>NW_023416293.1:20336232-20693010 GCF_014176215.1 Rousettus aegyptiacus | reverse complement strand
TGACTTGTGCTGTCATGAATATTGAGGTTCATAGATTATTGTTTTGGTTTTCTTTGAATAAATCTCCAGATGTGCAAATGCAGGGTCAAATGGTCTATCCACTTGGAACGTTTTGAGAAACCTCTAGACTGTTTTCCATAGTGGCTGCACCCATTTGCAAGCCCACTAATGGTGTATGAGGGTTCCCTTTTCTCCACGGTCTAGGCAGCACTTGTTGTTGTTTGAGTTATTGCCGATAGTCATTGTGATGGGTGTCAGGTGATATCTCACTGTGCTTTCAATTTGCATTTCTCTGATGATTAGTGATCTTGAGCATCTTTTCATATGTCTGTCAGCCAACCGTATTTCCTCTTTGGTGAAGGACCTGTTCAGGTCTTCTGCCCATTTTTTAATTGGATTGTTTATTTTTTTGCTGTTGAGCTGTATAAGTTCTTTATATATCTTGGATAGTCAACTCCTATCTGATGTATCATTAGCAAATATCTTCTCTCAGTTACTCAGTTGTCTTTTTGTTTTGTTGATGGTTTCCTTTGCTGCACAAAAACTTTTAATATTAAGGTAGTCTCATTTATTTATTTTGTCTATTGTTTTTCTTGCTTGCAGTGATATATCTGAAAAGAAATTACTGTTAGTATTATCAGAGTTTACAGCCTATATTTTCTTCTAGAAGTTTTATGGTTTCGAGTCTTACATTTAAGCCCTAACTCCATTTTGAGTCTAGTTTTGTATATGGTGTAAGAAGGTGGTCTATTTTCTGTTTTTTTTTTTTTGTCTGTTTGATCTTTCTGTCCAATTTTTCCAACACCATTTATTGAAAGACTGTCTTTATCCTAGTGTATATTCTTGCCTGCTTTGTCATAGATGAAGTGAGAGTATGGGCGTGGATATAGTTTTGGACTCTCTGTTTTGTTCCATTGATCAATGTATCTTTTTTATGCCAGGACCATGCTGTTTTGATTATGGTAATCTTGTAGTATAGTGTGATTCAGGTAGTGTGATACCTCCAACTTTGTTCTTCTTTCTCAAGATTTTCATGGCTCTTTGGGGTCTGTGATGGTTCTGAATAAATGTTAGGATTATTTTTTCTAGGTCTGTGAGAATGCCATTTGTATTTGGATGGGGATTGCATGGGATCTGTAGACTGCTTTGGGTAGAAGGGCCCTTTTAGTGATGTTGATTCTTCCTATCCCATGAGTATGGTATAGACTTCCATCTCTTTGTATCTTCTTCAGTTTCTCTTTTCAATGACATAATTTTCAGTGTACAGGTCATTATCTCTTTGGTTTATTTGATTACGAGGTGTTCTATAGTTTTTGATGCGCTTGTCAATATGATTGTTTTCTAATTTCTATTTCCAAAAGTTGATCGCCGGTGTATAAAAATGCCTTCTGAAGATTTATTTTCTAACCTGCTACTTTACTGAATCCATTATTTAGTTCTAACAGTGTTTTGCTGGAATCTTTAGGATTCTGTCTGTGTAGTAGGATGTCATGGACAAATAGCGAGAGTTTTACTTCTTCTTTACAATTTAGTTACCCTTCATTTCTCTTTCTTGTCTTATTGCTGTGGCTAAGACTTCCAGTACAGCGTGAAGAGGAGTGGTTAAAGTGGGCATCTGTATCTTGTTCCTGATTTGAAGGAAAATATTTCTAGCCTTTCCCCATTGAGTATGATGTTAGTTGTAGGATTGTCATATATGGCCTTTATTCTGTTGAGATGTTCTCTCTATTCCCACTTTGCTGAGAGGTTTTTCATAAACGGAGGCTGGGTTTTGTCGAACGCCTCATCTGCATCTATTTATATTATCTTATGGTTTTTATCTTTCGATTTGTTAACATGCACTAGTGACATTAATTGATTTGTGTTTCTCGTACCAAGCTCACATCCCAGGAATAAATCCAACTTGATCATGGTGTATGATATTTTTAATGTATCGCTGAATTCGGTTTGCTAATATATTGTTGAGGATTTTTGCATCAATGTTCCTAAGAGAGATCGGCTTATAGTTTTCTCGTTCTGTAATGTCTTTGTCCAGTATTGGAATCGAGGTAATGGTGGCCTCATGAAAGGTGTTAGGGACTCTTCCCCATTTCTGAATGTTTTAGAATAGGTTGAGAATAGGTATTAATTCTTCTTCGATTGTCTGGTAAAATTCGCTTATGAAGCCATTTGGCCCAGGGCATTTGTTTTTGGGGAGGTGATTAATGATTCTATTTTTTTTTGGTGGTAATCGGTGCATTCAGATTTTCTGTTTCTTCTTGATTCAGTTTTGGGAGATTGTGTGTTTCTAGGAATGTGTCCATTTCTTCCAGATTGTCCAACTTGTTGGCATATAATTACTCATAGTATTTTCTCATGATCCTTTGTATTTCTGTGGAGTCTGTGGTTATTGCTCTTATTTCACTTCTGATTTCATTTATTTGAGGCCTCTTTTCCTTGATGAGTCTTGTCGAGGGTAGGTCAATTTTGTTTATCCTTTCAAAGAACCAGCTTTTTGTTTTCTTAATTTTTATATTGTTTTTTTCTTGACTGTATTTCCTTTATTTCCATTCCTATCTTTATTATTTCTTTCCTTCTATTCACTTTAGGCTCTGTTTGCTGTTCTTTTTCTCATTCTTGTAATGGCCAGGTTAGATGGTGTATGTGAGCTTTTCCTTGTTTCTTGAGGTAGTCCTGTATTGCTATGAATTTCTCTCTTAGGACTGCTTTTGCTGTGTCCCATAGATTTTGATTCATTGTGTTTACATTTTCATTTGTCTCTAGGTACCCTTCGATTTTTTTTCCTTGATCTCATTGATAAGCCATTTATTGTTTGGTACCATGTTATTTAGCATTCATGAGTTTGTGTACTTTGCAGTTTTTTTCTTGTCATTGATCGCTATATGTACTATGTAAACCTCAAAGCTACAAATGCACAGGACAAACAGAGTCTCATGGCCATGGACAAAGACTAGTGGTTACCAGAGGGTAGATAGGAGTTGGTAGCAGGAGGTGGATGGAGTATAAAGGGTCAAATATATGCTGAGAGAAAGAAATCTAACCATGGGAAGGGAACACACAACGCAATATATATATGTATATGTTTCCCTTACTTTTAAATTGTGCACCTGAAACTTACCGAATTTTGTTAACCAATGTCATATACACCCCCAAAATTAATTAATTGATTTATTACTTAAAAAAAATTCTGGTAGCTCCTCTGCCAAAGAGGACTACTGACTCCATGTTGTTCCCTGTTTTAATCCTATTGTTAGTGTCACCGTAACACTATCCATACCCAAGAAGTGAGCTTTTCTGATGCTACAGCAAAAATATGTTCATCTTCACCTAGTATGGAAAAGTCTCCCTTTTCTAGGATGACAACTGCCCGAGAGTTAGATTTGTGGAGTTATATAGGTCATGATCAATTTCCAGTATCTTCATTCACCATTGCACTTGGATCTCCTTTTCCTTATACTCCACATTTTGCTTTATTGCTTTCTTATTGTTACTGCTATGATGTAAAGTCATTATAAATCCACAGCAAGTAAACTATCCAGATGTTAATACCAATGGCAACAATATAAGCAGAGCCGACATAATAAGACAGCTGGAATCCACCATAAATGGGCAAAGCGGAGCTCCAAACAGTGCTTCACTATGCAGTTCAGAAGACACTGAAGACTGTCAGCCCAGTCACAGAGACAATCAAACTGGCTTTTCTGGACAGTCACAGTGACTCATTGATCAGCTCTGTCAATTGAGACAGTTAGTAAAGGGAAGGAGATCTCTCTCCTTCCACCCTGGTGGTATGAAAGCATGAAAGCAGGAAGGAGAAGGGAGGAGGATATGATGTGTAGGTGATAAGGCATGAAGCCAGGCCTGTGGAAAACCAGGGGAAAATCACAGATGAATGTGCCCAGGGATACGCGGCATGACCCGTCACTGAGCTCGTGGACTCCCCAGCACCTCCGAAGCCTGTCTCTAAGGTGGCCAAGTGATGACGCTCAGAGACTTGAAAGTGAGAACCATATTTTTAAATCAATCAAATGTAAAACATGTACATATGGGAAAATTGGAGACTTACTGAAATAGTATTGTCTCAGAAATCCAAATACTATGTTTGGCAATCCCACAAGACCAACTTTTTCAGGCAAACAGATTATGGTTTGTATAAACTTTGCTGATCGTCGATGTTCATTTATTTCAATCATAGCTTTACTTGATTACTATATAGAGAAACCTGTACGTTACTAGGTGCTGTATATAGTAACATATATTTTACTATGTACTATACACCTTTTGCTAGGTACTAAGATTTATTCCTCACCGAAAGTAGAATGAAAATGGGGCTAGACAGAGATGGCCACTGTGTATCTGAGATTAGTTCAGTCAAGAAGCTTGAGAGGACTCTTAAAAGACAAGGCATTTAGGCTGGATCTTAAAGGCTAAGTAGGGTTTTGAAAGACAAAGTAGGCAGCAACAAGATGTTTAGGAAGAAGCAGCACAAAGGATGACACAAAGGTGTGAAATGTGACCAGGGAGGTTGGAGGGTGGGTGTGTGGAAGAGGGTGATGGGAGGTCTAAACAGAATAGCAGGGTATAGGAACCAAGTTAGAGTTTTGGAACTTACCGTTAGGCAGTGGAAGCAGTTGAAAGTTTGTGCAAGAGGACACATGATTTAGGAGAGTGTATACATCAGTATGAAGGATCAATTATAGGAGAGACTGAGGGCAGTGAGATCGCTTAGGAGGTTATTGTGATAATATCCCTGATAGAGGGACTGAAAGACAACATAGGTTCAATGAGCTGTCCACTGTGCATGGAGCTTGAGGGAGGATGCGTTTCAAACTTGATGTGCTCGTGCATCACTGGTCTTGTGAAATGGACATTCTCAATCGGGAGGTCTGAATGGGGACTAGGATTCTGTGTTTCTAACAGACTGCTAGTCCATGAATCATATTTTGAGTAGCAATAAGTCCAGGGAACCATGTTGTGAGGCTGGCTCTGTGTTTCATTAAATGAGATGTTTGGATCAGGGGAAGATACAGACTCCATGACCAGAAACATTCAGTATGAGGCAGCCCAGCCAAGCAGTAGAAAAAGTGGATTGTTGTTTCAGAAGTGAGCTGAAGCGGGACTGAATCAGAAATCCCTAGAGGAAGAAGGAAAGGAGAAAAGTGTGTGGCAAAGACTCCCAGGGAGAAGCAGTGTTAGCAAAGGGGTCCCAGGCAGAATGTGACGGGCGATGCGGAACCAAAAGGACACTTCATACCTACTTCTTCATGGCACTAGAGCATGTGCCTTTATTTATTTATTTGCATGTATGAGAAATAAATCTTGGTCACCCAATTAACATGACCTCCTATAGTTATAACACTCATGCTAATCTTACCAGCGTAACTTCAGGAACATATCAAAAGTCTGCTCCTTCCCAGCTGCCCCCAGCCTGCTGTTGATGTCACAAAAGTACATCTTTATACTCTGTGTACATCTTTATACTCTGTCCAAAAACAAACTCACGTATATTAGTATATTAGTATATTAGTCTGTGAAATCAAGTAGAAAACAAGAAGTCGAGCTCCACACCAAAGTCACAGCAGTACTAGCTCTTACCACTGTCCGTGTGGAGTATTAGCAGAGATTGTTCTTTCTCCTCAAGGCGTCGAGCCTCTGCCCAGTGTCCTTCGGTTCCCACCGGCAGGGCAGGCGTAGCGGTCAAGATCTCTCAGCATTGGTTTATGTGGGAATGTCTTCAGGTCTCCCCCATCGTCAGGTGCTTTTCCCTGATGTAGGATTTTTAGTGAACCGCTTTTGTCCCTCAACACTTGGAATACATCAACCTAGTGCCTCCGGTCTCCACAGTTTCTGATGAGCCATCTGCTCATACTCTTATTGGCCAAAGGATCATGAAAGCCACCCCCTCTCGGCTGTAGAGATGTTAATAATATAACTTCTCTTGTGAACACAACATTTACTCTAATATTGTGAGAACAGTTAAGTCGTAGCATCATTTTTAAGAAAAAGGAATGGAATATTTTATATGTAGACACTCTAAGGTCTTGAAAAAGACAAAACTGATTACAGATTTTCAAATTATAAATGAAAAGGTCACTGAAGCATCCTACATTTTTAAATTTTTAATAAAGTTAATATCAATTTTTCTCATATAAATGAAAAGTTCTTTGGGTTTGTTGGTTTGTCTTTGAAGTGTAAAGGGGTCTTGAGACCAGGAAGTGAGAAAAGCACTGTGATTTATCCTGAGCCGTGACTGGTCCGTGTCTTGCTCTGACCCAATAATGCACCATTGTGATGGAATCACAAAAATGCCCTATATAAGGCCCCGGTTGGCCTGAGGTTTTTGTCCGTAGAGCCCAGGAAGCTGATCTGTGGTGACCTGTTGGACTGGACTAGTTAGCTTGCGTTCTCCTTTTTGTTGTTGTTTTGCTTATTTTTCCTTTGTCTTTATTCCTTTTTCTTGGTTTTCTTTTTTATTATTCTCCTTTTCCTTATTTTCCTTATTTCTCTTTGTTCTTTTTTCTTTCTTCATTTTTGTCCTCATTATTTTATTATTTTCTCATATATTTTATTTCCTGTTTTTTTTCTTATTTCTTTAAACATTTTTTTTAGTTAGTATCGTTAGTATTGTTAGAGTTAGTATTAGTATCGTTAGTATAGTTATCATTGTTTATTTGTATCATTGTTTATTTGTATCATTTATTAGCACAGTTAGTAAGCACAGTTATCATTGTATTCGTATCAGTTAGCATAGCAGAGTTAGTGTTGTTTTTAGCGTAGTGAGCATAGTCAGCAGTTAGCATCAGCATAGTCAGTAGAGTCAGTATAGTTCGCTAGCATAGTTTGCATCGGTAGTTGTTATTGTGAGTGAGTGTAGACAGGGTGTCACCATGCTCCATGACCTTACAGCCACCCCTAGTGAGGAGCAGCCCCCCGTTGTGTGCTACGAGCTCCTGCACACCATTGGCGAGGGAACCTTCGCCAAGGTGAAGTTGGCCCGGCACGTTCCGACCGGGATAGAGGTGGCTGTGAAGGTCATTGATCGGCACGGGTCCTATAGACCTTACCGAGAGGTGCAGTCCATGAAAAGCCTGAACCACCCCACCGAGAACACACTCTTCATTATCATGGAGCACGTGGATGGAGGGAACCTGTCCGACTCCCTTCAGGACTGCGGTGGCATGACAGAGCACGAGGCCCGACGCGTCTTCCGGCAGCTGATGTCAGCGGTCCACTATTGCCACCAGAGGGGCATCGTCCACAGGGACCTGAAGCCACGCAACATCCTGCTGGATGCCAACCGGAACGTCAAACTGGCGGACTTTGGGCTCAGTAACGAGTACGTTGGCCGGAAGCTGACCACTTTCTGTGGCAGCCTCCATTACGTCGCCCCAGAGATTCTCCTGGGACGAAGCTACGACGGTCCTGGAGTGGACGTTTGGAGCCTGGGGGTCATCCTATTCAAGATGGTGTGCGGAAGGCTGCCATTCGTTTCAGAAAACTGGCGAGAACTAGGGAGAAAGATCATCAAAGGGCAGTACCGCCTGCCCTTCTTCATCTCCTCTGATCTGGCGGCCCTCATAGGGAAGTGTCTCACCGTGGACCCCTGCCACCGAGGAACACTCGAGGAGCTCATGCGCCACACGTGGACGAATGTGGGGCAGGAGGAACTGAGACCCTATGAGGAGCCGCCATGCGAGGGGATAAACCCCCAGGTGACCCAGGAGATGAGAAACTTGGGGATAGAGCAAGAGAAGATCGAGGAGTCTCTTCGCGATAAAAAATATGATCAAACCATGGCCACGTACCTGATACTGAGCCACAAAGCGCCCAAGGGGAAGGGCCGCACCATCCTCGTAAGGCCCTTCCCCGGCGCGGAGTCCTCCCTCACCAGCTCTCACGTGAGCCACAGCGTCCGGCCATCCGGCTGGGAGATCCAGGAGCCGGCCAGTCCAGCAGCCAGCGCGGACTGGAGCGCCGCCATTCCCGCACCCACGCCCGAGTTGGGGACCAGCGCTCCCTCGGCAGGACCAGCGCCAGGGACCACCAGCCCCGCACCGCAGCTGGAGGCAGAGACCAGCACTGCCTTCACTGCACCAGAGTGTGGGGCCACCAGTCCTGCGCCCCAACCGGAGTCGGGGACCTCCAGCCCTTCCCCCCAGCCTGGCCCTCGGAGCACTGTCTCCACTTCCCACACCAGCGGCCAAAGCGGAGCCCCGGAGAGGCAGCCTGAGGTTGAGACCCCAACCTCTTCCTCGGGCCGGAGCCGGGGCATTCGGCGAGTGGCCAGAGCGTTCTGCCGCTTTTGGGCCAGGCACCTCTGCTGCGGGAGAAAGAACAAAGTGCAGCCGTGATCAGAGACTCCCGACAGCAAGGCAGGGCTGCAGACAAAGACTTTGGGGGGCCCAGGCCCATCTCCCTGCATTTGAAAGGCTGAACTCAAAACTGCTGAGCTTCAAGGAGGCTGGTGATAAGGTGCGGGAATCGGCCAGAGGCTGGACGCAAAGAGCTGCAGGTGGGAGCCGTGCAAGGAGGACACGCTGCGTGTGAAGGACTTGGTCCACTGGACGATGCGGTGTGCAGACTGGCCCTGAGTTCTCTGCACAGGATTCACATCAGGATGGTAGCGGACATCTCTGTGGCCTTCAGAAGCACCGGACTGTGCAGCTCGGAGCATGCCTGGAGCCCTCTGGAGGACATTAGAAGAGGTCGCCCTCGCTGCAGATCCACTCCTTAGCCCCTACCTGGGTGAAACGTGAGACTGGACTCTTTTCCCTGGGGCCCTTCTCCCCATCCCTGCTCCTCTCTTCCTCCATGTTTGTGGAGGAGGGGTGGTTCTTGCTAAACTTCTCGGTTTTCCCTTAACCTTGTAATAAAGTAGATTGTTCCACAAAGATGTATCGGAGACTGTTTTTCATTCTCCCTTCAGAGAATTGGGGTTGCGCATCCCCCGGTTTGAGAAGCATGTAGCGATGTAGTGTGGGGACTTAATTAGAACTAATGGAAATATGACTGAAGAGAATGATGCTGTCAGTTGCCAGTAGGAATGAATGTGGTTCCAAGGGGAGAAGGCCTGTGAGCCATCCTGCAAGGCAGAAAGGCAGAGATCGTGTGACCTTCCTACACTCATTACTTCACGTTTTTAGAAGGACCGAAGTTCTATGAGGTCCATAATAGGATAGCAAAGTCCTGTCAACCAGCCTGTGTGGGGCATCGGAGAAGTGGCAGGTTTGCGGGACCCAAAGCGGCTTGTCAGTCACTTACCTGTGCAGCTGAGTGTCCTCATGATGAGGCAGGAGCCGGGCCTTCCCCTTGGCACCTCGGAAAGGGGCCCTGATGTGTAAGTTTGACCTGGAAATGAAGAGGAAGCATGGGGGCAGACATGAGCTGGAGTGTGAGGTGCATACGGTACTGAGGTCGGGGGTGAGGCTGGGGAAGGGGTGTTGGACCAGCACCCCGATCACAGACTGACAGCAACAGACAGCTGAGTCACAGAAGACAAAAGAGGAAAGCCTCTAGCTAGATACAGATCGTTCCGTGATGCTACACGGCACTGAGTGTTTGCACGGTCTTATGAGATGTGTTGGCGGATGGTGTGGTGTACCACCCAGACCCCTTTGGGACTGAAGCGCTCTCTCCCAGCTGCTGGGAAAGTTGGCTGTGATGATTCAGTCAGGTCCTTTGCCTGGAATTGCCTCCTTCAGAAGAGAGCGGCGTCGCCCAAGTTTATCCTCCCTCCCTAGAGGCAGCCAGCCTAAGCACGATACCCAGCCCATGTGGGGATGTAAAGCCTCTCCCCCTTGCTCAAAGCACAGCTCTCTGCAGGAACACTCAGCTCAAGGAAACCCCATGGAGATCAGCTGACATCCTAGCTGAAACCACATGACAGTCTAACTCCTTCTGCCTGATCCCGTTTCCTTCCCTCCCTCACAGCTGTTGTTTCCGAGGGTGCTCCCTAGTACAATTTCATCTCAGAGTCTGTTTCCCAGAAATCTGACCCAAGTCTGATGTAGAGTTTATTCCTAGAGATTAAACTGCAAAAATCATTCATGTTTGAGGCTGCGTCTCCATAGGCTCTTTCTGGAACTGACGTCTCACTTTTCCACCTCAATCACCCTCTCTTTGCATTCCTGCTTCTGAAATTGTACTAGTAGGTGCTGCCCCAACAAATGTGTAAAATGGCCTGACAAATCTGGGGGTCATTTGCTTTAGTAAGGTCATATTCCTTGCTGTTTTATCACATCTTCCACATCTTCATTTACCCTCGCACACCCCTTATTTTGCAGAGAGCTGTTGCAGTACAACTCCTTCCTTCGTAGTTTCTATTATTTACCTGGTATTGCTCTCAACTGCTCTTACTTAATGTCCTCTTTACAATGGAATGACCCAGACTCACTAATTAAATGTGCAGATCAGGATGAAATGAAAGGCATAGCAAAAGCACTGTGAGGAAAACCAGGTAATAGAGGTGCTGCACAGGTTAGAAATATGGGCGAGAAACTACCAAGTGAGCCTCAGCCCGGAGACCTGAAAGCTAATACAGCTGGGAGAGAGGAAAGTGACACACTGTCATTTAAATTTCCAGGGAGAAATCTAGAAACAACAACAACAGCAAGAAAAGGAAGAAAAAATATAAAAAGAATGTGAAAGTGATATTAAACTCTTCAACATAAGCTTAGGTCGTGGCGAAGCAGAATTAAAAACGGTGCCTTTCTTGGCTTCATTTTAACTCACACATCCCCACGTGGCTGCAAGGTGATCCTTCCATGGAAGTGCCATGTGGCAGACACCGTTTGGTGTTCAGGTGCTAGAGTAATAGCATCAACAGACAAACAAGGGGCGATTGGAAGACAGTAACAGAAACAATCTGTGGATGGGAGAGATATATTACAAGGAAAGGAGATGGGATTGATGCAGGTAGTCTCATCCACTGCCCAGGGAGAGTGAAGATGCAGGTGAGCATGGCAGCGCCACGTGCTCTAAGGAGGAAAAGCCTGTGCTAGAGTGTCACCTGTCCCAATGGGACAAGGGCTGGGAGAAGAAAAGGTAGTTTTGAAAAGTGGGCAGGTACTTCCCAGTGGGCAGACCCTGTGGCAGTCAAGCAAAGAGCTGTAAAGAGGCATCACTGCAGATACAGACTAGACTGTGAAAACAGCCCTTTGAGGGGTGCGTCTAAACCTGAAACCAGCTTCAACATTCTGATGAGGTGGCATCATGAACCCAGGCACAGAGTCGATCAGTTCAGATAACATCTAGTCTATTTTCTCATTTGTAATCGAGTCAAGAAAATGGTCGAACAAGTAGAATGTGTGTCCATAAGTAGGGCTTATGGTTCACTAGCCTGTAAACTCACATAAGGTTGGGATCTGGTCTTATTCATCTGTGTATCACAAGTGTCCATCGCATTAGATATGCTTAGCCAATGTTTTATGAATTAATGAATGACAGAAAACTGGGGAAAGAAATATTCCTGCAGCGGAGTTCCAGACCACATTTCTGGCAGTCACCAGTCAATACTTCTGAGGGTCTTTGAGAACCCAAAGGGTTGAATTCCAGAAAGGGATCAGTACTTGGCTGCCTTTCTCGGGCTCAGAGCATCCCTTTTCAGGGGCTAAATCCCCTTGCCACAGAGTCAGGCAGGCTCCCAAGGTTAAAAATTCGATAGCATCCCTCTTTCTTAAGTCCAAGTGTGAAATGGAAGATGCTGATGGCAAGTATTCATTAATTAATTGAACAGATGTTAGATGCTGTCTAGTTTAGCAGTTAAGGGCATGGTCCTATCAGCCAGAGGGCCAGATTTAAAATACTGTCTCTGGTACTTCCTAATTGGATATATTGTTTAGCAAGTTATCTAACCTTCCTGTGTTTCAGTTTCTTCCATTGTATAAGGATAATAATAGTTCTTGATCAATGAGGTTTTAATGATGATTAAGTTAAATAATCCATGTAAAACATTTAGAAGAATACTGATTAATAACAGCTGCATAATGTGTGATGGATGGGAGGTCAATGAACTCGTGGTTCCTAATTCCGATTCAGGGGTAGGTACATCCATGGGGCGAATGTCCCATAATCGAATCAAGTGGTACTTTGCCGAGGGACTTTCCAGTCTTCTGCCGTTTGAGTCCTATAGCACATTCATCTTTTCTTAATTTCTTACCAGTGAATCTTTAGCATTAATTTTCCTCGAAAGGGATACTAGGTGAAAGGCTAGATGGTTATGCAAATGATGTTAGATGCTGCCATTTTGCATTCCCAGCGATCGTGCCAAGGAATGGCTCTCCCTCGGCATCGCCAACTGAGTATGTCACCACACTTTGGAATTTTTGTCCATCTAAGAGGTGAACGCAGAAGTACCTCAGTGTCATTCTGCCGTTTTGAAATATAAAGTGAGGCAGAAAGCATTCTCTCCAGTGGTTTGGGAATGATGACATAATATTACTGATAACATATATCAGAAAGTGAAGGCGTTTTTACTGGGGTCTGTCTGGACAGACCTGTGCCGATAGTCACAGACTCCTTTGGGGGCTGAGTCTGTGACAGTTCTTACAGTACCAAGAATTTACTGATAACCCCAGGCGCCAGTTCCTGCACAGAATCCTCAGTTAGGTCTGGAGCTGAAAGTGCTGTATGTTTCAGCTTGGCCAGCCCGCCAGATGCTTTCAGGGTCTGCCTGTAACCATGAAGCATTTCTCCCTTCTGGGATAAATGAGAACTGAGACACTTCTTCCCCGTTAATTCCTACTGGCATTTGCCATCATCTTCAATGAAAGGGACCTCAAGAATCATTTCTTCGGTTTCCTAACCCCAAATTTCAAACTTGTGTGAGAACTCATATTTCTTCAAAGCATGTATTGTACTTGATAAGTGGAAAACTGATAAGGTAAGTAACAGATGATCAAACAGGCATGGGAAGCTTGATTTACCCAAAGCCAATGAGTTAGCAGGGTCTCGAGCCCATGGCTAGAACGTCCCCCGAGGTAAGCCCGGGCTTTTGGGAAGGATAGAAACACTGCCATTTTCCTGACCGGTCTCCATAATAATTAATCCTTCTCTGTCAGGAGACTCTTCTCCACTTCAGAGCTTAATCCATCCTTCACTCCACCTTCTCTGGCACCTGGCAGGGGACAATGCTACTTAAATTGTACTTCACCAAGACACATTAATCTTCTTCTAGTAAGGACGGCAAAATTTTGTCTTCCACGAAGTTTATGGTTTGAAATAAATTTACAGGGAAAGTTAGTCATTGGCAAGTGTTTATTTGTAAATGTTTGGATATTTGTAAAAACGTTGTGACAGTCCATTATACTCTTTGTGCATTAATAGAATAAATAGCTGTGTGTCCTGTAGGAGCATCTCAGACTTAATTATCTAAAAAGCAAGAAGCAAAAAATATGTATGGTTTGCTTCTATTTTTTTTAAAAAAGAGAAACAAGCCAAACTCTACATTTATCTAGGTACATCAATGTATAGAAATGCCTGGAGAGCGCTACAGAAACATAGCCTACTGTCACCTAAGATTATCCCTGGAGAGCGGAGTCCTGATGAGGTAGGAGTAATTTTGGTGTAGACCATAGGTTAGCAGACTGTGTTTCAGATTAAATAGAGAAATGTGTGGTACGTTACTGGAGAAACATTTAAAATAATGGTAAGAACAAAGAGTTGGCAACAGAACAAAACAAAAAGACTAACAAATAAAATGATTCATATTTTTATAGCTCCCATAACGAAAACAGTACAATACAAATGAGACGTTTTTGTCACAAATTTGCACCGTATTGACCTTCACTTCATTAATCAAGTTTTCCAAAGAGGTGTTTTTTAAGATATCCTGTGCATTGTAAAATTAGAAATGTGTGATATATTACTTGAGAAGTTTCTAAAAACAAGGTGGGTCCTAAAGGTGGGGGAAAAGCAAACAAACAGCCGACTAAGAAAGGAAACCCAACAAGGGACCAGGATACACATGTCTTCTGTTAAATGCCTGCTCTGTTTGGGAGTCCTCAAGTTCATTTGGCTCCCACTCCCACTGGGGAATGGAGGAAGGGGAAGGAGAAAGGAGGGAAAGCCTGTCTAAGAGTCATTACTGACTCTCATTCCTTCTCAGGGGCTCCCAGACAGGAAGGTGGCCTCTCAGACCCGCCCACTCAAGGACCTCAGGAGTAGCACTGACCAATCTCCTCCCTTCTTCCTGGGCGCAGAGCTGCCCCTGGGGCATGAACTGGCGCTCACCTCGGGCCTCTGCGCTTTAGGGCACAGCCTGGGTTGGATCTCAAAGCACCTGGTGCTCTCCAGGGGCGCTGCACACACCTGGCCTCAGCTGCCACAGCCAAAATCAGACTGAGAGCCAGTGGGCCAAGGCCACGGAGGCAGCAGTGAGCGACCATCTGCCCACCCTGGCAAACGGCCATCTCTCCTGGAGACTGTCGGGTATAGCATTGGGCCAAAAAGTGCTGCTTTATTTTCCCTAAAGAGGAAAAACCCACCTCCACATGGCTTCCATGCCTCAGTCTAGAGCAAGGAGACTTGGGTAGTTCAGATGAGAGGAGGTTCCTAAAGACAGCGCAACAGACTCGGAGAGAAAACAGAGCCTTCGTTGTTCTCCCCTATAATGTGTACTCATCCCCATGTAGCTTAATGCTGTCATAGTTTGCTTCAAACGCCTGACTTAGTTTATGGATCTTAACGGTGTCTAGCTGGATTTGCTAAACATAATACTGTCTTATTAGTTTATACAACAGGAATTACATTCGCTCCACAATTTCCAGTCTTTCATATTCACCGATTACAGCATGTAGTGCTGTTTTTCACTTTTGAGAGAAATCTCTTCTACCACATGATATGCTATAAGTGAAAAATGAATTTGGTCATTAAAGTACACAATATACTGGTTTATGAGAAATATTTTTCTCACTTGTAGGCATAGTAAGTAAAAATCCATCTTTAATAGAGAAAATCAATCCATATTTTGTAGAATAGTACCAACAACTCATTTATCTATAGCCAGCTAAATAATAAATTAATATTATAAAGCTTGCAAAAAATTATAGTTAGGTAAGAGTTGACCATGTGATTTGTCTAATATTCACATTTTAAATGATATTTTTTTTGTGTTACATATATAGAGATTTCTTGACACGTGATCATTTTCCTTATAACTCTTTATTTTTCCAACTTTTTACAATGCACAAGATATTTTCAATAAACAACTCTTTGGGAAACTTGATTAAAGCACTGAAGGTCAGTATGGTGAAGATTTGTGCAAAAAAGGTCTTATTTGCATTGTTCTGGTTTTATCATGGGAGCTATAAAACTATGAATAATTTTATCTGATCCATTTATTCTCGAGTTTATGTAAATTATATCCTACAGTTATCCTGACACAAGCACAGTTTTCTAACCTTGCTTCTGAAATGTCTTCCAGACCGTTCTCTCAGCATGAAGGGACTTGAAATCTCTTAGTCATTTTTCTCAGAAATATAGATAACAGGGAAAGCTGTAAAGCCTTGGAGAACAGAAATATAACAGGCTGAGCCTGTGGTGGAAGCTAATCTATGTGGACAGCAAATATTATTATCCCTTGACTTTAGAACATGACTCTAATCTCATTCATTCATTCATTCATTCATTCAACAGATGTTTCCTAAACACCACAATGTGCCAGGAACTGCTTTATCCATTGGAGATACAGTGGTGGACTGGATAGCCAGAGTCTGTGCGCTCCTAGGACTTATGGGAAGAAGGATGGGATGGGAGAGAGAATAACAAGATTTCAAATCAGTAACAGCTTGGAGGAAGTAAAGCAGGTCAGGGGTGCAAGTGCAGGGCTGCTTTTTGGATAGGACTGCCAAGTGTAGCTTCTCGAAAGAGGTGACATTGGAGCAGAGATCAGGATGATGATATACCAGGGTCTGAAAAGAGAGTCTTCAAGGCAGAACAGGAAGTACTGACGGCTGGATGAAATACTGGAATGTCAAGATCCATGTGGCTGGAAAATCCATAGGTAGGGACATGTGATAGGATGTGTAGGTGAAGAGCCCGCAGAGTCCGGATCATGCTGGCCTCCTCTGGCCTTAGGAAAGAATCTGGACTTTATCCTAAGTGAAATGGGAAGACTGGGTTGGGAGTGAGGAGTCAGCATGATCCTGTTTCTGTTGGCAGAAGTCTACTATGTCTGCTGGGTGGATAGTAAGCTGGAGGTGGCATGAGTGGATGCAGAAGGCTGTGGTGGGTGCCAGAGACATGGACCAAATTTTGAAGGCACTTTATGGATATTGATAATGAGGTTCAATGATGCAATTGATGTGGGTTGAAGAGACGAATAGGTGAGGATGACCCTGAGGTTTGTGGCTCACGCAGGAAAAATGCTGGCACTATTAACTTGGGTGGGGACAGTGTCGAGATGATCAGGCTTGGGAGTGCGAGATCAAGCATTGTGCTTAAGACGTTTCAGATGTTTATTAGACAGCATAGTGGTGATGTTGGGTAGGCAGTTAAAGATCTGAGTGTGGAGCTCAGGGGAGGATCTGGGTCAAAAATAAAATTTGAGGTGTTGTCAGCATGTAGGTGATAGTTGAAGCTACAGGATTGGTTCTGTGTACTATTTCTTTGAAGCTTTTGCTAACTCCAGGACTTCCTTTTGCTCCAGACATGTGTGTTCCTACTGGGTTCATGCTTTGCCTGGATCTTCCTTCCCCATAATTCATGCTGACAAGCTTATGTACCTGGAGACATGTTTGACAGGAGGCTCACAGAAGAAGGAAGATCGGCCTGGTGTTGGAGAAGAATCCTAAAGTTGGAATCGGAGAATGGTGGTTTTAGGTCCATGATGAGACACTTTTGTGTAGACTTTTAAGTTCTGTTTCTGAAAAATAAGGGTAGTAATAGTATTTAACTCATGCGATGACATGACATTTTTGTGTATAATTACATAGCTGTAAATAGACTTGATATACAGTAGATGAATGATAAATGCAGTGGAAACTGAATTCTAATCTCCCTGTTGAAGTGTAGAGTCGCTAAGGCTATGCTTTTTCTCTTTCCTCAACTCTGGCCATTGTATAAGCTTGTTTATGGTGAGTTTCTTTATTTTATCCTTCATTAAACCTCACTATTTGGACATTAAGTATACATTGATCAAGCCATAATCATCAACTACTGTTTGTTTGTTTACATTTTCCCCTTTCTTGGTCATGTCTGACTTCCAGACCCAGAGGCAATAGTTAGAACTAAGAAGAATTCTTTCTGTTTTATGATGATTAAAACATGTTTTTGAGACCTCATGTATCTTTATTCTCTAGAAGTATGGCTCCTCCTGCTAGAAAGAATAGGCCGTGCTAATTTTCTGTATCTGGCATTTTCCTAATTGTGTCACGTGTTTTTTCCAGAGTGCATTTAATTTGGAAGCATTCCAAAGATGTGTAAAAGTGAGTGCCGCCATCTTTTTCAAGCACAAATTGCATTTGATCATATTTATTTTGAATGCATGCAATTTATTTATATCTTTTTTCATGCATTCTCTCTATTCATGCTGAGAAATCTTCCAGAACGTTGACATTCATTATAGATTTCTCAATCAATTCAGAAATATTTATTGAGTTGCTACTATGTGCAGGACATAGCATTAAGCATCTAAGGAAAACAAATGAGTATCATTCACCGTCTTATTCTCCAGCTTGACAATTAATTATTGGAGAAGGATGAGCCTTGTAAGAGAGGAAAATTATCCTAGAAACTTAATGCTGGATCGAACTTTAGGATGCTGTCACTCCGCTTCCTGCTTAATGCACCTGCCCCTTCCACAGCTCCCCACATTGGAGTCATCTCTCTCAATTGATCCCTGTTAGTGAGAGAGCTCACCAGCTCCCTAGGTTTCTAGTTGGAATTTTGTACACATTTGATCTTTATAATTAGGTCTTGATATTGTATCGAGATCTCCTCTGTGGCTTGCTTCTAATCTTTGTGTTGCATGGCCAGCCTACAAAACTTTGAAGACCTCTATAAAGGGCCATATGTTCTATTTTTCATTTATTTATTGTTTAAAAATTGAGTTCATTGGGGTAACAAAATTATATAATGTCAGGTGTAAATTATAGTTTGACATCTGTATGTTCTATTGTATGTTTACCACTCAAAGTCCAGTTTCTGTCATCTTTTTCAACATTTGTTATTTTTGCCTGTTGATTTTAGCTATTCTATAGCTGTGAGATGGTACTTCATTGTGGTTTTCACTTGCATTTTTCTAATAGCTAACGATGTTGAGCATCTTTTCCAATATTTATTGACTATTTATATGTCCACCATATATTTGTTCCCCTTTTCCCACTTCATCCTTCTCCTATCCCCCTATATTTGTCTCCTTTACATCTTATAACTCCCTTCTTCTCCCCCACCCTCTACCCTCTGGTACACACTAGGTTATAGTCCACATTCATGAGACTCTATTTGTTGGGATCATTTGTTGTTTTTAGGCTTATATCCCACATATAAGTGACATCATGCGATTTTCAATTTTTTCTGTTTGGCTTATTTTGCGAAGCATGATTATCTTCAGGTCCATCTCTGTTGTCGCCCATGGCAGTATTTCATCTCTTCTTACAGCTGAGGAATATTCCATTGTATATATGTACCACAGCTTCTTTATCCAGTCATGTATCATAGGCCACTTCAGTTGCTTCCATGTCCTGGCCACTGTGGTAATGCTGCTGTGAACATCCATGGGAAATATCATTTTGCATATGGGTTTTCAAGACTTTATTGTAAATACCCAGTAAAAGGATTGCTGGTTCATATGGTAGATCAAGTCTTAGTTTTCTTAGGAGCCTCCATACTGTTTTCCAGTGTGGCTGTACCAATTTGTGAGTGTTCCTTTTTCTCTGCATCATTTCCAACATTTGTTATCATTTGTCCTCTTGATTTTAGCTATTCTATCAGGTGTGAGATGGTACCTCATTGTGGTTTTGATCTGCATTTCCCTAATAGCTAACAATGTTGAGCATCTTTTCCAATATTTATTGGCCATTTATATGTCTTCTTGGGAGAGTGTCTGTTGAGTTTCTCTGCCCATTTTTTGATTGGAGCATTTGTCTTTTGTGCTTATTGAGTTTTATGTGTTCTTTATATATTTTGGATATTAGGCCCTATTTGGAGGCATTGCTTGCAAATATATTATCCCGTTCGGATGGATGTCTCTTTACCTGGTTGACAATTTCTTTTGCTGAGCAGAAGCTTTTTAGTTTGATGTAGTCACATTCATATATTTTAGCTTTTACTTCCCTTGCTTTTGAGGTCCAATTCATAACATCCTCTTTAAGCCCAATATCTCTGAATATAGTTCTCATGTTTACTTCTATACAGTTTATTATTTCAGGTCTTTTATTCAGGTCCTTAAGCCATTTTGAGTTAATTTTGGTGTGTGGTAATAGACAACAGTCTAGTTTCATTTTTTTGCAGATGATTTTCAGGTTTCCCAGCACCATTTATTGAAGAGGCTTTCCTTTCTCCAGTGTTTGTTTTTGACATTTTTGTTGAAAATTATATACCCATAAAAATATGAGATTACTTCTGGATCTCCATTCTTTTCCAGAGGTCCGTGTCTCTGTTTTACTGTCAATACCATGCTGTTTTGATTTCTGTCGCTTTGTAGTATAATTTGAATTCGGGAAGAGAGATGCCTCCAACCTCACTCTTTTTTTCTCATGATGGCTTTGGCAATTTGTTTGTGTGTGTGTGTGTGCGCGCGCGCGCGCGCGCGCACGCATCTTCCATACAAATCTGATGATTTTTGTCCTATTTCTTTAATGAATAATGATGAGATTTTGATGGGGATTGTATTAAATCTGTATAATGCTTTAGGTAAAGTTGTCATTTTAACAATGTTGATTCTTCCAATCCAAGAACACAGGAAATCTTTCACTTTCTTTGTATCTTCTTCAATGTCTTTAAAAAGGGTCTTGTAGTTTTCATTATATAGGTCCTTCACATGTTTCCTTCAATTCATTTGTTAGTGTTTTATTCTTTATGTTGAAATTGCAAAAGTAGTTATTTTTCCCCCTTCATTTTCTGACACATTATTATTTGAGTATAGGAATGCTGTGGATTTTTGAACGTTGAATTTGTATCCAGAAACTTGACTGTATTTGCTTATTGTTTCTAGTATATGCTCCTGGAGTCTTTAGTGTTGTCTATGTAGAGAATCATGTCATCTGCAAATAGTGACAGTTTGACTTCTTCATTTCCTATTTTGATGCCTTTTATATCTTTCTCTTCTGATCGCACTTGCGAGGACCTCCAATGTTATATTCAATAACAGTGGCAATAGGGGACAGCCTATTCTTGTCCCTGAGCTTAGAGGGAAGGTTTGTAGTTTTTCTCTATTAAGTATAATGTTGGTTGAGGATTTGTCATGTATGGCCTTTATTAAGTTAAGATAATTTTCTTCTATACCAATTTTGTTAAGTGTTTTGAACATAAATGGCTGCTGTATCTTTTGAAGGCTTTTTCTCCATCTATTGATATGATTATATGAATCTTATTTTTTAATTTGTTTGTGTGGTGTATCACATTAATCAATTTGCCTATGTCGAACCATCCCTGTGCTTCTGGAATGAAGCCCATTTGGTCATGGTGTATAATCCTTTTAATATGTCGCTCTATTCTGTTTGCTAGTATGTTATTAAGCATTTTTGCCTCTGTGTTCATGAGAGATATTGGTCTGCAGTTTTCTTTTTCCTATGTTATCTTTATCAGGTTTTTATCAGAGTAATATTGGCCTCATAAAATGAATTGGGAAGTATTGGCTCCTCTTTGATTTCTTGGAAGAGCGTGAGGAGAATAGGTATTAAATCATCTTTGAATGTTTGGTAGAATTCACTGGTGAAGCCATCTGGTCCTGGACTTTGACTTTTTGGTAAGGTTTGGATGATTGTTTCAATTTCCATACTGCTGATCAGTCTATTTAGATTTTCCAGATCTTCTTGATTAAGTCCAGGAAGATTGTATTTTTCTAAGTAGTGATCCACTACGTCTAAATTATTAAATATGGTATCAGATACTTTGTCATAGTATTCCTGTATGATCCTTTGTATTTCTGCGATGTCAGCTGTAATTTCTCCTCTTTAATTCCTGATTTTGTCTATTTGTGTCCTTTCTCTTTTCTCTTCTTTTTTCTTTTTCTTTTCTTTTCTTTTCTCTTCCTTTCTTTTATCTTTTCTTCTCTTCCTTCCCCTCCACTCCTTTCCCCTCCCCAGCCCTCCCCTCCTCTCCCATCCCCTCCCTTCCCTTCCCTTTTCAGTAAGTCTAGCCAGGGTCTTGTCAATTTCATTAACCTTCTCTAAAATCCAGCTCATCGTTGCATTGATGTTTTGATTTTTTTTTGTTTGTTTTCAATATCATTTATTTCTGCTGTAATTTTGATTATTTCTTTTCTTCTGTTGTCTTGGCCCTCCATTCGTTCTTCCTCTTCTAGTTTCTTAAGGTGACGCATTAGGTTGTTTATTTGGACTCGTTCTTTTTTTTCCGAGATAGGCCTGCAATGATACAAACTTTCCTCTTATGACCGCTTTTGCTATATCTCAAAAGTTGTGATACATTGTACTATCATTGTCATTCATTTCTATGTATCACTCGATCTCTGTTTTTTATTTCTTCTGTGAACCAACCATTCTTCAGTAGCATGATGTTTGATCTCCACGTGTTTTTTTCTTCCTGATATCTTTGTGCTGTTGATCTCTGGTTTCAAAGCATTATGACCAGAGAATATGGTTGGTATGACTTTATCCCTGTAATACGCTTGGGTCTAATTCTGTGTTCCAGTACATGGTTAATTCTTGAGAATGTCCCCTGTGCACTAGAGAAGAATATATAAGCAACTGTTTGAGGATAGAAGGTTCTGTAAATGTCGGTAATGTCCTGTTGGTCTAATGTATCATTTAAGGATGTGATTTCCTTATAGAATTTCTTTTTGGATACTCTGTCCTTGTCCAACAGTGGGGTTTTTAGGTCCCCTACGATAATAGTGTTTTGGTCTGCTTCTCTCTTTAGTTCTGTTAGTAATTGCTTTACATATTTGGGGGCTCCCTAATGAGGAGCATAGATATTAATAAGTGTTATGTCTTCTTCGGACATAATTCCTTTTATCATTATGAAGTGTCCCTCAGTATCTTTCTTCACCTTTTTATTCTGAAATCTTTTTTCATGGCTATTAGTACCAATACCCCCGCATTTCTCTGAATGCCATTTGCTTGAAATGTCATTTTCCGCCCTTTTGCTTTGAGTCTATGTTTATCTTTGGAGCTGAGATGTGTCTCCTGGAGGCAGCATATGGTTGGGTTTTGTTTTTTGATCCATTCTGCAACTCTGTGCCTTTTTATTGGTGAGTTCAGTCCATTTACATTTAGGGTGATTATTGAAATATGAGGTCTTCTTCTTGCCATTTCTTTTGCTTTCTGTTAGCTTCATGTTTCCATTGCTTCCTTGTCCTTGTGTGTCTGTTTCCTTTATTTTGATTGTCTTTTGTTGGTTTTGCCTCTGGTTCTTCTTGTTTTCTGATATATACTTCAGCTCTGAACCATCTGTGTGTGGTTATCATTATGAACTTGTAAAGGATAGTTATATATGTTTGTGCGTGCATGCATGCGTGCGTGTGTGTGTGTATTTATTTATTCATTTATTTTCTTCTCTGCGTGCCTTATCTCCATTTCCCTTTGGGAAATTGGATCTTCGAATCCTCCCCTTTTCAGTCATCATTATCTCCATTTGTCACTATGTATGCTGAACGTTTAATACCATCTTCCTATAGCAATTCTCTTCTTATTAGTTAAGCTAATAATGTCCTGTTCTTAGTAAGGTTGCATTCCTCTGCTTCTACTTGCTGGATAGTCCCTTTACTCCTAATCGTGTATTTTGTGTGTGTGTGGGTTTTGTTTAGCTGAGCAGATCCCTTTCTTGTATTTCCTATAGTGTAGGCATGATAGTGGAGAAACCGTCAAAGTTTATATGTCTGGAAAGTTCTTAAGTTCTCCTTCATATCTAAAGAGGAGCTTAGCTGGATATATTATTCTAGGCTGGTAGTTACTTTCACTTAATTGTTTAACTATTTGATCCCATTCCTTTCTGCTATGTAAGGTTTGTGCTGAGAGGTTTGTGCTGAGAAGGATAATCTAATGGGTTTTTCTTTATAATTTACAGTTTTCTTCTCACCGCTTCCCTGAGATATCTATCTTGTCATTGATTTTTGATAATTTCAATAAACATATCTTGGTGACAACCTCTTTGGGTTGAGATCATTGGTTGTTCTGTTGACTTCTTGAATTCAAAGCTCCAGGTCATTCCTTAGATTTGGGAAATTTTAAGTCCTTGCTATCTCATCTCTGCTGCTTTTCCTACACTTCGATAATGCCCATTATACTTTTGCTTCCTATCCTGATGGTATCAGCTAGTTCTTGAATTTCTCTTTCATTCCTTTTTATTCTTTGGCCTATGCTGCCTCTTTGCTTTTTCCTCGACAAGGATGGGTGCGTGTTGGGACGATGCAAGGGTGGAACAGAGCATGCCCGGGCAGGCCCTCCGCGGCTGGCCTTACATCGGCCGTGAGGATACGGAGAGCAATGAGACATATTTTGTACCCAAAAAGACCCAATATGTCGGTGAGAGCTTCTCAAAGTTCTGCAGCCACCGACAGCAGGTGACTGTAAATGCCCTACATATCCCAGGCCATGGGGAAGCCTGTGCATTTGCCGCAAGTGAGACATTTCTCAGAAATCTCCAATTGCGGCTTCAAAAATGATGTCAATAAATTGTGTTTTGCCAGAGCTACCATATATATATGATGGATTTTAGAAAAACAAGGCCCTGTTGCCCACAGATCTTGTAGAAAATACAGGCCTCTCACTCTGTCACCGTTGTGTCTGAGCTCGTCGTTGTGGTCCTTTTCGACGCATTCCAGATGGAAAACTGAGCCTCAGAGAGGTGCTCACAAGGTCATAAGTGACAGAATCAGAATTAGGACCCATAGCTGTTAGAAGCTGCCACTTTGCCTTTTCCTCGACAAGGATGGATGCGTGTTGGGACGATGCAAGGGTGGGTCAAGGCAAGCCAGGACACTCCCTCTGTGACTGGCCTTGCATCCACAGTGAGGATACAGAGGGCAATGGGACATACTTTGGACACAAAGGAGCCCAAAGTGTCGGCGAGACCTTCTCAAAGTTCTCCAGCCACCGACAGCAGGTGACTGTACAATCCCTACATATTCCCAGGCCATGGGGTAGCATGAGCATTTGCCGCAAGTGAGACATTTCTCAGATTCTCCAATTGGAGCTTGAAATTGACGTATATAGAGTGCATCGTCCAAGAGCTATCGTATATATATATGCGCATATATATGAATATGCACATATATGTATGGTGGGTTTTAGAAAAACAAGGCCCTGTTGCCCACAGATCTTATTGAAAATATAGGCCTCTCACTCTCTCACCATTGTGTCTGAGCTCGTGGTTGTGGTCCTTTTCAACGCATTTGCAATGGAAAACTGAGCCTCAGAAAGGTCATCACACAGGTCATAAGTGACAGAATCTGAATTTAGACTCACAGATGTCTGAAGTCTGCCGAACATGACCTCTTTCCACCAGTTTGAGGCTGCCACTTTGCCTTTTCCTCGACAGGGAAGGATACGTGTTGTGGCAATGCAAGGGCGGGCCAAAGCGTTGCTGGGCATGCCCCCGGTGGCTGCCCTTGTATCTCCCTGAGGATACACAGAGCAATGGGTCATACTTTGGACCCCAAGGAGCCCGATGATTCAGCGAAAGCGTCTCAAAGTACTGCAGCCACCAACCGCAGATGACTGAACAATCCCTACATATCACCCAGGCCATGGGGAATGCTGTGCAATTTCCACAAGTGAGATATTTTTCAGAAATTTTCCATTGGAGCTTAAAAAATGACGTCAATAAAGTATGCTTACCAGAGATATCATATATATATATATGTGCTTATATATTCAGAAAGCTATGGGTGTGAATTTGGATTCAGTCACTTATGACCTGTGTGGCCACATTCTGAGGCTCAGTTTTCCATCTGAAATGCATATAAAAAGACCACAACGACGAGCGCAGTACAATGGTGAGAGAGTGAGAGGAGTGTATATAATTCAAGATCTGTGGGCAACAGGGCCTTGTTTTTCTAAAATCCACCATATATGCTTTTGCATACATATTCATATATATGCACATATATATATATGGGAGCTCTGACAAAACAGACTTTATTGACATCAACTTCAAATTCCAATTGAAGATTTCTGAGAAATGTCTCACTTGCGGCAAATGCATAGGCTTCCCCGTGGCCTGGGGATATGTAGGGAAGGTTCAGTCATCTGCGGTCGGTGGCCTTCGAAGTTTGAGAAGCTCTCGCCCACCCGTAGGGCTCCTTGGAGTCCAGAGCTTGTCCGCCTGCCCTCTGCATCCTCGCTGCGGATTCAGGGCCAGCCACAGCGGGCATGCCCGGGCATGCCTGGCCCCCCATTGCATGGTCCCAACGCTAGACTTCCTTGTCTAGGAAACGCAGTTGGAGCCACGTAGTGGTGGATAGAGGTCATTTTTGGCACATTTCAGACACCTGAGTGTCTCACTTCTGATTCGGTCACTTCTCACCCGTGCGGTCACCTCCGTGAGGTTCAGGTTTCCATGGGAAACGCGTACAAATGGAACTTAATGGCTTGCTGAGACACAACGGTGAGTGGTGAGAGGCCTATATGTTCCAGAGCCTGTGGACAACTGAGCCGTTTTTTCTGAAAATGTTCCATTTGTACGGGCATTTCTTTCATATACTTGCAGATACATATGTAGATATATCTATATCTGCATCTATTGATAGATATATCTAGATATATGCACATATATAGGCGGAGGATTGGGAAAACACACTTTTCTGCCCTCCATTTCAAGCCGCAATGGGAGCTTTCTGGGAAACGGTCTCGCTTGCGGGAAAAGCACAGGCGTCCCCGCGGCCTGGGGTCACGTAGGGAAGGTTCAGTCCACTGCGGTCGGTGGCTGCAGAACTTTGAGAAGCTCTCGCCCACCCATAGCGGTACCTGGGGTACGAAGTATGTCCCATTGCTCTCTGTATCCTCACGGCGGATTCAGGGTGAGCCACAGGGGGCCTGTCTAGGAATGCCTGGCCCAACTTTGCATTGTCCCAACACGCATCCTCCTTGTGGATAGAAAGAGAGTGGAAACACCGACCTGGTGGAAAGAGGTCCTTTTTGGCAGACTTCAGACAGCTGTGGGACTGAGTTCTGATTCTGTCAATTATGACATCTGTGGTCACCTCTTTGAGACTCAGTTTTACATCTGAAATTCGTATAAAAGGACCACAACTAGGAGCTAAGGAACAACGGTGAGAGAGTAAGGGGCTGATATTCTTTGACAAGGTCTGTGGACAACAGGGCATTTTTTTTTCTAAAATCCACCATATACATATGTGAATATATATTCATATGTATGCATATAAGTATATGTTAACTCTGGCAAAACACACTTTATTTGCTATCAATTTCAAGCCGCAATTGGAGATTTCTGAGAAATGGTCTCACTTGCGAGAGAAGCACAGGCTTCCCCGTGGCCTGGGTATATGTAGGGAAGGTTCAGTCATCTGTGGTCGGTGGCTGCAGAACTTTGAGAAGCTCTCGCTCACACGTAAGGCTCCTTGGGGTCCAAAGTATGTCCCCTTGCTCTCTGCATCCTCACGGCGGATTCAGGGCCAGCCACAGGTAAAGGAGTCGGGTTTTTGAATACCTGCCTTGCTTAAGCCAGAAGTGCAGGGAACTCCTGGGGAGTCTCAGGCAGCACTCACAGGAAGGAAAGTGTCGAGTTCTTAACTGTCTACATTGCTGCTTCGAGAAATACATTTCTGATTTGAGAAAGAGCTCTGTGCCCTTGGTGGCAAGGTCTTACCGAACCAGTCTCCCACGACTGCGGCTGCTTGCTCACGCTCGCACCTCAGTATCTTCTCCGGGGGAGCAATACTCCTTACAGATCCATGCTCTCAAACCAAACCTCTGCTTAGACGATGTGAACACATGTGAAAACAAAGACATCTTTCCTGTAGCGAGAGTAGCGGATCTTGGCCGGTTTCACTGTACCGCATTTCTCGGCCAAATGAACAGATGCCACTGGAACCTTCTGGCAGTGTCCGTGGGATGGAAGGAGAAATCTCATGGCAGGAAGGGCTGCTAATGCTTTTTCTCATGAACGCAATTCCGTACGTGAAGCAGAATCGCCTATTGCGACGTACATGAGAGCTCAACTTGGCCAAGGCCTTGGTTCGAGGGGGCACTGAGGCAAACAAAGAGCACAAAGTCTGGCATCTCGGACGTTTCTTCATAACCTTAACATGCATAAGCAAGAACGCCTGGAACGAGGGCCTTGAATCCAGCCGCCGCCAGGCCGCAAGCTTCTAGCTCTCACGCATCCACCAAACGCATCATATATGTCAAGGGGAAATTCAACGTCGGAGTTGCCTTCCCAATCGCTCTAGGAATCGGCGTGGGAACAGCAAGGCGTGAGCAGCCTGCGAATCACGTCGTCCCTACGAACTATGAAAGCAATTGGTGAACACGGAAACTTTGTAGAGTGGAAATTCGTACCAAGCGGGATTCCTCCACTGTGTGCTGGAAGGTAGCGGCTCAGTGGAGGAGGACTCAGAAAGGTGGGCGAGGAAAGCATTTGTATTGTGTAGCAATAACGTATTTCGTTTTGCCATCGAAGCGGGCATAAAGCACTGTGAAGGTTCCTGAACGTGGGCGTCACTGTTCGAGGAAGCTTGTTGCTGAAACCGTGCGTTTGCCAAGTCAGAAACGCAGTTATCGATACAACGGGACTAACAGGGTACCTCTGCGGTCTAAGGCGGCACTCAGACTACTTCCAATGTTACAGAGTTTCCCGGGAACACGGCGTTTGGAGCACCGAGCGCTCTGGCGTTCTCGGCCGCAGGGACCTGATGATGACACGACCGTCGATCTCCACTCTCTCTCTGTATCTGGAGCTGTGGAGAGCGGGGCGGGAAGTACTCTTGAGGAAGCTGTGCTGTCCAGCTAATCTTCTCCTTACTATACTTGAAGAGAATGTAATGCCATGACAGCTGTCCTTTCGCCTAGAGCCGTGGGTCCTGAGAAGGTATATTGGACAATGTTCCCAGGCCGAAAAGTAAGAGCTGCCCCTGCAACTTCGTGGTAGTGCCACAAGAGAATGTGCCGAGAATGTTCCGGGTGAGGATGCGGTAGAAGTCTGTGTCCTCAGAGAGCCCTTCCATGAACTGAGAGTCATGTGACTAGGAGCTGCTATGGACATTGGAAGCGACTTTCGAAGATGTTATTTTATAGGCTCCTGTTACCAAAGGAAAGATTGGTGCTTTCTGATATGGTCACCTTTCAATAATTGTATAAAAAGAAATGGGTGAAATGAAACCATTTTGTGTAGACTGTACTGTTATGATAACACTGTTTGTTGTCTTTTGCCTATTTTCTATTGTAAATTCTTTAAAAGGAGGACATTTGGAACAGTGCACAGTGTCCTCCATTTCTCTTCCATCTAGGTGATGACTGCTTGATTCTCTAGGCGAACGTGTCCACAGTAGTTTTAGGTAGCAGGAACCTGGTTGGATGTTTGCAGGCCTAGGTCTTCAGACAGGATATTGTTACCAATTGGATGACCTTGTGTTTAACTGCTTCTTTTTAGGTGGTCCAGTCTTTGTTCAGATTTCCATAGTCTCTGTTTTATTTTTACTCAATAAAGAAGTCTTTTGCTGCGAGGCATGTCTCTAGACAACATTTGTTCACAGAAAACAGGCTTGGAACTTGGGCTCATGCTGCGATTTCAGTCCAAGTCTGAGAAAGTAGGAAGAAATGCTGTGTGCTAATTTCTTAGATATCCTTCTTGGAAATAAGGGTAACAATTAGACCAGAAAATTCAAGGTCAGTACCCTGGTTCCTGTTGTAAGAGATGCCTGGGATACAGAATGTTCCTGACCAATTCTGAGACTTCTTGCTCTAGGGACTATAAAAGGATACCTTAGAGGATAAGAAAAAGATACATGAGAAAAAAAAGCTGAGAACATGGTGGTGGCTTCTAGGCTGAATCTGGGAATTGACTGTAGCTTGTATTTACTAACCTGATAGTAGCTATCAATAAATTACATAGCCAGCACTGTAGTGAAACAATAAAAAGCCATAGAGACGGCGGAGGGGGGGGGAGGGGGGAGGCTAGCATTACCATTCCTCCTCTCCTTTATCCATGTCAGTTAAACATTTCTAGACTCCGACTTTTCTTGCAAACCATCTCTGCAACAAGTGGCACCCAATGTGGGGCATGAAGAAGAAGGTGCGGAACTATGCTGGATACCGAAGGGGCAAGTCTGCTCACGGTAAGCGATACCTTCGGTATAGTTTTAGTACATTTCCAGATTACACTGGAAACTGAAAGGGATAAGTTCGCCAACGGGTAAGCAATCTTTTTGGCATAGTTTTATCATGGGGAATTCTCCATCAAATGTGGAGGCCTAGTTTTTGCATATAGGTAGACATTGTTACTGATTCAAGCCAGAGGGAAAATTCTAATTAAATGCTAAAGTGAGGAAACAAGTTACGAGAGCTTTGTGGAGAGCTCATCAACAGGGGGAATCCCATCCTTGTTTCTGTTTGGTCTTTATGCACTTTAATTTCTCAGGCTTTATACCCTTTGCCTGGCTAGCTCAGTCAGTAGAGCATGAGACTCTTAATCTCAAGGTCATGGGTTCAAGCCCCATGTTGCATGCTTAATAGTCCTACCACGTGCCAAGATTCCATTCCTTATCAATATCTAGGATATAAAATTTTGCAACAGAAAATTATTCCTCAAAAGATAGAAATTAGACGAGATGCTCTCAATACTCAATGATTTTCAAAAATTATTGGGCGATATTAATTGGCTGGTCCCAGTGCAATGGTGTCTACAATTAATTGATCACAGCCAGTTACAGATTTCTTTGTTCCTGGCCTTGATGGGAATCTTCGAGGCCTTGACATCTGGATAAAAGGTATCTTTCTGTTTGTTTCTGTTGACCAGTCACCGAGAATCCATGGAGAGACTGGAGGCAGTCATATCCCTCAGACCTTGGCCAGGCTGCAGGATGCTGCCTCCTGTGCCCTGTTGTCAGGTTCTGTTTATTGTCTTTGGTCTTGTCTAGGTTGTAGGTGGTGAATTTCTCTGGGTCCACCTACATCCCAGTAATTGTTCTTGTCTGAGTGTCTGTTTTGTGTTCTCTGTTTTGTGTTCTCTCTGCAAGCGATGGGGGGAAACTAGAGTTCACAGAAGACACCCTTGTGGTGTCTCCTGCGACATTTCAAAGTAGGATCTGAGAGGGTATTGGGTATCTGCTGAGGTACTGAAATGGGGCCGAGGTTTTACTTATATCTCTACAGCAACAGAGAGGCTGGATCCCAGCTAAGAATGTCAGGCTCCAGGAGCAAAAAGAAGCAGTGGGTTGTCATTGAGTCAGGTCAGGAGATGACTCCCAACTTTCCTATTCCTTGCAATGACAGCGCTGATTATGGCACAGGTAAGTGGGGTACGAGCTGAGACCGGAAATTATTTATAGTGGGTATATTTGCCCAACCCCGCTTTGACTAAGGCAGTGGGATGGGGAGATACTTCAGTGGTAGTTTATGTTAATAATTCTAATTGGATGCCTGGGTCTTATGATACTTGAGGGCCTCTCAGGCCTGAAGAAGGGTCTCCACTCTACTACCTGGAAATAAAAGCAATGTTTGGCCGTGCTTCCAGGTTCTCTAGTTGAGTAACTTACAAAATAGTTCAGGCTTTGACAAGGGTTCTTAGTGCCCAAACTATGTTCAATTACTAGGGTAAAGGCTTGGTGCTGGAAAGTATGTCAACTTTCAATAATTCTATAAAAAGAATATTGGTGACATGGTATGTTTGTGCTAAATGTACTGTTATGACGACACAGGACTGGTGTCATCAACTTAATTTTTATTTTCAATAGTTTCATGGGAGTACATCTTGGAGGCGTGCACTGAGTCCTCCAATGTTCCTCCTCCTAAGGGATGAGAGCTTGTTAGTACTATAGGCCAAGGTGACCAGAATAGTTTAAGCTAACAAAGGCCAGGCTCAATGTTTGTGGGCTTAGGTCTTGAGATATGACATCATTACCAATTGGATGGTCTTGACATTGTGGACCTGGGTTTTAACTGTCCTTTTAGGAGGCTTAGGTTTGGTTCATATTTCTACAGTCTCCATTTTATTTTTTTTTCACTGAAAAAGGCTTTGTTTAGAGACAAGGACTTTAGGCAACTTTTGTTCATCGAGAGGAGGCTTAGAATTCTGAGCTTGCCACCTTTTAATCTGTATCAAAGAAAGTCATAAGAAATGCTCTGGACTACATTCTCAATTCTGCTTTCTGGAAACAGAGGTAGGGATTGTAACTTCAATCAAGGATCGCACACAGCATTGTAACAGGAAATACAAGAGACAAGGTCCTACGTTTGGAAATAAGACTCAGATTACATGAGGACAGATTTTCCATGTGATCGAAGTTATCCTATCTACTAGTTTTCAGAGAGATAGTCGTAGTGCCTTGATGCCCAGTTTCCTTTGTATTTTTTGTTAGGAAAAGACAGGTCTTGTGCCTTGGGCACATGTCACCAATCCATATCCTCACAAGGGAAGATGATGGAGTGCTTTCTTTGAAGTGACGAGTGCATAGAACTGAAAAAATTTGCATCAACAACTGATAAATCATGAGTAGTCATGAATCAGAAGGTGGCCGAGACAGACTTCGTATTGACTTCCAACTGGATGTCATGTCCAATTGGTAGAAAAATTTATTGCTTTAAACTATATTTAAAATGACAAAAGTGGCACCTAACAATAGAATAATATAAGCACCCTTATCACAAACTAGCCTGCTTATATTTCATATATGGCTCTAGAATTCTTCGATTATGTCCATCCTTAACCATAATACTTTCAAGAACTAACAAGGTGCTGAAACATTTAGGATTTGTACAAATAAATTAAGATTAAATTCTACAATAAAATTGTATAATGGCTTGAATATAAAAGTGATTTATATAGAACCAAAAATATTTCACAATGTACCACCTCTACAAACTTATCCAAAGTCTCTGATATTTCCTAAGGATATAGTATAACTGTATTCTTAGAACCAGGTGATAGTATTTTTCAAAGGCATGGGTGACTAACACAGAAGCTTATGCAGGATCTTGACAATACTGGCTGGGTGCCTGGCTTCATATCGACTGCCTCCTCCAAACGTCATTAAATGATGACTTGAGTGTAACTGCACATTCCATGACTGGCCTGAAAATCTCAGCGGCTCCTCAAGAGTCTCGGAAGAGTATGGTTACTGTACCCACCAATTTCTTCCAATTCTGATGTGCACCGATGCTGGAACTGAGATAGAAACACAGAGAATGTCTTCATCGATGTAAAGGAATTTAGTAAATGTCCCACACAATCAAGCTGCAACAACTGGCATTTGTAAATGGAAATAGATGTCACTTGGGCTGTTATGTGCTTCAGAAATGGTGTTTTGCTAGTGGGCTCCACTGTGGTATAAAACTAGTTTATGAATTTAGAAATACTTAAAGCATATTGTCCCCAAGAGCAAATATCTTACTTATGTGTCTGTTTTCAAGACAAGAATAAAGTGACACATTCAAGGCTTAAAAATCATAATTCGAGACACATCACTTCCAAATGGGTCGATTAATGTAGAGTTAATGAAAGATATATTTAAAGTAAAATGAAGTGTCAATCCTCAACAAATTCGTCACTTTGAGTTTCTTAAATTCATAGGATAATGGAAGGCTAAAGTATGAGGAAAACAGAAAAGAAGAAAAAGAAAGCTATATGGATACAAAAGGAAGACATTAAGAAAAAATTTGAGAAAATTTTAAACTATTTGAAATGCACAGTGAGTTACCAAAATGCTTCAGGAGGCACCACATAATCTCTCATCTCAAAGAAACAAAGTCGGAAAACAGAAAAAGGGCTGAGCCATTATGCCAAAAAGTTTGGATGGCCTGGCATGGGGCTTGCGTACCGTTCTTTTCTGTGCAATTTTGGCCACTACTGTCGGAAGGCAATTGCTTAAAGTAGTGACTTAATGCTGGATATTGAAAATGGAAGTTCAAGAGACAAGATGTAAAACGCTCATTTGAAACTAGAGGGAGAAGGCGGCCAGCACCTGGACATCACTTGGAAATCACAAGATCATCCTGCGGCAAGCAAGCAAACACCTGGTGGGATTCCTATCGGGATCCAAGAACACCCCATACGAATCTGGCAACACCCTGGTGACTATTCCTCTCTCTGTGGCTTTCAGGCTCTCCTTTGTTTCACAGAATGAACCCAGCCTGGGACCGTGAGTCGTAGTGCAAACTAGCTTACCTCCTGTGTGAGGGTGATGTGCTGTTGCGTTTTCTAATGTCCACCCATCTCACAGCAGAAGTTACAGCAGAAGACTGCCATCCAGGTCGTGGATTGGCCACGACTCTTCCTTTTCCTCTGAGAGTGTCTAGGGAACTGCTTGATAAGTCCTCTAGCTAAAGATTCGTTATGTAAAGTGAGGCTGGGTTCTGTGAACCAAGGTCGCCACAGACGTGTACTCTCTAGACGTGGGAGCAATACTTGCTTGTGATTCCAAGCTCCCCAATTGTTTTGTAAGCAACAGTACAGGTTTGGGCCGGGGTTCTTGGTTCTCACACACCCTTTTCTCACCAGGAGAGAGGCTTTGTGCGGCAAGGTATGGTGGTGTCCTTTCAGTAAGTGGAAGAAAGGAGAGTTGGTAGCATGGGGACAAGGTCGTGCTGCATGTATTGTTGTTATGACACAGGTTGCTGTCTTCCACCTCATTTCTATCCTAAGTACTCTACAGAGAGGACCATCATGGAACCGTGCACAAAGTCTTCCATTTCCCTCATCTTTGCAGATGACAACTTGATTGTGAATGCCAAGGTGTCCACAGCCATTCGAGGCAGCAGGGGCCACGCTGGGTGTTTGTGGGCCTGCCTCCTTAAGCAGGATATTGTCAAGAATGGGATGATCTTGATGTTGTGGCACTGAGTAGAACAGCTTCCTTTCAGGTGAACAGCCTTGTTTCAGATGTCCACGGTCTCCGCTTTATTTTGTCTTCAGCGACGAAGGCTTTGGGCCTGAGCCAGTCTATGTTGGAGAAAGCCGAAAGAAATGTCCTGGGTGTGCTTTGTGGAAACAAGGCTAGGGATCAGAAGTGAAAAACCTAGGGCAGCATCCTCCTTCCGAATAGGAAAGAGATGCGGGAGACAAGGTCTTCATCCTCTAGACAAGCCACAAATTACAAGGAGACCGACTTGACCTTTGCTTTGAGTTCGCGGTGGCAACTCGTTTTCAGAGAGGAGAGGACGGCCTTAGTGCTTTGGTGCTCAGGCTTTTCTCTACTGTTGGTTAATAAAGAAGAGGCGTTGGGCCTCGGAACTCTGTCAGCAACCCATGTGGTCCCAGGGAAGGCGACGTAGTTCTCCCATCTTAGTGACTAGCGCACATTGCAGAACAGGCCCAGAAACACTGAGAAGTCAGCCTGCGTGGCGCGGAAGGTGGCAGAGCCAGTCTCCCCCAATCAAATGTCTTGTCCACATTACAAATATCATTTGAAGTCAACGGTGCACGTGGGCCGGTGATGTTTTCATTTTGCCTCTTAGCTCTGACTTTTTGTGGGGAAGAGCGCCTCACATTCACGGAGGCCCCGTTTGCACGTTGGCGGCCTTGGCAACAGAGCCTGAGTCTGCCGTGAGGCAAGCGACCGGACAGCCTCCGACGCAGTGGCCGCCAGTTTTCTGTATGGTCGGTAAAGCGCCGAGTCATTGCGAGGCTACCGCTTGGCGGCGGGAGGAACGGCCGCGTCAGGATTTCACTACACCAAACCTCTGGCTGCAACTTCAGAGGGGCACGCCCACTCCCCCGGGAGAGAAGAGCGAGAGAGCGGCACGGCGGTGGTTTCATCGGCGTGTCGCGAAGAGGCTCACTCGGGCCTAGCAGAGGAGGATGAGGCGGACGCGCCCCGGAAATCTCAGCCGCAGGGGCGGGACAAGAAAAGTCTCGCGATGTGACGAGTCTTCCGACGGGTCTTCTCGCGATACTGACGGGTCTTCTCGCGATACTGACGAGTCTTCCCGCTGAACGGGTTTCACGGGAACTTTATGCCAGAGACGGGTCTCGGGGCCTCGCGGGCGGTCACGCGGTACGGAGCTGACAGTGTGGCGTTCACTTTTCAGTGGCTCTTCCCTGTACCTTGTCAAAATTGAGGTGACCACTGAGAAAATGGAAGTGTCTGTGGACCGTAGCAGATAGCGTCCATGGCTTTGCTAGGTCGTGTATTCGCGAGAACGTTGGCTGGAGCGCGGCGGCCCCGGTGGACAGACGGCACTTGTCAAGTAAGTGGTCTTAGGTTTCACCTGTGTGCAGGCAAGCGGCTCGAAGGCTGTGGCGGCTGCTGTCCCGTGCTGAGTGCACTGGTATTTGCCAGCTTAGGATGTTTGAACTTCCGAGGAACTCAGAGGGCCTTTAGGCTGCAGGACAGAAGGAAAAGGGCGCAGCCATCGTGCCTGTCAGCCTGGACGGCCTCGCGTGGCGCTCGCGCACCGTTCTTTCCTGTGCAATTTCGGCCACTGCCGTTGGAAGGCAATTGCTTAAAGAAGTTCCTTAATGCTGGCATTGAAAATAGGAGTTCATGAGACAAGATGTAAAACGGTCGTTTTAAACCAGAGGGAGAGGGTGGACAGCACCCAGACGTCACTCAGAAATCACGAGGTCCTCCTGCGGCGAGCAGGCAAACACCTGGTGGGATTCCTATCGGGACAGGCCTTTCACAGGTAGATGTGGTGCATTTACAGCACCCCAATCCTCTCGTCACCTCTCTCTCTCCCATAACCTCCCGGTTTTTCGTTTTGGGCTTTCCATGTGGGTTCCAGGAACTCCTTCATTCTACTTAGAGATGTCGGTAGCAGGGATGTGCTGATCGAGTAGGAGGCTGCCAAACAAGGCTCCTTTTGTGTTCTTCAGAAAACATGGTCGAAAGGTACGGATGTCCCTTAGCTCCTATAAAGTAGACCTCAGGTCATTTTAATGTCATTCTTGTGTTGTCCTTTTTTAGCGGTAAGTCGATGCCATTATCCTCTGCATTCCTTGACATTTTACACTTTCTCAGGATGCCATTTGCCTCTTCTCCAAATAAAGACCTGTTATGTTCCAGGCACAATGCTCGCTGCTGGGGTTGGGACTGAGCAGTACAAACAGGTGCAGCTGGGTGTCAGGACGTGAGTCGGGGGTAGGCAAGACAGCAGATGTCTATGAAAAATTTACTTGTGTAGATGTTTACCTGCATGTGTTCACTTTAAAAATTTTTTTCACCCTATTCCAAGCCTTTTTTGGTGTAATTTATTATTTCAATGATTTTAGTGTGATGTAAATCAGAATTACCCTGAGGTTATTAGATTAGCCAGACTCCATAAGAGCAAAAGCTAGATGGGAATGGGGTGCAGGGAGAGTGCTTTTGAGAAGCTCTCATCTAAAAATATATCCACAACGACCACTGCGTTCCACCTCCACCAGGGTAATTAGTATAGATCTTGATGGTGAGGATTTGAAGCTGTGCCAATATCCTGGTTCTTCTAAGTTTTTGCCCAGTGGCCGGAAACAATTACTACAGTGTTGTGTGCCTAGTAGCGATGTTCTTTTTTCTCTCATTTCTCTATTCTTACTATTTTTTTTTTCTGTAGGAAAACACTCATTGTTCACATTTATCTTTTAATTAAAAAATTTTTTATATCAGTCAGGACTCAGAGACATGTCACTCTATGGATGATCATCCAATATTGTCATTGTTTATATATGTTTTGAAATTATTCCAAATTTGAACAATGGGAGTGCTTTTCAGCTCCTTGATATGTACTTTTCGAACTTCTCAAAGTCACCCAGACACCCTGAGGGCTTCTTTACACCAATGACCTCTGGTCCCTGGAGAGATGATATACGGCAGAAACATCAAAATCAAAAGATAAACAGTGATGATCACAATGCTGGTAATAACTACCATTTATTGAGTGTGCCAGGCCATGTGCCAAGCACTGCGGACATGTTTTTTAAATGAAATCATCATTATAAACCCAAAGTCTTATTTTCACTATCTTGATTTTTCACATGAGGAAACTGAGTCAGAGCCTCAGGACTTCAGCTGGGTTCACTCAGCTGACAAGGTGGTCCAGGGAAGGCCCGTACCTTTCTTATTTGCTAGCGCATGCTCAGACCTGCATTGGCATCCATGAGAGTGATGCTTTGCTTACACGCTTTCTTTAAATGGCTCTCTATCCCTAGAGGCTTGAGCAACTGATAAAAAGGACCTTTCTGTGTATGCACTGGCACATGCTACCACCACATTCCCAGTAAAGCTTTGGGAGCTAAATATAACCCTGTGTTTTATGTTGTATACCAAAAAGAGGGCACGTAATTTTTATTTTGTCACACTTACTATTTTAAGAACTTAAATTATTTCCCACTTACATCCTTAAAATGTCTTTGGAAGTCTCCTTGAGGGGAAAGATATAATGCAGATTTCACCAAGGGTTCATCCATTTTTTAATACTGATCTTTAGGAGACAGCTCTTGGAGATGAGATATGGAGGACAGAGTGATGGAGAATCTTTACCCAACACATATAGCCAAGGGATGGACTTGCAGGAAGACACCCAGATATAGACCAGTGGGGGTCATATGAGGAAAGCCAGCTTTTCATTGTTCTGGGAATTCACACCACAGCCCAGAGGGAAAAGCAACTTAACCAGGCTTCTGTATGGCCTGTTCTCTGTGTTAGGAGAGGCAAGTTATCCAACAGCTGCAGACCATCAGTGAGCCTGGGCTCTGGGTCCTGAGATGTGAGCAAGAGACCACAGCCGGACTCAGCTTCTACATCTCTCTGGCTGCAGCGGAGGAGTCCTCTGAGAAAGGAGGGAGGTGCTTGCATTGAACTTTTTTCTAAGTGAGCTCCTTCAGTGAATGAATGCCTGAAACAGTGTGGGGAGGGTCTCCTTTGTTTTTAAGGCTTCTCTGTAAGAGATAATCAGGGCTCGTGGGTTTAACATTGTTCCCTGCCCTTCCTTGTCACTAAAATAGTGGGAAATTTAAAAATGTGTAAAGACACAAATTGCCCACAGCACACTGAAAGCTGGGAACAGGAGTGAGGGACAATGGAGAACACAGGGTGTTTCCAGGGAGCAAAGAGCAGGATAGTGGCAGGAGGATCTATATGGTGGAATAGGGTTTCTGCCCAGCCAGGTGGTTTCAGAGGGGAGGGCTTCAGAGGTCCTCTTTGGGCACTCTCTCCTGAGGCCGTCGTGGTGTGCTCTTCTTGGGATCTCTCCCATCACATCCACCTGTCCTGTCACCGAGAAGCACTTGCAGACGTGAGCGATGTCATCTGGGAGGCAGAACAGGGGCAGGAAGAACGTGGGAAGTAGGTGGTAGAAATATGTGGTAAGAATGTGAAAACATGAATATATCAGATGACCTTATCCCAGCAGTAACAACCTAGGAATAAACTCATCTGGAAAGGCAAAAGCTTTATCTGGAGATATCTCTCTGAGGATATAAGTACAGTCTGAGTGAAGGGGACATACACTGAATGGCTCATCGGTTAATACTCCTGAGCTTCACAGGTTTATTATAAGGCAAAGTAAAATTATATCTCAATCATTAAAACCAGCTACTTGATTCAAAAGCTTCTCCAGAAAAATAAGTGGACATGAGAAACCACAAGGGTTTTAAGTGAAATCTTCAAAGGCAGAAATAATCAGATCGTAAACCATAATATGAAGCTATAATCACTTAAAAGTATAGACAGCTGCAGAAACCATTATCTACATTCATAAAAATGAAGAGGTCACGCCAGAAAGAATCAGCATTTGTGTCATAATGTTTTGTTTACATGCAATAATTTACTGAATGCCAACATTATTATTAATCAACCAAGAAAATTTAATCAAAATTATGAGATCAAGAAATAAACCCCAGACAATAAAATTAGATCTTCCCATATCCACTTAGATCATGATAAATTCTAGGTCGATTTGATTAAAACAAAACGAAACAAAACAGAAGACAGAACAAAACATATCTGTTTATTGGCTCTAAAGTATAAATGATACTTTTAGAATCTATGTAGGAAAACACATAAAATATGTTGAATCGATATTGAGATTATAATTTAAGAACCCAGCAGAAATAAAAATAAATAACAAAGTATGGTAGTCATAAAAAAAAGTTGTATAGATATACTCCCCATATATAATAATGTCATAGAAATAATAATTATATCAGTTGAATAATGGACACAAAGAAGGCATAAGCAGACATCTTGCCCATTTTTTTTCCTGGTCACTGTTAATCAGTCATCTTATGTTATTCACTAGTCTCTGCAGCCCAGAAAATGGCATGTAGCTCAATGCTTCCCAGCCTCTAGCTAGCTGCCTCAAAAACAGCCATACCTATTTGATTTTTCTATGAGAATTCTGATTACTATTTGAGTCACCTGTTTTTAGACCAGAAACTGCTCATTATATTTTCCGTAAGATGGGTCTGCTAGCAATATTTTTTTCTTGGTTTTTGTGTAACTGGACTGTCTTTTTCTTTATTTTTATATAGCTTTTATAGGTATAGGATTCTTGGTTGATGGGTCTATTCTTTCTCTGAGCAATGAAAAAATTCTAAAAGGAGTCCTTTAATGGGTTATTGGATACAAAAGAAAATGTGGTACACATATGCAATGGAATACTACTTAGCTGTAATAAAAGACAAAATGCTGCCACTTATGACAACATGGATAAATCTTGAGAATATCATGCTAAGCAAAATAATGCAGACAGAAAAAGTTGAGAAACATATGATTTCCCTTACATGTGAGACATAATACCAAAAGCAATAAACAAACCAAAAAAAACTCATAGACACAGAGAACAGTATGCTGTTCACCAGAAGGGAAGAGTTGTGAGGGGAGGCAGAGGAAAATAAATGGATCATGTATATGGTGATAGAAAGAGACAAGACTTGAGTGGTGGTGAACACATATTGCAATATACAGATGATGAATTATAGAATTGTATACTTGAAACATATTTAACCAATTAACCAGTTGGTTAGTTATTAACCAATGTCATCTCAATAAATTTAAAAATTAAAAAAATCCAAGTTAATGACAGAATGGACTGGATTGAAGAGAGCAGGAGCAAATGTACTTGTGGTCAGAAGTCGGTGCAGTGGGTGGTCCCAAAGAGGACAACCTGAGGAGCAGAGATGACACATGAGAGACACACCAGGCTGGTCTTAAAGGGGCCGAGCTAGTGCTCTATGACGGGATTCACAGGAATGAGAGTGATCATTTTGACCAGATAATATTTAATTAAGAAAGAACACAAATGTGGCAGTCATAATTATAGTTAAGGTTAAAGTTGGTTATAATGCAGCTGAGATAGGTCAGTGACACAAGAACAGATATTACAGCAGAAGCTAAGAAGTGGGTTGTCAAATGGAGTATGTGAAATGAAACACCGCTCTCAGTAGAAGGAAAAGAGTAGCTCAGTGCAGGCTACATAGCAAAACGCAGAGCCACAAGAACCTGGTACTTCACATCTAACTCCGGTACCTTAGGCAGACAGTCCATCTATCAGACTTCGGTACTGTTTGCAATGAAGCTGTCTTCTCTGCCCTCTATAAATGCACCTGGCAAAATAGGGGGTGAAAAGCAGCCCGGATTCTATTTGCCATGCCAGGTGTTCTGTTCTAAACTATCCTATGAAAACCTGAGAGCTCTGCCTAAATATATGTGGTACAGGGGACAATATTTTATTTATTACAAAGTGCTTATACTTGAGTTTCAACCCTGAAAATCAGAGACCCCAGAAGATTACGTGCGAAGGCCATTTATAAGCAATTGAACAAGCAGGAATGTTTGGGGAAATCTGATAATGCATTGCACTCATGTGAAGGTAGAGTTATTAGAAGACTTCTGTTTGTTTTGACAAGAATTGGGACCACACAGCACACCAGAGCAATATAATCTAGAAAAATGAGGTAACCCACGTAAAAGTTCCTCATCTCCTGATTTTCAGTAATAAATTATCCTTCGGAAGTTGTTTTGAATAATACAAAGGACGACGGCGTTGTCCTGTTTTTATAGGTGACATGACAGATATGGGTCTGGAGGAGATGAGCCTGTTGCTTCTCTGACAACTACGTCGTGGGGGCTGCATCTCGATACAGAAACTCGCTTCGAAGTCTCGCGCGGGCGCGCACGCCCCTCCTGACCCGCGAGCTCGCGCCGTCGCCATCGCTGTCCTTTGGAAGGGCGGTCGCACATCTTCACCTCTCGAGGGGAAGCTGGAAAGGAAGGCCGCCCGCCGCCCGCGGTGCTGACTCAGTCTCACCTCCCTCGTGGGCGGGGCTCAGGGCCGCTGGTGGGAGGGGCGTCGCGGGGTCGCCGCGGCCGCCGTGGGGCGCGTGGGGACTTTGCGGACACGCGGCCCCCTGCGCAGGCCCGTTTCTTTGGAGCGTGCGATCGCCGCCAGCCCGGGCAGCCGCGTGCAGATCGGGGTGGCGGCGCCGAGCCCGGATGCTCAGCTTCCAAACGCAAAGACAGAAACCGGGCGGCGAGCGCTTAGCCCATGCGGGTGTCTGGGGGAGGGAGTGGCCGGAACCACCGACGGTCATTGGAGATAATTTTTATCATTAGTCACTCAATATGACTTTTTTCCCTCAGGTATGTTTTGAAGTCTCTGTTTCTGTGTGTGTGTCCCCCCCCCCCCCCCGCCCCATAAATTCAGAGCCAAGGAAGTTAAACCCAGGAAGGAGTCCTGTGTCCTAGGAAATCTGCGCGGAGCAGCCTTGGCGTTCTCGCCGCCGCCTCCCCTCTCTGAGCGCAGCTCTTGCCTTGCTCAGCGGGCCAGTTTCCGTTTCTGCGCACCTTTGCAGTGACAGTGGTACACAGGGAGGACACCGGGAGGGAATGAAAGTCAGTGGGTCCCAGAAGCCAAGTCGCCTCAAGGTGCGGATGCTGTTAGGGGCTCCAGTACTTAGTGCTGTAACTCAGTCTCGGATGACAGCCTTAGTGAAACGCGGCTGCTTTGTGTGGCACCTTTGTGCATCTTGTTACCGTGAATAGTCCCATAATCTTGGTCTGCCATTCCCCGCCACAGGGCCCTAATTCTCTGCTTTAATACAGTGAATAGAGCAGTTCTTTAAATATTTTGCATTTCAAAGTAATGTGTTTTTCTTTGTTATGTTTTGTTTTTACTGGTGAAAGAAGTCTCAGCAACAAGAAAACTAACTGGCACCACGGGGGGAAAATGACTAAGTGATGCCTGCGGACTTAAGAGACATGGGATTGCAGAGAATAGATCCCCTGCGATGGAAAATAGGCTTTGGTGGCTTTTGTGATATATAAATATATATATTAAAATGCCTCAACGAGTTTTTTAAAGGTAACTGTGATCATTAATTTCTACCACAGCGGAGGGTCTTTGTCCAGCTACCTGATGACCTGGGGGAAGGAACACCTTCCTTTTTGCGGCCCTGTCCCAGGGTAATGAGTGGCAGTAAAGCACACATGTTGGAATGGTACCAGACCAAAGTAGTGGTAACGAAATTGCACACGGAGACATTTCCACATGGAGCTTTTTAAAATCAGACATGTGGACCGTACCTATTAACATATGTACAGAGAAATTTCATGAAGGACTCTGGTTTTCTCTGAATTGTGAAGTAAACAGCTAGGCTTTGTGAATTACAAATTAAACAGCTGATTTATGCGGAGGAGAGAGGACCCAGCTTATTCGTAGCAGTCCTTGTGTAGCAGTGACACTTGCTTCTAAGTTTTGAGACCCGTCATTTCTCTAGCATTCAGTTTTCCTGGTGTGTGCAGTGGGAGGTTTGGGCCAGGTAATTTCTAGGGAAGTCACAGAGGAGGGCTGCCTTTGCTGCTGTAACTCTCACTGAAGCTCCATTCCTTTGATCCATCAGGATCAGAGTCCAAGGGCAGTTATTCTCACAAATAAACTCCTCGAGTGACTTCAAGGAAGGACCTTTAGCCTTTGGGGCCCTGTTCTCGAAAGAGCTTTCACTGTCATTTGTCACTTTCCAAGTCCAGTCACACTTGGCCAAAGTTGGAGAAAGAGCCTGGCACCGTGGCCCAGAGGCGCAGGCGAGAAAGGGGCCCCTTGCCCGCGGCAGCGTTCTGCCTCCCAGCAGCACCCTTCAGGTCCCCTTCCTCTTGTGCAGCAGACACCCTGTGAGAAAGCCGTCTTGGCAGAAAGCTGAAGGTATTCTTGTTTACTCTGAAGTGGCCAGGGAGTAGGCAGTTCTGCGGAGAAGATGTTTAAAAAAAAAAAAAAAAGACAACTAACTGTAATAAATGATAATCAAGTATAACCAAGAGCACAGTTCATAAATCAGGATGACAGCCTTGAAAACTTCAGGAACACTTTTATTAGGTGCTTAAGTTGAATAATACAAACTTATGCTTAATTCTCAATCAGAAAAATTAAAATTTTCTTGCATGACAAAAAAAAGACTTCCCTGAGTGAGGCAGGTAAGGTGAGGCAGGCCCCAGGTAAGGGCAGATGGGAGCAGCGGGCTGAGCAGCATGCTAGTGGTGGCCTCCTCCAGCCCACTGGGCTTCATCTCACAGACCTCATGATGTGTGTACAGGGACCAGCATGAGGAGCGGGGCTCCTCTCCCTTCGGCAACAGGCTTGTGCCCTATAAAGAAGATGACAACATCAGGAGGGCGCAGCATCTGCCCAGCAGTCCAGCCTGGCTGTGCCAGGCGCTAGGCGGGTTGAGACTGCTGCGCTAGGCTCTCGTACCTGATGTGCGTCTACTGTCACAAGGCCGTGTGATCCTGGACTTTGAGGACTTGACCTCCTCCAAAGTAGCACCATGATGCCCGCAGCTGTGGAATGTCTGGAAAGCCAGGGTCTGTGGCATTCTCCCACAAGGGTCTTGATTGTCTCCTTGGATCTCAGCAAACCTGGGTGGTGGTGGCCCCTCTCACAGTGTGGCTCCTCCACTGCCCGGGGCAGCACCACAGACTTCGGTCAGCTCTCATTCACAATCAACCAAGGACAGAGAGGCAGCTGGTGCATGGCGGGCACAGTGGAGCCACCTCCTGCTGCATGGACCACCAGGAGGGGTTAATAAAATACTGCATGGGTGTGTCCCAGTTCTGCCTGGCACATAGGGTGTGCTCCAGTGGCCGTCACTTCCGTCCCCATTCAGTGTGACCTTACGTTCTGCCCCTATGATGAACTCCCTCTCCACATGGTGCTTGAGCAAACCCAAGAGTTATCCTGACTCCAATATACCTGTAGATTCAGCCTCAGAGCAATTGGACAGCAGTGGTCCAACTGTCACCCTTGGGGAACAGAGCAGGCGTCTTGTTGTGTTGCTCCGAGTCCACTCAGCCTCACCCTTGCCAAGGGGCCTTGGACCTTCTGTGGGCAGCAGTGGTCACGGCATCACTGCACACCTTCCTTCTGACCTCTGTAGCTCCTTCTCTAGGAACCCAAGGCACTGTAGCGGAGATGGTTTGCAAGAAGAGTTGGTGTCTGGAAATGTTTAACTAACCTGGATAAGGGAGAGGAGGAATGGCAATGCTAGCATCCCAACTCCTTATCTCCATGGCTTTTTATTGTTTTACAACAATGCTGGCTTTGTAATTAAATAATAGTTACTCTAAGGTCAGCGGATACAAGCTGGATACAAGCTACAGCTAACTCCCAGATTCATCCCCAAAGCTACCTCCCTGTTCTCAGCTACTTCCTCTCAAGTATCTTTTTCTTATCCTCTTAAGTATTCTTTTCTACTCCCTAGGGCAAAAAGTCTCGGAATTGGTCAGGCGTATGCGCCCTCCCTGCAATGTGTCCTTGTGTGCAAGTCCACATCTACTTCCGATGTTCTTGTTGCTCCAAACACCAGACATTCTGCTAGGAACATTCTGTACTGCAGGGGTCTCTTACAACAAGGCACCAATCACCCTGCAGCACCAAACGCAGGGTGCTGAGGTGGAAGGCCAGAGCTGGTCCTCTAGCCCCCAGCATGCCACTCCCATCTTCCCCAGCTCACGTCAGGTGGGCCCTGCCCCTCAGCTGGGGCTGGTGGGCCCGGCCCTTCTGAATGGGGTCTCTGATCCTGCCAAGTGGGACTCAGGACCATCTCAGCTGTTGGGTTACAGTTCTGGGTGGGGAGGCAGTGCCCCTCTATGATCCCTGTCTGCCCCACTCCAGGCATGGGGTGCTGCACCTCCAGGACAGCCATGTCATTGACGACCTGGGCCCGTGCTGGTGGGAGCTCATGTACTGCCTGTCGCTGGTCATCGTCATGCTCTACTTCAGCCTGTGGAAGGGAGTGAAGACATCTTGGAAGGTCATGTGGATCACAGCCACCATGCCACATGTTGTCCTCTGTCCTGCTTCTGCTCTTCCCGGAGCCATCGACAGCATCTAAGGGTACCTGAGTTTTGACTTTCAGTGCTTCTGCGAGATCTCCGAAGCAGATCCTCAATGATGGAGCACTCCTGCCTATGTCACAGGGGATCCAAATGTTATCAGATCAATAATTTAGTCCAAAAAAAAAAAAACCCAACCCATAACAAAGTCCAGACTCTGGCCGCAGATTGCTTCAACAAAGAAAGAGATTGTTCTGTGTTAAGAACCCATTTCTAGACCCCTGCCCACTCCCTGAACTAACCACAGCTCACCTGTAAAAAAATAATAATCTCAATTTGGACTTTTATTTAATCATTTACTTGAAATGGTCATGAAGTTTGCTTGTGTCTGGACAGCAGTCATGGTTTACATTCTGATCAATATACTCTAGTTTCATTTCACAGGGCCTAGACAGTGCAGCCTGTTGGATTTCTGCTTCATGAAGTTCAGTACAGTTTATGGGCCCCAAAACAAGTCATTTAAAAAAATCTCTCTTATTTGAAAATAAATGTGTATCCTGTCTTTACTGCTGTAAAATGCTGTTGTTTTTTTTTCCTTCTCCTAGTTAGGCAAACTTTCTTATAAAGTCATTTAACATTCTTTATGTTGATTTATATTTTGTATGCCCAAAACAATTGTGATCTGTAATGGCTTGAATGACATCTAATAGGATTGTAAATGTGACGATTTAGCATTTTCTGTGGCTCATCAGTTATATAGTTCTAACTCTTAAATATTAAGTCTGTTATGTATACATGCCTTTTAATACTACCTAACACATTGTATTTGCTAAGTGAATATTATACATTGTAATTTTCCAAATTTGATATTATTTTTCATATACAATATTTTATATTCATTCTTTTTAAAATTAAAATTTTTATGATCTATCTAAACATTGTTGCATAAAGAATATAGGCTCAGCTTGTTATTTTGATGAAATTCAAGTTCATATGGCAGTCTTCAAAAATTTATTTTATATTTGGTATCTAATTTATCCATAAATATGAGTATATGTTGCAGCATAATTCATAGTCAAAATTTTCATCCTAGTAACCTTAGACTATTAAATAATTCTTCCATAGCCTCATTCTTATGCATTACTTTTTTCTGTTTATTCCATATCAACTGCCTAAAAGATCCAGAAACATGCAGTACACATTAAAAAATATATATCTTAATGCAAAAATTATCCAGTTAAATTCAAAAGAAATATTAATACATAATTTGATCTATATAGGAAAAAATATGTGAGAAGACTTACAATAAGGAAATTGTTTAAATTAATTAAAAGGCTATCCATGAAGAAGAGCTCAGGTCTGAATGCCTTAACTGGTACATTCTACCTAACATATGATGAATAATTAATATAAAATCATCCCCAAATCTTTCAAAAATAGAAGTTGGAATTTCCCCAATTATTTGATGAGGCCTGTTTACCCTAATTTGAATATTGGAAACATTTTGAGAAAACAAAATAACAGATCATGATCTCTCCTGAATATAGACACACAAATTCTCACAAAATACTCTCAAACCTGAGAAAGATGATAGAATTTATTATGCACCATGACCAATTGGTATTATTTCACAACTGCAATGTTCGTTTATGCTAAAAAAAATCAATTCCCTGATGGAAAAGAAATATGACTGTTCTTTGTTGCAGATGACATAATCCTGTATAAAAATTTTTGTGAGGAATTCACTAAAAATCCACAAAAACTAATGAATAAGTTAAAAAGGTCTGAGGATACAAAATCAAAATATAAGAGTCAATTACACTATTACATTGTAATAATAATGTGAAAATGGCATCAAATTAGAAACATTTAGAAATTTAAGCTGTTCTAATTTACACTGACAGCTTTTTCGAAATCATAAATAAATGAAAAACATTTGAATTAACATAAGCCACCAAATGTTCAATATTAAAGTCAATACTGTTAAGATGAAAATACATCACAAATTGATCTACAAATTTAATGCAGTTTTTAAATTACTGCAAGACTTTTTAGAAAAACCGACAAGCTTATCTTAAATTGGATATGTAAATTTAAATCAAATAGCACCTGCAACAATCTTTAAAAGGAAAACAATATGGCATGACTCACAATCACATATATTAAGTCTTAATTTAATCAAGACTGTGTGGTACTAGCATAAGTACTAATCTATGTAGACAAATCAGGTAGATTTCAGGTCTAATAGTAAACATTATTAAAATTGGTTTTGACAGAGGTGCTAAGAACTTAAAAAAGAACTATCCTTTCAAAAAATGGTGATGTGAATATTGACTATTTATGTGCAAAATGATGAAGTTGGTCCCCTAACTCCAATAATACTCAAAATGGATATCACACTTAAGTGTAAAGCTAAAAGTATAAATTTATTGAGGAACATTGGATTAATTTTTGTGACTTTTGATTAGGCAATGGTTTCTTGTATTACACCAAAAACAGTATTGACAATTTTTTAAAAAGAGGAAGAGAAATTGCACTTTAAACTTAAAAACATGTTCTTCTAATAGTAGCAGAAGAAAATGAAAAGGCAAGTCACTTGATGAAAAACATATTTCAAATTGTATATTTATTTAGAACTATATATCTACAGTACATACAGAACCCTTAGAAGATAATAATAAAAAATGACTTATTTTAAAAAAAATGGACAAACACCCAAATAGACATTTCTCCAAAGAATGCACAGAAGGTGCCAATGATGCTATAAAATGTGCTCGGTATTCTTTGTTATTATGGAAATGTGCATTAAAACCACAAGAAGATAATCGACCTTCAAAGATGATTTTACAAAAGAGATAGTAATGAGTATTGACAACAATGTGGAGAATATAAAACCCTCATACATTGCAGGTGGAATTGTAAAAATGTGCAGCCACTTTGTAAAAAAACGATTTTTTTTTTTCAGAATATTATGCACGGAGATACTATGTGACCCAGAAATTGCACACCCAGGTGTCTACAGCCCCCAGAACACATGGCCACTCAAAACTCATAGATGAATGCTCATAGTAAAACTGTTTATATTAGCCAAAAGTGGATGAACCTGAATACTCATGACATAGTGAAAATAAAAATATGTGCATATTCATATAATCAAATATTATTCACCACTGAAGAGGAATAAAGAAATGGTGCATTGTATAAGGAATGGACCTCAAAATCATAAGCTAAAGTAAAGAAACTACACCCAAAATATCACGTAAATTAATATACCACTTATAAGACATTTTCATAAAATGCTCATCAATAGAAACAAAAATAGATGAACAGTTACTTAGAGCTGGCGACAATGGGGATGAAGAGTGCATATAAGTGGAATGGTGGTTGGTCGTCACCGAGTGGGAACCTGCAGCTAGGACAACGACCTTACTCGCCGCTCTCCTGTTTAAATAAGGAACAAGGGAGCATGTGGAAGCACAATCCCAGGAGAGAGGAGCAGCCAGAGAAAGGCCCTGAAGTCCCACCTGTGCATGGGGAAGGAGCCTATTCTAGTTAACTTTTCCTCACCATCGCAGTAAAATGCACCCTCAAGGGAGAGATTCGAGATGCTCAGGAGACATGCGAGATACAGAGTGGCATATAGGCACCCTGCTCAAGTGCAGTGTGGGTCCTGCATCAAAATGCTTTGGGCAGGGAAAGGAGAAAGGGAAGTGGGTGGCCCCTAACCCCAAGGGCCCATAAAACCGCTGGACCTGTGATCCTCGGGAGCCACATCTTTCTTCTCTCTTGGTGCATCAAGATTTTGCTTTAATAAACCTTTCCTTCTGCAAAACGGTTTCACCTACTCTCTTGATTTGTATGCCGAGGGAACCAAGAGCCCCTGTGCCAGTAACAGAACCACCTGAGTCCTCCCAAGAACCTAGCCTGACTCTGGGGCCTGACCGCCAGTAGGTGGGCACACAAACACCCAGCGACCTGTAAAAAAGTGGAGAGCCAGTGGGAGCTAGTTCCTGGGTCGAACAGAATTACTGTTAATTTTGTTAAGTAGGACAATGGATTGTGAGTGTGTAGGAAAGACCTTAATTTTTTTCAGGCTGCATTAGAGTATCAAGTGATAACCTGTCACAATGTCTGTGATTTACTTTTAAAACTTTAGCAAAAGTTAATAGATGGTGCAAATGTGGCAAGAGTGTGACAGCTTTTAAACTTAACTACCCAGGATAGAAGAATTAGAATTATGACATATTTCCGTTACTTCTTTGAATATCTGTATTTTCATAAGAAAAAGTATAAAGAATTGGAAAAGAGTGAATCCATATGTAGTATGAGCCAATGTTAAAAAAGAGTGAAAAATCCCCCAAAATGCCTGATTAAAAAAGCCAGTAAATGTCTGATGTGGAATGATGAGCCGCTGCCGGCTGGTGGCTGCTGACTAAGTGGTGTGAGGCTTTGGGGGGTCTCTTTAGGAGTAACCTTGGCTGGACCTTCACTGTTTTCCCAGGTCTACCATAGACGCCTTTAGGCTCCCCAGGAGCCTGAAGTTCCCACATCATTCTACACCTGAGAGTGGCCCCAGCCATGGTCAAACACCATAAGCTAGGGCCGAGCTGACAGACTTTACCCCAACCCTCTGGACGGGTCCACTAACCACAGGTGTGCAGGGAGTGGCTGTTCCAACAAAGCTGCCCGAGAAGCTTGGAGTTCAGCATCTTCTGAAAACACTGTAGTTGGATTGGCGTCTCCAAGGCTTCTTCAGCATCAGCTCCCAGGTCAGAGCAGGGGGTCCCGCCATAGACCACCTCCTCAGCTACGCCTGGGCTCTGCAGTCTGGCTCCTGCAGGCCTCTCTGTGGTTTTTCCCTCACCAGTTCTTCTGCTCTCAGCCTGGGTTCCATTTGGTCTGGTCTTTCTGGGATGCCTAGGTCCTCTTATTTCAAAAGGAACAACAGCCATCCTGAGGGAAAAAAAGTTTACTATATCACTTAATAATTTCACATGAGATTTCTCCAAAGTGTTTTCTTATGGGAATTTGAATAGAAAGAATAAGCTTTGTAACTTTTTTTTTATCTACAGAGTATAATGTTCTAAGTTAGCAGTTGGCTAGTTAAAACCCACAGGCTAAATCCAACCTACTACCTGTTTTTGAAAACAATGTTTTATTCATAAAAGTATTTTGTTATTAAAATTATTATTTAAAATTATTATTTTAAACTTTAAATTATTGTTAACTTTAAAATATTTTAATATAGTGATTTATTAAAACAATTTAATATCATTATTAAAGATTATAAAAATATTTTTAAATTTATTATTAAAACATTAATGTTTTAATAATACCCTGTCCAACCAACTCTAAAACAAAGAGACAGTAAAAATGATCAAAGATGATGTGTTCATTCATTTCCTCTTCAACTTAACCCTTCCACTCATAACCAAGTCTTTAACATACTGATTTAAGAAAATGTAAGTGCTAGAATCCATTCTTTAGTGATTCATAGGTTCATGAATATACAAGGACATCTGTACGTGGCATAGTTGGCTGGACTATATTAATAGAATACAAAAGGGAAATGTTTCATTACAAAAAGGAATTGGTTAATTCTATAATTCTATAAGCTTTATGGCATTGAATCAGGTTTAACAGTCTTTATCACCACCACTTTCATCTACGAAATTAGTTTTCAAAGACAGATCAAAAAGGCTACATATTAGAGAGAAAAATGGCATAGATAACAGGTTCTGTTTGTCCCTCCAGATACCAAATCAAAGTTTGTAAAAGAAACAAGGAGGGGCAGCAAAGAAAAATTGCCTCGGAATTAGAGGAATAAGCCATACAGCTATGGAGAAATTCAAGACATCACCCTGCAACGGCAGAAGGTAGGATGGGGCGAGGACGCAGGGCTGCCCAGTCCCGAGCAGCTGGTGAGTTGGAGGCTAGGGCAGCGGCGGAGGCCTCTTAGAGGGGAGGCATTCGCAAGCAGTTTTTCTCAGCGTCAGATCTGCTGGCTCTGAGCACCAGTGCTGATTCAGCTGCGCATGGGAGCACCAGGGTCTGACAGGGAGAGATTGTCGGAGTGAGGGCTGAAGTGAGACTCACTGTGTACAGAAGTGCCGGTGGTATCCATTGTTCTCTGTTGAGCCCTCCCCACTCCCAGTGCAGGGGCAAAGCATGGCCACAGCCGTGACATCATCACTGGATAATAGAGGTCGCTCTGCACAGAAGATTCCCTGAAACTCTGCCTCTACCAAGTCGCGGCCCCACCCAAGCCACATCCAGGTGTGTCCTTGGCTAGTCAGGTGCTCCTTGCTGAGCAGGGCCTAGACTCACACTGAAGGCAGCTGGCCTCGGTTTCTGGTGTGGCCTTTCGAGGCAATTATAGGCACAGCATCTATGGATTGCATGCTGAATCTTAACAGCTCTGGAGGGGCAGTTTTGAGCTAAATTTGGCCTCCAGCTGAACCCCTCTCAGGATGTGCCACTGGACACCAACTTCATGAATTCACACTAATGAGACTTGGAGACTGAGGAGCTTTGCTCAGTAAATAGAAACAGACACAGAAAGGCAGCCAAAATAGGAAGACAAAGCAGAAACCATATAAGAGAACAGAACAGAGACCCAGGAATAACAGAGTAAAGCAATCTAACAGATGCAGAGTTCAAAACACTGGTTATAAAGATGAACAATGAATTTTGGGGAAATGTAGATGAATTCAGTGAGAACATCAACAAGAGATAAAAATCATAAAAATGGAAATGGAAATTATAAAAGGGAACCAGTCTGAAATGAAGAACACATGATCTGAGATGAGAAGTATATTAAATGGAATAAACGAAGTAAATTAAGAGGAACAAATGACCTATATAGAAGATGGGAAAGGCAAGGACACTCAAACTGAATGACAAGAAAAAAGAACCCAAGACTATAATAATAATTTAAGGAGCCTATTGGACACTATAAAAGGTAAAAATATTCATGTCATAAGGGTACCTGAGGGAAAACAACATGTTGAAGAGCTATTTGAAGAAATAATGATGGAAGACTTTTCTAACCTGGTGAAAGAGATATAAAACCCCAGGAAGCTCAGAGAGTTCCCCAAACCAGGAACCCAAAGAGACACACACCAAGACACATCATAATTAAAATGCCAAAGCTCAAAGACAAAGGGACAATCTTAAAAGCAGTTACCTACAGAGGAGCACCCATAAGACTCACAGCTGTCTTCTCACAAGAAACTATGCAGGACAGACTATACATCACAGCATGTTTGATGTAAAGCCAGGATCTACAACCAAGGATACTTTATCTAGCAGTTGAAGGACAGAAAAAGTTTCTTAGAGAAAAGTAAGCTAAAGGAATTTATCACCACCAAGCCAATATTACAGGAAATATTGGAGGGACTTCTTTAAAAAGAAAAAAAACGTATCAAAAATCAGAATAAAGACTGGTAACAACTACACTTCTATCCATAAGTACCTCAATGGAAAAGAATTAAGTGCTCCAACTAAAAGATAGAGTGGACGAATGGAAAGGAAAACAAGACCCTTACATGTTGCCTATAAGAGACTTACTTCAGATCAAAACACACATGCAGACCAAAAATAAGAGATTGGAAAAAGATATTGCTTTGATGGACCTAGAAGGTATTTAAGTCAGACAGAGAAAAATAAACACTATATGAGTTCATTTATATGTGGAATATAAAGGGAAAAAAAAGAACAAACTAATCAAAAACAGACACAATTACAGTGGACAATTTGGTGATGGACAGAGGGGAGGAGCTACATTAGTAGCTAATGTATGTTCATGGGCATGGGGAGCACGGCATAGGGAATGTAATTAGAATGAATACATTGGCTAGGCGAAGGGTCAGGGGAAGGAGGGAGCAATTAGGATCGTTTTACAAATTGTATAGATGTCTAACCAATGTACTGTACACTTGAAACTAATTAAAATATATTTTTTCAACGCTACATACTATATGATTTTAACATTCTGGAAAAGGTAAAACTGTGAAGACACTCAAAAGATCAGGGGTTAGTGAAGAAGGGAAGAATGAGCACAGAGGATTTTTAGAGCAGTGAAACTAATCTGCACGACACTATAATAATGGATCTATGTCGTTACATACTAGTCAGACCCACAGAATGTACATTAGGAGTGAATCCTAATGTAAAACTTGAACTTTGGGTGATTATGATGTCTCATTGTAGGTTCACCGATTGTAACAAACGTACCACTCTGGTGCAAGATGTTGGTAGTGAGAGAAGTTATGGGTGCCCACGGGGCTGGGAGTGTATGGGAATTCTCTGTATCTTATGCTCAATTTTACTATGAATATAAAACTTTTCTAAAAGAGATGTGAAATTTCTGTCCTTAAGAATAACTTAACACAGTTTTTAAAATCTATAAAAGAAATCAGACTCATGCCTGCTATGCTGACTGCACTAGCAAATGCACAGTTAATTCTATCAGAAGCAACACAAGAATGACATCCTTATGCTAATATTCAAGATGAGGAAGTGTGGTTCTAAATGTTAAGTATCTTGCTCAGAGATCACACAGCGATAATAGGATTCAAACTTGTTTGTATGAATTCATAATCTGAGCTTCATTACTAAACTACGCTCTTTGAGTAGAAAGTGTAAAACTCTGGCCTTTCTATGATTTCCACACTAACTGTAGCCACTAACCTCACTTTATGTAGAATATTTATTATTCATGAAATGTTCATGATTTTTGCTGTTTGAGACAGCTTATATCATTTAGTTCTCCACAATCCTAGAAAGTTTAAATTATTTGTCCAAGATTGTGTTTCAAAACCAACGTTACATGAAGTCAAAGCTTCTTTCAAAGTGACATATTTTCTTGCAACACTTGAAAGTTGCCTAGTTTTTCTCATTTTTATCTTCATAGCCCCGTAATAGGTATGTCATATAAATTGATATGAAATTGTACTTTTAAGTTGCCATTTTTAGTTTTCATAAATTTCAACTTATCACAAGGAAAGGGACATCATTATTTTGCTTGTATAAAATTTTCTTTAAGTAAAATGTCTTGAGTGCCTTCTAACTGGAATTATATCACTGAAAAATAGATATCCTAGCCTCATGGAGCTTAAATTCAGTGGAACTTTGACATATAAGGTACATATTAGATAATGCCTTGAAGAAAAATAAAGAATAAAATTTAGAGGTTGAAGAGAGTATTATCTCTTTTGGATAGAATAATCAGAGAAAGCCTACCCCAACAGATGACATTAAAGCAGCTAACACATAGGCATAATTCTAAAAATTTCAGGTGTAATCAGCTATTATTTTGATATAAGTAAAATATATATAAACCACTTTTGAATATGCGAACAAGACACTGCATAATTGATGTTCCATGCACAAATATTGATAATCACCTCTTTCACAGGACATTTTATGTGACAGTCAAAGGTTAAATTTCATAAAATGTTCACAAATCATTGTTATTAAACACATATGCCTTTATTATAAGAGAAACACTCCTGCCTTAATCAATGTCTATTGTATTTTATTTGACACGTAATTACTAAAAGGTTAGTTATCTACCTGAAACTTCTCCCTACAACTCAGAAGTAGGAGATTTTTCACTAGAGAGGCAGATAAACAATGACAATTGACATCTGTCATTGTGAACTCAATAGAAGACAGAATAATAAATAAATACCAATGTAGAGATTGTGAAATGATGGCAGGCTAGGTTAGGGTAGTTAAGAGTGCAATAGTAAAGATATTTTAATAATCATTGATAGCATTCAGAATATTTGAGAACGGGTAGCTTAATCAGTAATATGCTCAATCATGTTCAATATAAATGGTTCAAAGGCAGAGGGCATGGCACATATTTTAGAATAATTTAAAAGATATGTTGTTTAAAATTTATCATCTGTTTTTGAAAGAATAAGCTTTAGGCATCTAGATACACCACTTTGAGAAATAGCATTCTCTAGACTAGCTGGGTTGCTTAGAGAATGAGCTATTTGAAAAATATGGGGCTACAAAAATCATGATTTATACTCAAAATAATGTTATGATTTATTTCTTACATGTTACATTTGAGGTTATATTGATGCATCATTCAAAGCATTCTGAAGACTATCTTACATCTAATTATTGTTCCTATTAGGAAGTACTCTCAGAATCTTCACATATTTCAAATAAAGATACCTATTTCTGGAAAAGAGCAAGCTAGCTAGATTATTATTAAGATAGTGTTTTAAATTATGTTTAATCCAAACATTATAATGACTTAAATAATCCTATCCAATAAAATATTATAGCTGTATGAAAATAAATATATAAGTCAACAAAAATCCATTACTCAGTCAGATCTTTTTTTCCACTAGAGTTAAGGCCACATTTGAAAAAATGACTAGCATATCCAGCTGATAGACTGCAGAGACTAGGAAGAAGAAAACAACATAATTTGTCTGGCTTTTACTCATTTAACACTTCTATGATTAAAAGTAACTTATTTTTTCTCTACTATGCATAGACATATTTAAATTTAGGAATAAATGATATTTTTGGTTACGCGCTCTCCAGTGGATGTGGAGGCATGTGGAGAACAATCAACTATTGTTTCCTTAGAAATTACAGAACCCTAAATGACTTTGACTGTTGTAGATTTTGTTGTCTGTTTTCTTGGTTATTTACTAAGACATGAGAGAAGGCTTTTTTTTTTTTAAAGATCTTGTGGAATATATATATGTATTAATATATATTTATTAAGCCTACAATTTATCAAAAAGATAATTTTAAGAACTTTTGAAAACACACTTTTGTATTTTTAATTTTGTATTTCTAATTTGTATTTCTAATTTCGATTTAAAAAAAAAACAAAAGTCATACTGTAATTAACCCCAAAAATAGTTATCTCATACTTACCTATTAATAATTATCTTTAAAATTTTAAAGCCTTTAAAAGTGTTAGTATATGGTTTATGTAGAATGTACACATTTTGGACTATGCAAGTGGAGAATAAGCTTTCACAGTTTAAATTTTGATTTTTCAAGGAAATACATCCCTGAATCTTTGGTTTCTTCTATCATCTATAGCAAAGATTTTTGAAACTGTAAGTTAACCACATTTTCTTTATATTACTTTTCTAGTATAGCCTCTTTGCAAACAGTTCCAGAAATATGCATGACAGTTTATTATACCAAATGTTAATAAAATTTTACTTATAGAGCAGAATTTTTTAATATTTGGTATAATAAACTAACACTTGTATTTTTGGAACTATTTCCAAATGTCTAACCACTATGCTGTATAATCGAAACTATTATAAAATAATCTTGAATGTCAACTGTAATTGCAAAATAAAAACCTATTAAAACATTCTTACAAAATTGCATAATTTCATTCTTTACTTGTCTATTACTAATAAAAGTGTTTAAGAAAATATTTCTATCATCAGAATCCTTCTTTGTCATTAGGTAGGTATAGTAAAAAAAAAAAGTATTAGTGAAGTACAACATTCTAAAAACAGAGATTGCCAATTTACATGTTTTATTCCTAAGTACTTTTGATTGTCAGAAACCTCTAATGTTTTCTTTTTTCCAATTTTTCCCACATAGTTTAGATGGTACCATTCAATAGAAATATATAATCTGTGTCACAAATACAAGATATATAATTAAAAATTTTCTGGTATCCAAAATAAAAGGATTTTTAAAAATGCTGAAATTAATTCAATAATACATTTACCTCAATATATACAATATATTATTATTTCATCATGTAATCATTATAAAACAATTAAAGTATAAATTTTACATTTTTTATGCCAAGCCTTTGAAATTCATTCTGTTTCATACTTAAAGTTCATTGCAACACAACTTAGCCACATTTCAAGTGCTCAGTGACAAATATCTGACATATCGAACCCTCTAAAGATCTTCTATAACTCTAGAGACCCTCGTTATTCACTGCGTGGGCTGGTCACTGCCTCTTTTAACTGGTTTCTGGTACAACCCCACTCTCCTTAAAAAAGAAGAGGTAGGGGTGGTTCCATAGTGTAGCGGTTAGCACATCTGCTTTACACGCAGAAGGTCCTGGGTTCCTGCCCCAGGTGGAGCCACAGACCATACCCCAGGCATGCCAAGACCATCAAGTGTGCCAGGGGTGTGAGGCCCTGGGTACCTGTGGGAAGAGACACCCCGCCTTCAGAGATCCAGTTCTTAAAGGGAGACGGCAACATCCTTAGGTCAGTGGTGGATTGGAGGGGTGGAATTAAAGAGAGGGAGAAAAAAAGAGGTATTTTAATGGTCTTTTGAGATAAATGTGTATATTCTTTTTTGATACTAAACCGTGATACTACATTTGGAGAAGGAGGATTCTAGGTAGAGCCACTTCAAAATCTCTGAAGTGAGAGCGTGTCTGACTGCTTGAAGAGCAGTTTGACCATTGTCTAATTTGAATTACTAAGAAAAGTAGAAAATAAGGCCTTTGGAGGACAAATTATCAATTCTGTAATGACTTGAAAATTTTTCTGAAAACATTGAGGTGACATTAGAAGGTTTTGAGATAAGAATAATAAGACCTGAATTAAATTGGAATCACCTTGGGTGTCATATTAAAACCAGACTTAAGTGGGGCAAGAGTGGAAACATTAGGGCAAGTTAATGAGTTTGCACAATGATGTAGGTGAGGCTTGGTGGTGGTTTCAACCAAGTTGTAATAGTGGAGTGTTAAAAAATGTGCAGATGACATGCAGATCTATATCTAGATTTATATCTGTATCTAGAACTATATCTATAAAACAACAGTATATACTAAGGCATTGGATGTAGTTTGGGAGAAAAAGGAAAAAAAAATTTAGCCTAAAGACTCAAAGATGAGGACTGAGAAGAAAGGAACAGTGACATAAGTAAACAAGAGAGAATGGTGGCCCAAAAACCTAGTAAAGGTAACAATCAGTCATGTGTTGCTGATGGTTCAAATAAGAAGAAGACTGAAAATACTAGTGCGTTTAATAAGAAACAATTAGCAGTGTTGACAGAAGCAGTTTCAGATGGATATTGAGAGTGAAATTATAATTAAAGAGGTTTTAAAAGTGATTAGATGCTGAAAAATTAGAGGCAATTTTAACAATGATTTTTTTCTGGAAAGAAGAACAGAATCAGAGTGGTAGCTGGAAGTAGATGTAGGTCAACAGGGTTTTTAAAATTATTTTTTGAAGATAAAAAAAGCATGGTTATGGGAACAATCAAATGAAGGAGACTGATATGAATAATGTATATAAGAAATGGGAGAGCTACTCAAACGATATCTTAGAGCTGGTGAGCAGAAGCCTAAATCTTGTACAGGTGGAGGTAATGGCTCCAGAAAAACACATAGAGAACAGGAAATAAGGTGGAAAATGTTGGTGTAATTTCTGGTAATCCGATGGATTTAGTGATGCTCCCACAGCAATAGCGTGAGGCAGTGACTGAGTGACAAATCAGATGGTGAGACTGAAGGCTGAATTCCCAGGAAAGAGGAAGGGCATAGAAATAGCAACGTGGTGCACTTAGAATCTTACACTGCCAGGAGGTAGTATGAAGATTATGGCAAACAAGCGCAGGAGAGAACACAAAGCCATTACTTGAGGAGGCAGCAGAAGTAGGAACCTCAGGGGAGGTACAGTTTTGCATTATGTAAGGTTTTATCTAAATTAAAAATCTTATCTTCATTCATTCTTACTAAAATTTTTTCCATAGTTTCCTGTTGCTTTTAGAAAAAAGTTTCAATACTTTCAATATGACCTAAAGCTTTTATATGAACCAGCGTCTTCCATCAAAAAGTTGGGGCCTGAACCCCAACCCCACAGGCTTCCTTGGTGCCAGAGTTCTAGGAAGAGAAGCAAGCAGAGTACAAAAAGGGTGCAAATGTTCGCTGCCATAATGCAGGGACCGTCTCGTGGTGCAGGCCTGGAGGGTCTTGATCTTGGTTGGCCGTGAGTGGCATCGTCGGGACTGAGGCATAATCATTGTAAAACTGCATAAGGAAGGGCACTAGGAGGGCGAATGCCCATCCAGCCCTGGGAAGCCAGGGAGGGGTGGGCTTCGTAAGCCTTCGCCCCAAGTAGCAAGCCTCTCGTAACGCTCCAGTCTTAAAGAAATCCACCACAATCACTACAGTGGAACCTCAAGTCACCTTCAACGTGGCTGGAAAGAAAAGTAGAACTGATTTTTTACTAGATACTAGGGCTACCTACTCTGTCCTGACCCATCCCATGGGTCTCTCTCTCCAATGCTAACTGCACAATGACAGAAATAGTCAGCCTAATATAATTCACTCTTCCCATCGTGAGGCCAGGACTAGCAATGAAGTTCTCTGCCACACATCAGGACCAACGCCCAATGTGGAAAGCACTTTGTCTGAAAAACTGGGAACGACCAAAATGGGGAGGGCAGCATCCTTGCCCACCACACAGAACACATTTGTGGGGAACCTAAGGCTTAACCATGTGCCTACTAGCAGGCCAACTACCTCCTCACAATCTGTTGAAAGTCAGCCCTCAACGCAAACAGAACTACCGTAACACCAGCAGAAAACGTGCGTAATATTAAGTGTACTAATGTTTTAACATCTCAGATAAAATGACTTGAACTGCAGTCCCACTACTTCCGTAAGCTATGCAAATGCACATTAAATTACTTGCTGGATAGTTTCTTATTAATGGGATAACTGCTTATTCTTATGTTAAAATCAAAACCAAGGGAAGAATATTTTATAGCAACGAAGCGATCGTCTTCATCTTAAGCTAGTCTCAGGTATGAGACCCATCAAAAGAGGGAGGAAGTAATACGGGGCATCTCTTGCAGAGTTCTTAATCATTTTAGTAAACCTGGTTAAGATTTCTCCCTCATTTCTTTGGAAAAAAGGCCCTTAGAGCCTGAGGGGGAAAGGGACTTTAGGCCAAAGGTCTTTTTACTCTTTAAGAAATATGTTAACCAAGCCTGTTTCCCTTTACTTGCTTTTTATAGGCAAATTGATGTGTGTGTGTGTGTGTGTGTGTGTATACATACACACATATGTATATGTATATATATAATACATATGTACTTTAAATAATCAGTTCTAATCTTTTTTTCCTTGTCTAAGGACTGATGTGGCACCTCAGCAGGAAACTCAAGACCCCACCCTGAGGAAAAAAGGGAAAGAGCTCCATGAAACCCCAGTAAGCAGGGACTATGACCCATCTCAGCAGGAAGCAGATATGGAAGAAGAGACCTGTCCCTCAACATCCATACTAATAATAAGGGTGTTCATGGCTATTAGAAAATAGCAGGAAAATTAGTTAAGGGATTTCTGGGTCTCCCTGCAAAGACACTGAGCTCATCCTATATTTGAAGGGGTTCACTGTAATCCATCATACACCCCAAGGCCTTTAGGCTTCTCCCCTTATAAAACCCTTTGCTGGAGACTCCCCCACCCCAGCGCAAAAGGGGCAAAGAGGGTAACCGCAACTACGCTAACAGAAATGAAAGAAGAGTCGAGAGATGAGGGTATTCAGTAATTAGAGAAAGAACTTTAGTGAGTTCTGTGTTAGAATCTGGCTAACAGAATTAAATTTTGGGGGAAAAAAGGTTTATACACAAATATTTGTAATAAATTTAGTCATAGTCGGAAGACTCAGATCATAATTGGCTTATTTTCCTAACTATTGTAATATCGTTTTCATTTAAAAGATAAATTAAACTTTAGAAAGAGCCCCATCCTTCTAGGGAATTAGGTCCAGGAGAAGAAATACAGGTTAAGGATCAGAAAAAGGAGCCATTCCAACCAAACTAAACAGTTTCTCACATTGTTATATTAGCAACTCTCAGTACCCTTAAAGTTAGAGGTATTACTCTGTGAATTTACCACACCTGGGTATAGAAAGCAGCGTCTCCAGAGAACCAGGAAACTTAGACTGCAGAACATCTTTCTGATCAGCTGCTCTGGATCGCGTTCGGGAGGAAGCAGTAAATCCACCTGAGATTGTTGGCACTGCTCTGGCCACCCCCGCAAGCTGGCCAGTCTATGTACGGCAGAAGCTTGAGGAATTTCATCGTAGGGCTCCTTATAATTGGACTTTGGGGAGGAAATTAGTACAAAGAACTGTGAGCTAAGTATCCATGTTACCAAAGGAGGACAGATAATGCCCACCACCTCAGTTTTCTGTAGCTACTGTGAATGACAGTGCCTTTCAGATACATTTTCCAGAGCTGCGCTGGGCATGGCAGGATTTACCACTTGCCGGACGCGGCAAGTGGCACCTGAACGGTGACCTGAGTACGGGAAAACATGTAAATAAGACAAAGTGAGGAGACTCCCTCGGGAGAGCATACATAAAAGAGTAGGAGGAAAAAATCCAGATCACAGCCTGATGGAACTTAAGAAATACGCATGTTAAATAAATTTAAGGAATAGGCTGTCATAACTAGGAGTAAAACAGGACAACACAGGTCAAAGGATCACAATGTTTTTATACAGATGCTTAAAGCTTTACTTAGGGCTAGGGAATATAGTGTGCACACTAACTAGGTTCAGCAATTTTAGACCTCATATAGGGAACTTGTCCCTGGTTCCCAGAGGAAGGAACTGTAAATGGTTAAACCTAAAAAAAGATTAGGAAGCCCCTGAATTGATTCCCACCGAGGCTCCACAGTATCACAGATAGATATGTGAATACATAGCTCCAAGAATGACTATGGGCCTGCCGCTTAGGTGAAAGATAGATCTTAGGGATACTGTACCCCCATTTACATGTTAAACTGAATTATCTGACTGCAGGCAGTTGAAGACCTTGTCAAACAGATGACAAAACTGGTACACAACAGTCTCAGATGCGTGCGGCAACATATCAAAACTGATTCGCTCCCGATTACTTGCCAGCGGAGGAAGGAGTATGCGGAAAGTTTAACCAATCCGATCGTTGTCTTCAAATAGATGATAATGGCCAGGCGGTAACTAATATAGCTACTAATATGAGGAAAATAGCTCCTGTACCCATCAAGAGTTAGAAAGGGTGGGACCCTAATAAACTCTTTGGGGGTTGGTTCTCAACTTCTGGAGGCTTTAAAATCTTAGAGCAGTACTGCCCACCTTTGGGGCTGCCCTCTTCTCCCTTGCCTAATGGCTCTTATTGTTTGGTCGCCTACCTCACTTATAGAGGCTATAAGAAAGAGAAAAACTGCAACAAAGATCCTTATGTTATAGAAGTACCAGCCCTTAGAACAGGAAAATAAAAATTCGATGCCTTATAAGAATTTAAAGGACATCAGAATAGGGGAATGAAGAGGAATTTCCCACTTAACTGACCATTTCTAATCAGCTCTTTGTTCTGTTCTGTAAACATGCTTGCTGCATAGACTAAGGACCTTGAGGTCAGAAGATATATTGCTTTTGGTGTTTTGACAGACGTATCCCCTCCCTTTAAGATGTATTGCTTTAGTGCTTGTATTACTTTAGTTTGAAAAAAACATGTATTGCCTTAGTGCCCGTTTGAAAAATCCAATGCTCTGTAACTGTCCGTAGACCATATCAATTTCAGGGGGTCTTTAAATCAGCCCATGCCAACTATAACAACGGGGGTATAAATGCAACATTGCCCATAAGCTCATTCCCAGATTTTCAGAGTACTAGCATTTCTGGAACCGCTAGTGTAAAAAAACTGAGTTCTCCTTCTCTTTGGGTTATGGCTTGGATTTTTGCTGGTCTGATTATTGGAGCTTTTGGAATTTCACTATAACAAGGTGACCTGCTTTTCCAGGGGTCGGCCATATCATGTGTGAATTACAAAGAACTCATCAGTGGCCCGGTATTATTCCCACACACAGCAGACACCAATTGATTCTCTGGCACCTTTCTCCCTCCCTCACACCCATTTTCATTTGATGTCTGAAGAGAATTGACCTAATGATCTATGGAGCAGGGTTTGTCTCGGGGAAGGCCTCACATGTTCTACTATCCCTTAAGGAATCCGGATTGTTTCGAGGGAGCTATATGATAGAGTTGAAGACAGGGAAACATCTTGATGGGGCAAGATTATGAGAAAGATGGCATCTGCCTAGGTGCCCGGGAAATCTTATTTAGCCCACGACCCACAGAACAAATGGCTCTCAAGTACACTTTGTCATCTGCAGGGTGGTTAATTGTTCTCCAAGGCTGAACTCTTCTGAACAGTTGAGAAAGGGTCCTGAGTCCATGTGTTACTAGGCTTCTTTTATTGTCCGTTTCTCACTCCGCTATTCCAGAATGGATTACCAAGTCCCTCTGTCGGCTCTGGAGGAGTCTTCTCAGGAGGAGTCGAAAATATCCTTTTGGAGTCTCTCTCGTTTTCAAAACGCAGGATGAACATGATGAACATAGTCTCAGGACACACAGAGACACCTGGACAGCTGCTCCCGTCAAACAGCATTCAGGTGGTTTTCTATCAATGCCAAATAGTCTCTGCTTGGTGGCTCTGTGACAGGATGGAAAACGATCCCAGCAAATCCAAACAACATCTACTGTGTCCAGAAAACTGTCATCAGGAGAATGCCAGACTAGGGTTTGGCACCTCAAAAGTGGCCACAGTCTGTCCATTGGACTCGATGAAACCTAGCGGAGCTATGTGGCTTTCCACCCTCATGCCAGGGATCCGCCTTCTACTCCGTCACCTGTGCGGGGTGCTCAGCACCCACTGCCTGGAGTGTCACTTTCTCCCAAAGGCTGAGCCCCTTTACACACATGTCGTTCTCCCCCTACTGCCCTTAGGCTCTGGTTCACACTGGTTTTTTTTCTGAGGCTCTGAATTCCCTTTGGTTGGTTTGCTTCTCAATGTCTTGCTCTGTTTCAAGTCCACATGGAAGCCAAATTCTAAAGGCCCAGTCTCTTGCGATCTGACAGAGTTCCCTTCCTTTGATGGGGAGGGGGACTACTTGAAATGGCGAATCACAAAAGGAATGGGTGAGTTTAGGAGCTCCTCAGTGGCAGAGCCCTGAGTGCCAGTCGGAATGCAGCTCCGCCATTACCTGTGCTGGTAATGGGACCTCTTGTCTCCACACTAAGGACCGGCGGCTGGACTGGCCACCAGCCCAAAGAGGACAGCTTCTGGTATTTGGACAAATTTAATGCAGATGTGGCCATGATTAGGGAGGCCAGGAATTTCAACACATGGCAATTGAGACTGGCCTCCCAGCAGGCCAGCAGCTGATGGCCGTTCTTCTGGTAGAGGACAGGGCAGACTTCCTGAGCCTTGGTTCTCATGTGGTCTCCAGGAGCACTGGGGCAGTAGAGAGTGGGTGGTCTGCTTCTCTCGTCTGGCTGAGGATGAGGCTGGGGTGGCAGTGGTTGGACACACTAGTGGCAGCTCCAGGAGAGGTCTGGTATTGACAGAAAACCAGCTGTATTCAGCAGTCCTGACAAATTGCTTTAAGTTTAGTATTTACAAATCCAACACTGGCAGTGGAATGAGGCCCTCTGCCTGCACCTGTTAAGGCTATTATCACCAGCAGGGTGATAGGGATGAAGTAACCAAGTCTCAGATAAGGCCCAAGGCAAGAGCTGGCCTTGTTCTATGGAACATCCTCAGCAACAGGCCTGGAAAGGCTCTGGAATTGGGAGGCCTGGGAGTCACCACCCCGCCCCTAGCTGGAGAAACAGCACCTATGTAGGCCCCTGAAGGTCTGCGTAGCAGCTGGCAGGGATGCTTCCAGGCTCGCCCCTGCCCTGAGTGTCCTGGTCACTAATATTCTTGTTTTCACTCCCCATCTCTTGACTGACTGAGAATTGAACACAAGGTAGTTGTGCCTCCCGCCCACTCCCACCTGGAGCTTTTTCATTCTCTCTGGCTCTGTCCTTGGTTGATTCTTCTTCAAACTGGTCCCCACCAGGCACTTGGAAACCTCAGAGTGGAGGGCTGGGCAAGAAAGGTTGATCGGACAGAAGTTCAGCTTCTGCAGGCTCCATGATTGGCACAGGTGAGTTGCCCAATCAACACTCCTTGGAGGCAGGATGAGCTGTCAATAAATCACAGCTGCTATCAGTGTAATCGATGCTGGCAAGGCTGTGCACTCTCTCCTCCCTCTTCCTTCTTCTGCCGTGTCTTCCCATGACACAAAACCCTGCTCTTTTTCCAGATGCCCTATTCCATTGTCCTACTCAACTTCCACAGCCACTCCCAGGACCCTTCTACCTTCTGCTTCCCTGAACCCATCCACTCCCTTCAGCCAATCCTACTGCCTTCTCCTCTCCCATTTTACCATCATCCTTACCCCTCTACCACTCCCATGATCTTCACCTACTTATTCCCCACAGGGAGGCCCATTTTGCCTTTCCCCACCCTCACCCTGGACAGTCTGTTCACAGCAGTGCTTTGTACCACAAGCTAGTGCCCTATTCTTGTGACCTTGGCTGCTGTCAAGCTCACTTCTCAGATAAGACAGTGCAACCAGTATCTGGGTCCTGGGGGCAGACATTAGGTAATTTGTTATCAAGCCTGGCCAGCACCTCAGAATACAAGGCCGCACATCCCCTCTGCCAGCCAGGCTGCCAGGCATACTCCCTTCCCTCCTGAGGCTGGGAAAGCCACAGGATTCAGGAGACCAAGCTAGGCTCAAGAGTGCAGTGCACCAAAGAGAAAGGTCTCTGAAGGCCTTGAGAGCCTGGCTGGGATTCTTCCTTGACTTTGGGGTCTTCATTTGTCTGTGTCAAACAGGCATAGGCAGAGCTTTCCTCATCGTCCTGTCCTGCGTTTCTTGTGTACCTCTTTTATGTCCCTCAATATCTATTGTATTGAGTTCAAGTAGGTGTCTGGCTGGCAGTTTTCCATGCCCCTGTGTGTGTGTGTAGGTGTCTATATTTGTGCGTGTGCGTGTGTGTGAGAGAGAGAGGGAGGGAGAGGGAGAGAGAGAGAGAGAGAGAGAGAAATTGTGGTGGCATGTATACCCTGGCAGGTGAAAATATGTGAGTGTCTGCGTGTGCGTGCCTGTGTGAACATCTGTATGAGTGTTGGTGTAAGTTTTCAACATGTGTTTAATAATGTGGACATATTGCACTTCTTCTTTAGTGTGATTGCAAACCAGTATGGGTACCTGAAGAGATTTATGGCACTATCAATGTCTGGAAGTGTGTGTGAATGTGATAAATTTTTCCCCAGAGACATCTGTAAATATTCAGTTGGGCCTGGGTGTAAACGCCGGGTCTAAATTGAGGAGAATCATCTTAATCACGTTGTGATCTTTCCCTGGGTGACAGATGATAGCCGGACCCTTGGCGGCAATCTCTTCAATGAAGCTGTCGGGTTCAGGTGGTACAAACCTAAAACCAGTATCGCATTGGACTCTTCTATGCTTAATCAAGGATTTGAATCTCAAAAATGTCAAAGGAAGTAAGGAAAGGAAATCCACCTGAAAATACCCTCTGCCCACAACCAAGCCTGGGATCATTAGGCCGGAACTTCATGTACTACATTCCTACAACCTTTGGGACACCCACAGCATGCTCAGGCTTGCCGGCCTGTACAGGCCAGGGTGGCATTCAAGTCAAGACCAGAGCCTCCTGTCCTCAGGAGGAAAGTAGCATGCCCAACTTTGGGGGCCAAGGGAGGCCCAGTCCACTTGAGGCCACAGCTGGTCCAGGACTCTGATGGCTGAAGAGGGGGACTGTCTGTGGCATCTCTCAGATGTTTTCCTTAAGAGTGAGTAGAGAAACTTTTATTTGCTTCAAGTTTACTTAGGAATTCATCCTTTCCATTTTACTTCATTTACTGAAAAATTTCTGGCTGTCCGAGGTGACTCACATTTCAAGTGGCTGGCTTTGAAGATTCCAGAGACGTCAGCAGTGGGCACGAAGTCTGTGTAGCACCTACCAGAAAACAGTCGATCCTCCTGGCACCTCCCTCCCTCCCCAAGCCCCCTTTTCATCTGATATTTGGAAAGAGTTTTCACAATGATCTATTTAGAAGAGTTCGTCTCGGAGAATGCCTCGCATCCTGTACTGTCCTTTACAGACTTTGGCATGTTTTGGGGGAGCAATAACAATAGCATTCCAGACAGAGGGGATCAACTTGACAGGGCGAGAATATCAAAACTTTGGGATTTGCCTGCGTCCTAGGGAGACCTCATTTATTCCCAGGACAGCAAAACAAATGGCTCCCAAGTACCCTTTGTTCTCGACGAGGTCGTTCATTGTTCTACAAGGCTGAACATGTAAAACACATTGAGAAAGGAAACAGGGCATTAGTAGTGTCACAACATTTTTTTTTACTTTACGATTTCTTGCTCCTTGATTTAGAATGTTTTACCATGTTACTCTTTTGGCTTTAGAGGAGCTGACTTCTCAAGAGGAGTCGAACACATCCTTTTTGAGTTCTCTCGTGTCCTAAACACAGGTCGAACATGCTGTAAATGTTCTCGGGAAACACTGAGGCACTGGGACAGCTGGCTATTTTCGAATGGCACTCAGATTACTCCAATAGTCTTTGCTAGTTGGCTCTGCAACAATATTGAAAACCATCTCATTTAATCCCAACGTTTCAGTGTGTCTACAAATCTGTCATCACCGAAATGTCTGACTTGGGTTTGGTGCATCAAAACATGCCATGGTCTGTCCATTTGACAAAATGAAACCTAGCGGGGACGCTGCCTTCTACTCGCACATCCGTCACCTGCGTGGGGTGCTTGGAATCTACTGCCTGATGTGTCACCATCTCCCAAAGGCCGAGCCCCTTTAGACACATGTCGTTCTCCTTCTACCGCCCTTAGTTCTGGTTCATACTGGTCTCATGCCTGAGGCTCTGAATTTGCTTGTTCGTTTGATTTTCGTTGTCTTCCTCTCTGTTTCAAGTACACATGAAAGCAAAATCATAAGGGCCATGTCTGTTTTGGTCCGACATATTTTCCTTTCTGTGATGGAGACGAGGACAGCTTGAAAGGGCCAGTCACAGAATGAATAGGTGAGGTTTTGAGCTCCTAAGACAGAGGCAGGAGTTTCAGGTGGAACACAGCTCCAAAATTCCCAGTGCTGTTCGGGGACCTCTCATGTCCCCACTAAAAACCGGCAGCTAGACCAAAGGCGACAGCTTGTAGCATTCAGGCAAATAGAATGCAGATGCAGCCACCATCAAGCAGGCCGAGTGGGTCAATGCATGGCAGGTGAGTTTAGCCTCCCAACATGCTGGCAGCTAATGGTCGGTCCTCTGGCAGAGGAGAGCTCAGGGATCCTGAGCCTTGGTTCTCATGGGGTCTCCAGGACCACTGGGGCTTGTAGAGATTTGAGAGCTGGCCCCTTTTCTCTGGCCTGGCTTGAGGCTAGAAAGGAGTTGGGGGGATATGCTGATGGCACCTTCAGGAGGGGTTTGCTATTGATAGAGACCGAGCTATATGCAGCAGTTCTGACCAGTTGTTTTAAAGTTTAGGACACACAAATGTAACATTTGCTGTGGACCGAGGCCCTCTACCCACAGCATTGCCGAGGCTATCACCAACCACCCGCTGGCATTCTAGTGGGAACGAATTAAGTCTCAGAGAAGGTTCAGGACAAGAGCTGGCCATATAGTCTAATGCTCTGGTGCCAGGCCTAGAAAGAGTCTGGAATTTGGAGGCCTGGTGAACCAGCACCTGCATAAACCCCAAAGGTCTACAGAGCAGCGGGCAGGGGTGTTTCCAGTCTCGCCCCTGCCCTGACCCTATGGGTCACCAATATTCATGCTCTTAATCCAAGTCTTCTGCCTGACTGAGAGGTGGGTACAAACCACTTTTATTACCTTCCTCCTATTCCCTAGAGAGCATCTACTGTCTCTAGCTCTGTCTTCATTTTGAACTTCTATAAATGAAATCTGCCAAGCCCAGGGCACTTGTAAATTTTAGAGGGGAGTTCTGGATGGGCACGGGCAAATAATAATGAATTCACTTTCCTCATGCCTCATGATTGGCACAGTGGAATTCCCCAATCAATGTTCTGTGGCGGCAGGACAAACTGTCAATAAATCTCAGCTGTCGTCCATGTGCTAGATGCCGTCCATCGATGACTCTCTCCCCCCCCTTCTTTCTTCCACTGCGTCTTCCCGTGACACAGCCGCACCACTCTTGTTCCAGATGCCCCCTTCATTTGCCTTCCACTCTCTGCTTAAGCCTACACTCCCAGGACACTTCAACCTCTGGTCGCCAGCCAACCCACCACAGGGTGTTCACAGCCTTTCCTTTTTTTCATCCTTTCTAGGACATGCAGATGCCAAACTTTGCAAGGAGCCAAGATCTTTGGAAAGACCTCTTACCCTGGAGGAAGATAGAGAGGTAGCCATGGTGCTGCTGGGTGGCTCTTGCCAGATGCCTTAGAGGAGGGGACCCTGTGTAGCAGCCACCACTCACTGTAGCCAGGGTGCTGCGGCCTGGGCTCCATACCTTCCTAGAGAGTCAGTGCCTCCCCTGGTCTTGCGGTGGGGCCCTGCCAGCTCAACAGCATCCTTGCCCCCAGTCTTTTAACCTGGGTGTTAGCAGGTTAAAAGAGATCCCCTCAGGAGTTTTGGTGCAGATTAGCTGCCAACCCCTCAGCCAGGACCCCTTGAGAAGACTGTAGCCAATGACGTTTGTACAATCAAAGGCTCTGTTTCATGTTTTAAGGAGAACAAAATGGACTACTTTATAAAAGGAGAAAACACAAAACCTCACATTCACCCTAAATGGAATGCCAAAACTTAACCCAATTTTAACTCAAACCCTAATCCTACAACTCATTATGAACTTGACCCTAACCCTAGTCTTCATATCAACACTGAACTATACCTAAATAGATATTCCATACTTAACCCTCACCTCAAAACTAAGTTTAATACTAATCACTACAACTAACGCTATTTATAAATCCAACTCTACCCCAAACCTGAACTTAGAGTCTAAAGCAAACTCTAATCTACACTTAAAACTATCTCTAGCCTTCCTTAAAACCTAAACCCAACCCTAAGCCTACTTGGAAACCCACACTCAAACCTGAATTTCAGTTCATTCTGAAGTCTAGAGTGAAAAGCTCTTCATAAACCCCGACCCAAACTTTAACCTTGACTGAAACCCCAGCTCAAAACCTAAGCCCAACCTGCACCTCTGTCTGAAACCTAAAATGAACTCTTCCCTGAAGCTGAAACCTCTTATTGAACTCAACCCTAACCCTAAGCCCACATCTAAACCCTCATCTCAAACTCAATTTTAAGCTAACTTCAGTGCTAAACATAGTTCAAAACTCAACTCTAAACCTAACTGTGACCCAAAGTGGAACATGATCCTAACTTCAAACCCATCACTAAACAGTCACTATTACCCTCATATGAAACACGCTAGTAATCTTCACCTTAATCCTAACCAGAGCCTCAATTTCATCCCTCACCCTACAGCTAATGCCAATCCTGACTCGAGGTTAACCCTAAAACTAACTACAAATCTAATGGGTGTCTGAACAATTTGTCAGAGGAATTTTCTGTATGTTATTAACACGTCACTTCCAACTGGCATTGTTCGCCATATTGTCTCTCAGCGAATGGCCACAAAACCTGCTGCCTCACACGTGGAGTCTTTTGCAGAGTTGGCAAAAGGTTGTTTTCAGACATGGGACAAGCATACAGAGACAGCATCAAAAGTCTGTGTAGAGCGCTGCTTACACATGTATGGAATCCAACGCATACTTACATGCTTGTCTTGTTTTCAGGACCAATCCAAGAGGCGAGGTGGAAACACTCTTTAGATCAGTGGCCCTTCACTCTTCCGATTGCCACACGTCTTGCAAAGCAACGAGTTCAAACTGGGATGTCACCTGCTGCAAATTCGTACCAAGTGGGACGCATGTCGGAAGTATTGTGCAGACTGCTTCTTTGGTGACCAGGCCTAAAAACTCCTGTGATAAGTTCCACTATGATGCATACTTTATATGCACAGGTGATGTACTTGCAAACTCTGTTCATCACCATTGTTCTCTCAGCGTGTGGAAACAAAATGCATTCTCTAAGCATGCACTCTATGATGTCCACATCCAAAAGACGTTTTAGGCAAGATAGTGGCACAGGATGTGAGCACTACATCCGCATTCTAAAATGTGCTCGGTAAGGAAGTGAATACCAGCCTTACCCACATTGCACAAGGCAAGGCCACTGACTTGAGCACACTGTGTTCAGCATGGCTCTCTCACATAATGACACTCAACATATCCTGTAATGCTTATAGCCAAGTATCATTCCATGCGTCTTTTGGAAATCCTTTTTAGATCAGTGGCCTTTTTATCCCTCAAACCCCTACAACATGGTGTCCAGCAATTAGTTAAAACTGGGATCCTGCCTTGAAAATTTGTGCCTAATGGGGTAGTTGCCAAAAGTCACTCTCGAAGAATTGCTTAGCTGGATCTATCTAAAACTCTGGAATAAACACAGTACTGGGTTTCAGGACGCTGTATGTTTTCTGTGTTATAATGTGGGTACTGGCAAATACTTGGTCACCACACATTTCCTCTGAGCGAATGGAAACTAAATGCACTTCCCAATGCATGTGGCGTGTGAGGCACTTGTTCCAAAGACGTTTTTGACAACCATACTTAGTCAGAAGACAGATGTCCCACTTACTAGTAACAGACGTAATAAAAAGTCATTGTTTTGAGCTCACAAAACCTAACGAGAACCCTAATCAGAACTTTGAGGACAATGAAAATCTTGAATTCAAATCAAAATGTCACCCTACACATGAACCACAGGGTTAACTACCATCCTCCTCCTCACCCTAAGCAAAACTCCACACCTCAATCTAACACTAACCCTATACCTAAACCTAACCATACTGGAAATGCAAAACCTCAATCTCAATCTAACACTAAGCCTCACTTCACTTGAACTTAATTATAAACTCAAGCCCTATCTTTAACCCTAAAACTCCTATCTTTAACCCTAACCCTCAGCTAACCCACTTTCTAAACCTACCTCAAGCATCACCTGAACACTAACCCTCAATCCAACCCTAATGGTGTCCCTAACTAGAAGCCAAACTGTGCTTCAGAGTTCACCCTAAACCTCACCCTGGCCTGAAACTAATCATCAACATAACACTAACCTTAATGCTATCCCTATCAACCTAACTTGTATCCAAAGCAGGACCCTTACGATAACCTCAGACCTCACAATCAAACTAGCCCTTATTCTAACCCTAATCCTCATGAAATACCAACCCATAAACTTAAAACTTTCTTTAACCTGAACCAATTTTTAACCATAATCCTCAATTCACTCTGCAACTTCCACTTACCTCTAAATGTAACCATAACCCTAACTCAGACCCTAACCTGAAACCTCACTCTAAACCGACCACTCTCTGCAACACTCACCTCGAAACTAATATCCGAACAAATCCTTACCTCTGAGCTAACTTGAATCTTCAGTCTACCCTTAAACCTCTCTCCAAACCAAACCCTTACCCCAAACCAGAGCCAGACGTAGACGTCATGTGGACCCCAACCCCAGTGAAACACAAACCCAGATCTCAACGCTAACTCTAATGCTAAAATGAACCCTAAGCATACACTCAACCATAACTCTACGCCGAACTTTCATCTGAAATCTAACCTTCACTTGTGTCTTTACGGTCATCTTAGATTTAATTTCAATGGAACCCTGAGGTCAAAGCAACCTCTCAACATTTTTTACTTCCTTACCCTAACTCTAAAGCTAACACCAATTCTAACTATAACTCAAAACCTGACCCTCACAGTGACCCAGAACGTGACCCTAAACACTAGGGCTTACTACGACTCTCAGCCAAACCCAATTTTCTGTTCAACCCTGATCTCAAAATGAGCTCTGCCCAAAAACACAAAATGAATTCTGCCCGAAGACCTAATACAAATCCCAAGCCTACCACTAACCCTCAACATAACCTAAACCTGAACCTAAACCTAGCATAAACTCAAATTCTAACCACAGATTAACGCACTTAAAGACTCAGTCTTAACCCTCACCTAACTCCAAACCTCACCCTGAGCTGAACTCACACTCAGACCTAATCCTAATCCTAAATCTAGCTGAAATTTGAATCCTAACCTGAAAGATAACTCAAATTCTAACCACAACAAAAAAACTCAGTCGGTTGCCACTGGGGCAGTCTGGTGTGTAGCAACAGCTTGTTCCAGCTGCAGCATGATGATGGATGAGTGTGAAGGCTAGGACTGAAATAAAGAATGCTTTCAGAGTAATCAACAGTAGCTTAGATGAAGCAGAGACTCAAATCAGCAATTTAGAGAATAAGTTAGCAGAACACACCCAATTAGAAGAGCAATAAGAAAAAAGAATCCTAAAAGATGAGGATAGTTTATGAGGCCTCTGTGACAACATCAAGTGTACCAACATTCATATCATAGGGGTACCAGAAGGAGAAGAGAGACAACAAGACCAGAAAATCCATTCGAAGACATAAAGATGGAAAACTGACTAGCCTGGTGAAGGAAATAGACATACAAGTTCAGGAAGTACAGAAAATCTCAAACGAGATGAACCCAAAGAGGTCCACACCAATATATGTCATAATCAAAATGTCAAAGGTTAAAAACAAAGACAGAATATTAAAAGCAGCAAAAGAAAAGCAATTAGTTACCTATGAGGGAACTCCCATAGATTATCAGTTGTTTTCTTAACAGAAACATTGCAGGGCGGAAGGGATTAGCATGAAATATTCAAAGTGATGAAAGGCAAAGGCTTATAATCAGGAATACTCTGCCTGGCAAAGCTATCATTTAGAATCTAAGGACAGTTAAGGAGCTTCCCAGGCAAATAAAAAGCTAAAGTAGTTTATCATCCCCAAACTCATATTAAGAGAAATTTTAGAGAGAAGAAGGTAAAGAAAAAGAAGAAGAAGAAGAAGAAGAAGAAGGAGGAGGAGGAGGAGGAGGAGGAGGAGGAGGAGGAGGAGGAGGAGGAGGAGGAGGGAAGAGGGAGACAGAAGAAAAGGAGAATAAGAGAACAAAAACAGATTAAAACTATGAATAATAAAATAACAATAACTACATATCTATCAACAATTACTTCAGATGTAAATGGATTAAATGTTTTACTTAAAAGATGGAGTAGCTGAATAGATAGGAAAACAAGGCATTTGCATATGTTGTCTACAAGAGACCTACTTCATATCAAAATACACACATATACTGACAGTAAAGAGATAGAAGAAAATATTTTGTGAAAATAGAAACAAACAAAAACTGTAATAGCAATACTTATACCAGACAAAATAAACTTTAAAGCAAAGACTATAATAAGAGAAAAAAAAAAAGGGCACAGGAATTCCACTTCTGGATATTTATCCAAAGAAACTCAAAACACTAGATCAAATGTTCATTGTAGCATTATTTATAGTATTCAAGATATTGAGGCAGCCTGGGTGTTCATAGGTGGGTGAGCAGATATAGAAGAGGTGGTACCTATATACAATAAAATATTAGCCATCAGAAAATGAACTCTTGCCACCTGTGACAACATGATTTGACCTGGAAGGTATTGTGCTGGGTGGAGTAGGTCAGATGAAGAAGGACAAGTCCCATGTAATTTTGCTTACATGTAGAATCGAAAAAAAAGAGAGAGAGAAAGAAAGAAAAGAAAAGGTGTACAGACAGGCAGGGGAGAAACAAATTTGTAGATTTACAGAGATTTTATATGGTCACTGGATGGGTGTGAGCAAAAGGGGTGAAGGGATTAAGAAGTACAAATTAGTAACTACAAAATAGTCATGAGCATGTAAGTTGTCGTATCAGAAATATAGTCAATAATAGTGTAATAACTATGTATGATGTCATAAGGGTACTAGATTTATCAGGGTGATTACTTTGTAAGTTATATGTGTCTAACCACTATGTTGTACACTTAAAACTGCTATAATGTTGTATGTCAACTGTAATTGAAAATTTAAAAATTATTTTAAAAAAGAATGTCTACTTTCACTACTTTTATTCAATGTAGTATTGGAAGTTAGTGACAGCAATCAGACAAGAAAAATTAAGGAAAGGAATCTAAATAGAAAAAGAAGTAAGACTATCATTATTTGCAGATGACATGATACTGATACAGAGAATCTTAAAGATTTCACCCAAAAACAGAACTGAAAAATGAATTCAATAAAGTAGCACATTATAAAATGAATATTCATAAATTATTTAAATTTTTATACACTGACAAAAAACTATCAGAAACAGAAATTAAGAAAACAATCCCATTGTTGAGGTATTGCATCAACGAATACCCACAAATAAATTTAACCAAGGAGGTTAGAGAATTGTACTTGGAAAATTATAAGACATTGAAGAAATTAAAGATACAACAAATGGAAGGATATACTGTGCTCATGAATAGGAATTATTAATATAATTAAAATGTCCATACTATCCAAAACAATCTGTAGATTCAACACAATTCCTATAAAAATACTAATGGCATTTTCCACAGAACTAGAATAAATAATCCTAAAATTTATATGGCATCTGAAAGACCTCAAATAGCTATAGCAATCTTGAGAAAGAATAACAAAATTGGAAGCACCTGATAGACAACTCTACTGCAAGGCTATAGGAATCATAAGAGCATGATACAGAAACAGAGCTCAGTGGAATAGAACAGAGAGCCCAGAAATGAATAAACAGAGAAAAATCAGTAAACTCTCTGATATTGCTCTTAGCAATATCTTTTCTGATGTATTTCCTTGGGCAAGGGAAAGAAATGAAATAATAAAAAAAATGGAACTACAAAAAACTAAAAAGTTTTGCTCAACAAAGGAAACCATCAACGAGATGAAAGACAACCTACAGAGTGGGATAAGACATTTGCCAACGATACATCAGATAAGGGGTTAATATCCAAAATTTATAGAGAACTCATGCAACTCAATACCAAAACAAATCTGATTAAAAATGGGTAGACTACCTGAAGAGACATTTTTCCAAGATGGATGAGCAGATATAGAAGGACATACAGTTAGCCAATAGATATATCAAAAGATGCTCAATGTAATCATCACAGAAATGCAAAATAAAATCATAATGAGATATCGCCTTACACCTGTCAGAATGGCTATTATCAATAAATCAGCAAAAACCAATTGTCAAGAATGTGGAGAAAAGAGAACAGTTGTTCACTGTTGGTGGGTTTGCCAATTGGTGCAGCGACTATGAAAAACATTACAAAATTTCCTAAAAAAATTAAAAACAAAACTACCCAGTGTTTCCTCTTCTGGGTAGTTATATGAAGAAATCCAAAGCACTGTTTCAAAAATGTATATGCACCTCTATGTCCACTACAGTGCTATTTACATTAGCCAAAATATGGAAGGAATCTAAGTGCTCATCAACAGACATTTGGGTAGAGATTGGTGTGTGTGTGCGTGTGTGTGTGTGTGCGCGCGCGCGCACGCGCATGTATATATATATAGTGGAATATTACTTAGCCATAAAATATAAAATCTTACCATTTGCAGAAGTGTGAATGGATCTAGAGGGTATTATGATAAGTTAAATTAGTCAGAGCAAGAAAGAAAAGTACCATATGATCTCATATATGGAATCTAAAGAAGAAAATAAATGAACAGACAAAACAGAAACCAGATGGAAGGCGGTCGGGTGCTTGGGTGAAAATGATGAAGGGATTAAGAAGTACAAATCAGTAGTAGCCAAGTAGTTAAGGAGACATAAGTTACAGAATAGGGAATATAGTCAATAATATTGTAGTAATTATGTATACCGCCAGATAGGTACTAGACTAATTGGAGGATCACTTCATAAATCATACAAATGTTTAGCAACTGCTGTTCATCTGAAACTAACTTAAAACATTATTGAATGTAATTTTTCAAACGCAATTAAAAAAACGAACAAAGCTAACTTGAACCCTTACCCTTGCCCTAATCCTAAACATAAACTAAACACTAACCCTAACCCTAAACCTATCTTTAATCCTAAAATTAACTAACTCAAAACATAACCACAAATCTAACACTCAATCTATCCCTAAATATAGCTTTTATCCTACCCCTAACCCTATTATAAATCTAAACCTTTACTGTAAGCTAACATTAACCCTAACCCTAACCCTAATCATAAACTCAACCATAACCCTAAACCTAACTATAATCCTAACTGAAAACCTAACCCTAAACCTAACTCTAACTCCAACCCAAATGGTAACCCTAATGGTAACCCTAAACTTAACTGCAACCCTCACCCTTACTCTAACCCTATCTATAATCTTAACTAAACCATAATATAAACCTAAACCCTAACCACAAATCTAAATATAACTTTAAACCTATTCTGAATATAAACTCGAAGCTAAGCCTAACTTTAAACCTATCATTAACTCTTACTTGAACACTTACCCCAACCCAAACTCAAAACTTAATGCTAACCCTAATCCTAATACTAACAGTAAAGTTAATCCTACTCCTTACCCTAACCTGAACCCTAAACCTAATCCTAATTTAAACCAAAAATCTAAACTCAAAACTAACTCTAATGCTAACTCAAATTCTAACCATAAATTTAAGTCAAAACCTAACCCTAACACTAAACTAAACCTAAACCTAACCCTATCCCTTACTCTATCCCTAACCCTATACCTAATTCAAACTCAAATCCTAACCTAAAAGCTCACTCTAATCCTAATCGTATACATAATCATGAACTCAACCCTAACACTAACCTAATACTAAATCAAACCTTAACCATAACCCTAACTCCAAATCTGCACTTAACCATATTTTTATACCTAAGCCAACCAAACCACATACCATAATCCTAACCCTAAAGCAAATTTAAATTCAAATCTTTCTCAAACCAAACTCTAACTCTTACACTAAACCTAACCCTAACCCTCACACTAGCTCTTACATTAACCCTGAACCTAACTAATTTAAACCCATGCTCTAACATAAAAGCTAACCCTATATTTATTCATAATCATAAGTCCAATTACAAACACAATCCTAACCTTTACTATAACCCTCATCCTAACTCTAATCCTAACCCAAACCCTATCTCAATGTCTAGCCCTCAACATAACCTTAACCCTAGACCTTCTCCTAACCCTAATTGAAACATAAACCTTAATGTCAAAGTTAAATCTACCCTGAATCTTAATCATAAACACGGCCCTAACCTAATCTTACCCTGAACCTAACACTAATCATGCATGCTAACCAAACCCTAAATTAACACTAACCTTAACTCTAACCTTATCTGTAACCCTAACCCTAGGCAAAACCTAACCTTTTCCCTAATCCTAATCAAAAACTTGCCCCTAACCCTAATTGTAACCCACTAACCCTAACCCTAACCGAGTAGGCAACTCACCTTAACTAATTGACCTTAACCAAGTAAGCAAATAACCCTTACCCTAACCAACTAATTACCCTAACCAACTAACCTTAACCAACTAAGCCACTAACCCCAACAAATTAACCCTAACAAACCAACCCTAATAAACCAACTCTAACCAACTAAGCAACTAACCCTAACTACTCCTAACCAGTTAATCTTAGCCAACTAACCCTAACCCTAAAACTCTAACCCTAAAATATTAACCTTAACTCTAAAACCTAAATTGTAACCATAACCACTCTAGCCCAAATCATCTGACCTCAACCACCCTAAGCCTAACCACCCTAATGAATTTAACCCTCAACTCTCTTACCCTCTAACCCTAATCCTTATATTAACACTGACCTTCTAACACTAATCTCCTTACTCTAAGCCTCTAACATCAACCCTTTAACCCTAAGCAACTAACCCAATTATAAAACCCTAACCATGTAATCTAGCAATCTATCCCTTACCCTTTCAACGTCACACCCTCACCCTCACATTCACCCTAACCCTAACCTTATCCTATAACCCTACCCCAAACCAAAACATACCTAAGCCCAACTCTAATCCTAAACCTCATCCAAACCCTATTCTAAACTCTAACACTAACACAACCATTAACACTATACCTAAACTCAATTACAAGCTTAAACTTAACTCTAACCAAATTTTAAAATTAATCTTAACATTTACCCTAACCTAAACCCTGACATTTATTATAACCATAATCCTAGGAATAGCCACAAACCTATCACTAAATCTATTTCAAATTCAAACTTAACCTATAATGAAAACCCTAACCCTAGGTCTATCCTTAAATCTAACTCTAACCTTCACCTAAACCATAACCTAACCTCTCACACTTACCTTAAAAATACCATTCCTAATTGCTAATCCTAATTCATTCCTAATCCTATCTCTTATCCTAAGCCTAACTCATGATTGTAAACTTAAATCTAACCCTCACCCTTACGCTAACACTCTAACCCTAAATCCTAACTCTAACCTTAACTCCCTAAACCAAACCCTAACCCTTAGCTCCTAGCTCCTAACTTTATCCCTAACCCTATTAGTTCCTAACTCTTAATTATAACCTCTAATCACAACCTAAACCTAAATCCTAAATCTAACTTTAACCCTAAATACCCTAATCCTAACAACCCAAATTCTAAACTCCAACTTTAACAACCCTAACACTCTAACCCTCTAAACCTAACTCTCTCACCTTAAACTTCTAGCCTTAACTTTAACTATATAAACCCTAACCACCCTAAACCTAAAACCCTAACCCTCTAACCTTAACCTTAAACTCTAACTCTAAGCTTCTAACCTTAACTCTAACTATAACCACTCCAACCCTAAATCATAGCCCTAAACCTAAACCTAACCATAATATTAACCATAACAGTAATATTAAATATTAACACAAACACCAAGATAAACCCAATTCTAACCATAACTTTCAGTCCTAACCCTAACCCTAAACCTTCTATTACACCCTAAACTTCATCCTAAATTTTAAATCCCAAACACTAAAATCCTAACCCTAAAATTTAACCCAACCTCTAAACCTCAACCCTTAAATATTGACACCCTAAAAATACTAGCACCTTAACACCCTAACACATAAGTCTTAACTTTAAACCTAACATAACCTCTAATATATTACCGATATTAACCTTATGCTTAATTTCAAATCTAACTCTAACATTCTAACGCTACACATAACTTTAACTCTATTCTTCACTTTCATCCCAATTTTAACCCTAACCATAGCATTAACACAAATTCTAGCACTAAATCTACCCAACACAGACCTTAGTTCTAAAACTAAATCTAACTATAATCTTAATCCTACCAAAAATTCTAGACTTTAACATTAATCCCAGCCATAACCCTAATTGTAAACCTAACCTCAAGTAAACCTTAACCAAATCACTACTCCTAAAACCTAACCCTAAACTTAACCAAAACCATTACTCTAAACCTAAACCTAACCATAACATTGACCCTAACAATAATAGCAAATATTAACACTAATCCTAAAACTAAACTTAACCTTAACTATGCTTTTTAATCCTAACCCTAACCATAAATACCACTATACACGCATCTTCACCCTAAATCCATAACCCTAATCCTAACCCTAAAATGTTAACCTTAAACATTAACCCAAGACTTAAGCATCAATCCCTAAACTCTGACAACCTGAAACCTTAACACACTAACATCTAAGCACTAAACATAAGCCTAACATACCCTCCAATAAAACACTAACTTTAACCCTATATTTAACTTCGAATCTAACCTTAACTCAAACTTTTTAACCCTAACCATAACTCTAATCAAAACACTAATCCTAACCCTAAACCTAACCACAACACTAACAATACTAGCAAATATTAACACCAATCCTAAAACCAAGTTAACATTAACTATAACTTCTAATCTTAACCCTTATCTTAAAATTACCAGTACACTTAATTCAAACCTGAAACGCAACCCTAAATTTAACCTTATCTGTTGAACACAAATTTTAACCTTGCACACAACCATGACCATAAAACTCTAGCACTAACCATAAACCTATTCCTAGCCCTATCCCAAACCTTAACCTAGCCTCCGACCCTAGTCCTAAACCAAAACGTATACCTAAAATGAACCTTAATTCTAAACTTCGCCCAAATACTATTCAAATCTCTAACAATAACCCAAACATTAACTCTACAACCTAACTCAATTATAAGCCTAACCGTAACCCTAATTTTAAAACCAATCTTAACATTGTAATCCTAGATTAAACTCTGATCCTGACCATATTGTAACTTTAAGAATAACCACAAACTTATCCCTAAACCTATCCCAAATTCTAGACTAGCCTCTAACCCTAACTCTAAATCTATTCTTAACCCTAAGCTTAACATTCACCTAAACCCTAACATAATTTCTAACATTAACCTTAAACTTTGTTAAAGTGTTAAACTTTACCTAACTTCAATCCCAACCCTGTCACCCTAACCATAAAACCCTAACCCAAAACCTTAATACAACCTACAAACCCTAAACTTTAATACCCTAAATTCAAACACCCTAAACCCTAACCCTAATAACCTCTAACCTTAATCCCAATCCCTAACCCTCGACCCCTAGCCTTAATCTTAAACCTTAATTTCTAATCCTAACCCCAACATCAACCCTAAACTCTACCCTTAAACCTTATCCCTGAACCCAAAACCATAACCGTAAACTGTAAACCATAACCCCAAACCCAAACTCAAATCCCAAACTTTAACCCAAATACCAAATCCTGACCCCTGACTCCAAACCTTTAGTCCAAATCTAATTTCAAATCCCTAATCCCAAATACCAACCCCCTAAACCTTAAAAGTTAAACCCCAGCCCCTTTAATACTTTAATGCCAACTGTTACCTCATCATCCTGACCTTAAACCACTAACCCTTACCTAACTTAGACCCTGGATTCTGGACTCTGAATGCCAGATGCCAGAGCCACACCCTTGACTCCAGATCTCAGATGCCAGACACCAGGTGCTGGAGCTGGACCCTGGACCTTGGACCTAAAGCTGGACCTCAAACCTCAGATGCCAGGTGCCAGATACCAGACACTAGAGACAGACCCTGGAACCTGGACCTGAAGCTGGACCCTGGAACCTGGACCTGAAGCCGGACCCCAGGCCCTAACTGCCAGCCCTGACCCTAACCCCTAACACCCTATCCCTAACCCTAAACCTGTAAACCCCTGCGCCCCTAAATGTATCTAATGTATCTAAACATAAAACTTGTTACTGTACAAAAACAGCATGAGATTAAATCAAGCACAAGAGAAAATGCTGCAATCAAGAGACGCAGTAGACGCAAGATATATGAAGCTACTGCTGGCATAACACAGCTAGCTTTTTCAGCTGCTTTTATTTTTCTAAGTAGAAAGAGAACTCTCTAAAATAATGATAAAGTTAGAGTAAATGCCTTAACCTGTGATAGGGTTGTTATCGTTATCAAGTATTACGTATTATGCATAATTGTATCTGCTACACTTTTCTATGACAGTCAACATGGCGGGTACATGTATACCAGCATCATCACGAACACGCAATGCATTATGCCATGATGTTAGGACAGCTGTGACTTCACCAAGCTATAGGAATTTGTCAGCCCATTTATAATCTTATGGGGCCATTATTGTATACGTAGTCTGTCATGGACTGAAACTTCTGTGTGTGGTGCATGACTGTACATATCGGTGAAAGGAACTGACTGAGTGCCCAGAAATAAAGCTGTTCGTCCACAGTCACTTGATGTTTGACAAGAGCAGACCACAGTACATTGGGTAAAGAAGGGTCTTTTCAGCAAACGGTGCTAGGCGAACTGACTACCCACCTCCTACTGAAATGGGATCCTTACTTCACACCACAGACAAACATTAACTCCAATAGATAAGAGGCTTAACTGTATGAAGTATAAACTCTCAAGAAAACATGGGGATAAATCTTTATGACCTAGGATTTAGCATTTTTTTTTGATCTGACACCAAAGCAAATGCAATGAAAGAAAAAAATATATAGATACATGAGATTTCCTCAAGATTAAAAACTTTCATGTATCATAAGCTATCCAGAGAGTGCAAAGATAGACCACAGATGGACAAAAATAGTTGCATTACATGTGCGATAAACCTGTTATCTAAAATATATAAAGAACTTTCACAATTCATCAACAAAAAGGACCATTTAATTTTAAAAATAAACCTGAATGGACACTTCTTCAGAGATGACACACAAATGGTCAATAGGCACACAAAAATATGTTAAACATCATTAGTCATGATGACAATGATGTAGAAAAGTTGGAACCCTGAACCTTTGCCTGTGCGAAATATAAAATGGTACAGGCTGAGTGTACGACAGTGTGACATTTCCTCAAAAAATCACCACATAATTCAGCAACTCCACTTTGAGATTTATACCCTCCAAAACTGAAAACAGGTATTCAGAAAAACTTATCGATGAATATTCTTAGCAGCATTGTTCACAATAGCCAAAAGGTATACAATTCAAATGTTCATCAATGGGTAAATGAATAAACAAAATGTTGTCAATCCATAAACTGAAGTACTATTCTGCCACATAAAGGAATTAAGTAAAATAGTATAACTACTGCGGAAAATAGTATGACGGTTCCTCAAAAACTTAGTCAGAGAATTAACGTATGACCCAGCAATTCCACTGCTGGGCACACACGGAAAAGACTTAAAAGCAAGGACTTGACTAGATATTCATACATCCACATTTATAGCAGCATGATTCGCAACAGTTAAAAGTGTCCGTCGATGGACAAATAAACAAAATGTGGTATGTACATAATGGAATATTATTCATCCATAAAATCTGAGGAAATTCTGGCACAGACGACAACATAGATGAAGCTCGAAGTCATTATAGTAAGTGAAATAAGAAGTCACAGAAAGATAAATATTATACGATTCCACTTATATGAGGTATCTACAGAAATTACATTCAGAGAGAGAAGGCCAGGGCCTGGGGGGATGGGGAATGGGGAGTTAGTGTTTAATGGATACAGTTTCACTTGAGGGAAATAAAGTTCTGGAGACAAAAGGTGTTGATATTTGAACAACGATGTAAATGCAGTTAATGCCATGGTGCTGTCAGCTTCAAATGGTTCAAACAGTAAATGTCCTATCATTAATCACGATGAAAAAAAATAAATGAAGTACAGATACATGTTATAAAATGCGTAAACCTTGGAAAACATCCTAGGTCAAAGATGCCTGGCCGAAATGGCCAACCAGATCAGAGTCATGCGTGCTCTTCAAATCCGTCCTGGTCGTGAAAATGATGGAAAGTGGCAGTAACAGCTCCAGAAAAACAAAATTGGACCAGAACAGAAGAGGACATTTCCACACAGTTGGGACAGGTGGCGAAAGCCGAAGTGGGTCTGCGGATTAGATTGTAGGGCAGAAACCGTAATAATTTCCTCATTTGGGGGTTGTGTCGCGATGCCCCGGGGTGGCGCACTTGCTCTCGATGAAACACGCTGAGTTCTGTGCGTGAGCTGGCGAGTGTGGTGACGTGACGGCGGCCGCGGAAGCCGCGGGCAGAGGAGGAGCATCTGCAGCGCCATCGAAGGTCTTCCGCACTTGCGAGTGACTGGCAAGTAAACCGCTGTTCAGAACAACCATGTCGCTGTCACGCCACCAAAGTGCAGAAGACATCAAAGTTCATTATGAAGGCCGAGCCTCGTGCGGACCCAGTGCCCTCAAAGGGGTGACGCTGACCGCCCGCGTGTAGCAGGCCACATGTCACTAGCTGGCACCACGGGAAGAAGGTGTTAACAGCCGCCGCACCTGGGGTGTTGTGGCCGAGCTGGGGTGAGGCGGACATAGTGGAATTTTCGAATTCCAACATTCCACATTTTTCCACCACCAAAACTATAGTAACCAAAACAGAGTGATTTTAGTTTATTCAAATGAAAACAGCTAGTAACCAGGTATAATTGTGGGCATGAAGTTTAATGAAGAAAATAATAAAAATAATAATAATGTGAACTTTATAAAATTCAAAACTTTCCTTCTATAAAAGAACTTGTTCAGAAAACCAAAAGACAAGCCACAAACTGAGATAAAAAAACCATAAAACGTGTCTGATAAAGGATTCCTACTCAAAATGTGCAAAAGTTTCTAAAACAACCTCACTGATCATACACCCCTGGACAAGGAAGGTACACAGTGTGGACGAAAGAGGCATCCGTGGAAAGTAATCTCGTAGAGATCGGATCACGAATCCCCAAGTGGGTGGGTCGCGGTGCGTGGTCACCTCCCGGGGATTTCACTTCTTCAGTAAAAGGCTCACCTTTGCCTCACGCCGGCCCTGCTCGCTCTCTGCATGCAGGTTCATATACCTTTGCAAAGCCTCCTTTGGGACCCTTCCTTCAAAAGCGTGAGCGAGCACATAATCTTAACAGCTTCGTAATCCAATTCTGGACTCGTTTTATGCAAACCTTCATGTAATCTTCTTTACGTTATCTCATTAATTTCAAATGAGCAAAAGAAACTGCAAAACTGATATTCTCCGGAACATTTGAAGTCTTGATCCTCACTCAAGTTTGGCTCAAATAAACTCACATCAAAATTTTCTACAGGTTTGGACTTTTTTTACATCGACACCAGATAATAAATAAGCTTAAAAAAATGAGCTCAAAGTCATATATCATTAGGGAATTACAAATTAAAAGCACACTGAGGCAGCGCTGCATACCTTTTCGAACTGCTAAACTCCAACAAAATGACACCAATTGCTGGAGGGTGAGAAACTACAGGAACTCTCATTCATCGCTGGTGGACTATACAGCCACTTTGGAAGATAGCTTGGCAGTTTCTCCGAAAGCTAAACTGTTTACCTTAGAGTCCAACAATTGTGCCTCTAGTGTTTATGCAACTGCTTTGAAAAATGATGTCCAAATAAAAACTAGCATGCGATTATGCACAGCAGTCCTATTCATAATGGCTAAAACCATAAAGAAATTAGGATATTCTTTGGTAGATGAATGCTTAAGCAAATGGGGATACATCCAAAAGAAGGGGAGCAGAACATGTCATCCCAAAATACGCTTCTTTGGCATGAGGATAGTTTTGAGCTGATTAGGAAAACAAACAAACGAACAAACAAATCTGCGGACAGGGAAGGCCTTTCTAGGCATGTCGTAATCTCAAAATACATACTAGATGGCGGCAGAGAACAATCTTTCCTGGCGACCTCCGCTCTGCTGTTGGTCCCAAGACGCACTCTAGATGGCAGCAGAGGAGCGTTCCTCCGCCTTAAGGGCTCTGCACCTCGGTCTTTCTGTTTGAAGAAAATCTGCACAAAACCTAACGTTCCAGCTTGCCGCCCACTCACCCACGCTTGTTTCCGAGGTAGGATTTGGGCAGGCGGCTGCGGACTGGGGGCAGGTGGGGAAGGAGGAGGTGGCCCAGCCCCTTCGCAGGGGTGCAACCAACGACAGATCCCTACAGCAGTGACTTCCCCATTTCTAAACCCTGCCTGTCCTCTGGTCTTTTAAAACCTGATTTTCAGCCCTGAACACCTGTCTGCCCTTTCCCCTGTGCCCTTCCTCTGAACTCTCAACTGACGAGGACTTCCTAGCTGCTCAGAATGGAGTCTAGGGTGACAGTTTCCTTGGGGGGGAGTATCTGAGCCCCAGATAGGCGCAGAGCTTACTCTCGGCCCCACCACCTACCGATGTGTGACAGCTGGCAAAGATATGAAAGCTCAGCCTGCTCACTTGTCAGATGGGGATAGTGGCTCCCTCTCGGTGGCTGTGAGGGTTCAGTGAGGTAGGTCAGTTCCTGCGTGACACGTGAACAGGACTCACTCACCTTCCTCTTCCTGTTAGTCTTTTTCGTGCCTGCTATGGGCCAGATAAATCAAATAGTCCCCCCTTTTTTTTTTAGCAGAATGAGCTCTCCTCATGGTACCCACATATCCAAAGTCCTCCCAAGTGCTAACTGTGGCATCTGTGCGAGCTTTGTGCCCAGGACAGCGCTGAGCGCAGCCGCTCTCTGGTCTTCACACCCCTGTCCCTTGCACACGCACGGTCCCTGAGACACAGCCGAGGCCAGTGCTGCCCTCACTGGTCTTCTTAGTGGGGTCTCTGCTTCCTGTCCCCTCTCGTCCATTCCAACCAACCTCCTTTGCGCTATGACCAGCTCGATCTTCCTCAGGGATCTAACCGCCCTGTCCCTCACCCTGTGTAGGAACTGCCAACGGCTGCCCCAGCGTAGAGGATAAAGCACAGGGCCGAGACTCCTGACCAGGCCCAAGCCTCCTGCGCCCACTGCCCATCACCGCGCCTCGGTCTGGTCTCTCGCGACCCCAGCCGTCAGCACCACCCCGTTCAGCCGGGCGGCTGGTGAGGACTTTCACAGACGGAAGTGCTGACACTGAGACTGAGCCTAGAGCTCAGAACTCCCCTGAAATATGGACTTCGGTAATAATAATGTGTCGATATTTGTTCAATTGTAACAATTGTAAAAAAAGAAACTAGAAAGAGAAGAGAAATCAAAAGTAAAATAAGAGGAACGGAGCAAAAAACTGGAAACCTAGAGGTGATTTCCTGGTTAAAAAAACATGTGTGTGTGTGTGTGTGTGTGTGTGTGTGTGTGTGTATAGATATAGATATCGATAGATATATATCTATATCTATATCTATAGATATCTATAGATATATATCTATATAGATATAAAATGAATCCTGAAATAAAGAAAATACAAACAGACCGATCGACCTTCCGGGACCTTTGCCCATGCTGGCTGCCCTCCCCCTGGTCTGGGGTTTCCCTGCCCCGGGACGGGGAGGGGACAGGAATGAGCCACTCGGCGGCTCCCCTACGATCTGACCTCTCACAGGGCCTTCGTTGCCACCAGCCCTGCCCTACCAGTGAGCACACTGTGCAGAAGAAGCCTCAGGGATTATGCGTTCAGGTGTGGCGGCTAAGACCTTTTTGATTGTAAGAAGCTGGACACACTTACTGAAATAAAATAATATTTTAAAATTAATTTAATTAATACTTGCAAGAGTCTAGCTTAAGAGTGAGTTTGGACCTGACAGGTCCAGGTTCTCACACTCTTGCGCTAGGACCTGGTCTTTCTCCAATCCCCTGTCCTGCTAAGTGCCTTCGGGTACCCCGTTCACAGGCACAGTTTCTCTCACCATATCAGGGGCTTCCAGAAACTCCAGGCTGACATCCACTCACTGTCCATTCAACCAGGAAGGAGTTTTCTTTCCTTCGCGTTCCATGAAAAGTCACGATTTTAAATGACGGGCCTGGATTGGGTCGCGTTCCCATCCTTGAACCCGTCAGTGCGCCCAGGAAATGGAATGTGGCCAGATGTGGGCTCAGCGCTTTGGGGCTGTTTAGACTGGAAGTAGGCAGAATGAATTCCCACAGGGAAGCTGAGGTGCTGGACTAGGGGGTGAGAACGGAGGCTCGGGCGGGGGGAGCAGCAATTCCAAATCACCGGCCACCCCTGCCCAGCTGTGGAACCTGAAGCCCATGGACAGAAGGGGTTCAGCCGCCTGTCCGGTTCGCTTGCTGTCCTCCCAGAATGGCAAGAAACAATTCTACTTGATAAAATCGATGTTGCTGTTAGTGGCAAACTGAAGGCCCTGGAGTTGGGCATCAGGTCCTCACATCTCCAAGATTGGCTCAGAATATCCACGTGCTCTTGGAAGGCATCCAAACCCCATTCACGTCCCAGGGAGGTGAGAGCCCAGGAGTTATCTATGGCCATATTTATCGGCCATCCCCTAAGAACAAAGTGGCTCATTTTCCAGCTTCTTCTCTCTCTTTTACAAATAGCAGAACCCAGATGCTAGGCGGTAAGGAAATTCTTGCTTGATGAAACAGTGGGAGGCTCAAGTATTATTTCATACCAGAGAACCCACAGCTGGCTAGCTTTCTGGAGGCTGCGGGGGCTGGACTGTGGGCGCATGTGGCTCTCTGAGTCCATGTGGCCTGAGCTGGATACTGCCTGTTGGGAGACACAGTTGCTTCCATATCTATGATTCTCACTGAGTATGAATGTCAAAGGTTTATCACAACCAGAAAGCCAAAGGTTTGTGGTGCAGTTGCCGCAGCCAGGGCCACGTTCAACGTCTGGATGGTTAGTACCAGGCTGAGAGGGCGGAGACACTTGTCTCAACCACATGAATGTTGGGAATTGAAAAATTCAATTTTCCAGCAACATATCAGCTGGACATAGGGGCTTGATAGGTCCAGGCCGGCCTGAACAAGAAGGCTGCAGATGCCTGCCTGCACGGTCAGAGGCCAAAGGCTGTCCTGTCTGAGACCTGACTGTTTACTGCTGCCCACCTGGATAAAATGAAGGATCCAGCCAGTCCTAGGAGGGCCCAACCAGCCCTCAGGAAGTATGCACCTGGGATCTGGCATACCATTGCACCCAGTCCTGAATACATCCGCATGTCTACTGAGTGCCCCTGTGCCAAGGCTGATTTAGAATTGAGACTTCCCAGGCACAGGGGGGCCAGCACTGTCCTTCCCTGGTGGGAGGGCAGGGAGGAAACCCTGAGTGACCTCCGAGGCCCTCCACCTTAGATAGAGGTTGATTTGGATTTGTAATAGTGACCAGAACAGGTATTTCATTCTTCTACAATCAGAGCCCAGGACTAGGGGACAGACAACAACCAATGATCCAGTTCAGCTCCTGACTCATGTGTCCCTGAGAGAGTCCTGTCCATTCTGGAAGCCTCAGAGAGATAAAAAACATAGATAGAGAAATAGGTCAGTGAGGCTTAACCCTAACCCTAACCATCTAATCCTAACCCCCTGACCTTTATCCTAACCTGCTAACACTAGCCTTAAACCCCAAAACCTAATAACGCTAACCCATAAACCTAAGTCCCTCAACCCTGACCCTTAAACTCTAAACCCTGACCCTGACCTTCTAACCAAGACATTAATCCTCTAACCCTGACCTTGACCCTCATCCTAACCCTTCAACCCTAACACTGACCCTACTATACCCTGGCCCTACTTCTGACCCTGACCCTGACCCTATCCAAACCGTTAATCCTGACCCAGACCCTAACAACCGACCCTAACTTTATCACTAGTCCCTAATACTGACTTTGACCCTAACCCTAACCCTAAATCTTGTTCTTGACCCTGGCCCTTTTATAAACAAAACTCAACAAATTAGGTCTAGTTGGAACATACCTCAACACAATGTAGGGCATGTATGACAGGCCACACCCACTATCACTCAACAGCGAAAAGCTGAAAGCTTATCCTCTAAGAGCAAAGACAAGCTTTACACTCTTACTACTTTTATTCAATGTAATACTGAAAGACCTAGCTAGAGAAATTAGCCATGAAAGACAAATAAAGGACATCTAAATCAGAGAAAAAGTAAAACTGTCTCTGTTTACAGATGACATAATATTATACATAGAAAATCCTAAAGATCCCACCAAACAACTCTGAGAACAAACAAACATATTCAAGAAAGTTATAGGATAAACAGAAAAGTCAGTTGTATTTCTATACACTAACAAAGAACTATTTGAAAAATAAAGAAAGGAAGCAATCTTATTTATAATAACATCAGAAAGAGTAAAATACGTAAGAATAAATTTAACCAAGGGATTGAAATACCTATAAATGGAAAGCTATAAAATGCTGATGGAAAAAATTGAAAAAGACATAAATAAATGGAAAGATATGCTGTGTCCTTGTAATGGTAAAATTAATACTATTAAAATATCTATAACTTAAAGCCAAGTATAGCTCAATGTGATCCTTATAAAAATTCCAATGGTATTTTTCACATAGACAAAAAAAATCCTAAAAATTTCATGCAGCATGTAAGACTCCAAATAGTTTAAACAATCCTGAGAAAGAAAAACAAAGCTGGAGATATCACATTTCCTGATATCAAAGCTATAAAATGAAAATAGTATGATCCTGGCATAAAACCAGACACATAGACCAATGGAACACAATCGAATGCCCAGAAATAAACCCACGTATATACAGTCAACTAGTATTTTACAAGAAAGTCACATTCAATGAAAAAAAGGATAGTCTCTTTAGTAAATGATATTAGAAAAAGTGTATATTCACTTGTAAAAGATTGAAATTGGGCCTCGATCACCCAAGATACTCAACATTACTAATCATCAGTGAAGTGCAAATCAAAACCACAATGAGATACACTTCACACCTGTTTGAACAATTATTACCAAGAAGACAATAGAGAAAAGATGCTGGTGAGGATGTGGTTAAAAGGAAACTCATTAAGATTGGTAGTGGGAATGTAAATTGGTCTAACAACTATGGGAAACAATTTGGAGTTTTTATTAAAAAATTAAAAATAGATCTACTATATAACCAAACAACCCCTCTTCTGAGTAGATACCTGAAAGAGCTGAAACAAGATTGTGAGAAGTTATACACACTCCCATGTTTGTTGCAGCATTACTAACAATAGGCAAAATATGGAAGCAACTTAAATGTCCATCGATCTATGAACTAATGAAAAGATGTGATATACATACATATATAACAGTATCACTTATACGTGGAATCTAAAAAAGTCAAATGCAAAACACAGAGAGTAAAATGGAGGTAGGGGATCAGTCGAGTTCGCAGATATAATTCCAATAGGCCGGGGTAGGGTTTCTCCTACACCGACGAACAATTCTCAGACACCAGCAGGGTGTACCAGAAGTCACCTCAATTCCAGCACTATCTACCTGGAGATAGCACCAGATCCCACAGGTTAAGGGTTCAGTCCAGTAAGACTTCCTCCACCTCCTCCCTTCCCACACATTTTGGACAAAAGCAGGAAGCCCAGGCTCTTTGGACTTATGACCAACTGGATACAGATTAGAAGTTTCAATGACTCCTCTGATCCAGAATGCCAATTGCAAGTCCAGGTTGTTGCCTGAACTTCTGACTGACAAACTATAAATCAAAGGTTCCCATAGCCCCTTCACTGGGCTTGATTAATTTACTAGGAACAGTACATAGGAAAGGGTTATAACTGAGGAACAACCAGATGGAAGAGATGCATAGGGCAAGATATGTGGGAAGGGACATGAAGCTTCCATGCCTTCTCTAGGCATGCCGCTGTCTCTGAATCTCCGTGCGTTCCACCAACCCAGGATCTCTAAACCCATCCTCTTGGGTTTTTATGGAGGGGCGTTATTACACAGGCATGATAATTAAATCATTGGCCATTGAAAATGGATTCAGCGTTCAGCTTCTCACCACTTCTGGTAGGTCCTAGGGTGGAATGGAAAATTTCAACCCTCTAATCACAGAGATGGCTCCATTGGCAACCACGAGCCCCACCCTTAGGTGCTTTCCAGTAGTCACCGCATTAACAGAACAGACTTTTTTTTACTCTCAGCACTTAGGAAATTGCAAGAATTCTGGGAGCTATGAGCCAGGAATTGTGGACATCTGAATGAGCAAATATATATTTCTTGTAAATCACAATATCACAGGGGATAAGACTGTTATTGTTTAAGGGTGCAAACTTGCAATGAGTAGAAAATAACCCATGGAGATTTATTGAAAAATATAAAGAACATAGACAATAATGTGACAGATGTGCTAAATATGACTACGATGGCAAACATATTACAACATGTAATTATATTAACATGCTGTACATTTTAAATAATGTTTCATGCCAAAAATGTTCAACAAAAATAAGCAGAAAATAATAAATAACAAATGAACATGACACCTGAAACTTTAAAATTCCCAGAAGGAAATATAGCAAAATCTCCTTGGCATCTGCCGTGAAAATATTTTGTTTAGATATGACACCAAAAATACAATCGACAAAGAAAAGAAATCAATGAGTGGAACTATATCAACCTAATAAGCTTCTGCACAGCAAAAGAAACAACAAACACTATAAAGAGGCAACCAAAAGAATGGTAGAAAATATTTGCGAACCTTATATTATATACCATTAACATCCAAAGCATATAAGGAACTCATGCAACTCAATAGCAAAAACAAAGAACCAAAAAAAAGTCTGATTTAAAAATGGGCAAAGGACTCAAATAGACTTTTTCCCAAAGAAGACATACAAACCGCCAACAATTACATGAAAATGTACTCAATGTCACTAATCATCAGGGAAGTGCAAATCAAAACACATTGAAAGATCACCTTGTCCCTGTTGGAATGGATATTATCAGAATCAACAGGAGGTAAATGCTGTTGATATATGTTGAGATACAAAGAGGGTCTTAGAAAGTGGGAAGAGGGGAGGGAGAGAGAGAGAGAGACTAAGAAAACTTTCTTGCTCTTACTTGCAAGATGAAAGTCAGGAAGTTTCCACTCTTAACTGGCAGCGTTTGGTTTCTACGGCATAGGCTGAGAAACGGTAAAGTAGCCATAAAGCAAACAAACAAGCCATTAAAAAAAATTCATGTCTTGCTGGCAGCAGCTCTAGTTTGTACCTACAATTGCGGTAATTTTAAAGTCAATGCAATAAAACATGACACTTGATTTTTATTTTCAGTAGGAAAACCTTTTCTGATAGTTCCAAAAGAAATAACAACTCTAACAAAAAGGGGCGGAGGAAATAAACATTTCTATTAAAAAGAGAAATATAAAACTCCCTTTCAATATACATATCCAGAGATAAATATTTTTTTTCACATGGACACTTGGAATAAGAACTATGTGTAAAGATATTTTATACATGCTAATACATACTCCTAAACACAGGATTATAAGTATTTTGGGTTATGACAGTAGCTATGTCAGTTGTTAAAGAAAGTTCTAGTGTATGCAAAAAAGAGAGATACCAATGCAAATAACAATGTTTCGGAATTATACTTTCAATGTACTCTACTCTTTTATAGAATAAAAAGCTGCTGCTATATTATAGACCATGGATTAAAAAGAAAGCAAACCACGTTCTTGGTTTATTAATAGTTTTATTTCCTTATTTCACTGCTAAACTTAGAGGATAATATCACCACAAAATTGCAGGCATCATTTTAAAGTACAGACAATTGACTCGTTTTTAGAAAAAAGAATGAAAATTGTTATATGACATACTTACAATGACTACTGAGGATGTGTTAGCCACTAGAAAATAAAAATAGGTAAAATTCAGTGCCTTTGTTAAAGGTGGGGACACTGGTTTCAATGCAACTGTGATACATGCCTTTTGCTTACAAAGCAAATATATAGCCACCTCTTTTTGGACAGCCATTTCTCTTTGCACCCCAAGGAGTTAGAAAGATGTGAGCATCACTACACATTTCATAGACATTTCCCAGAAAGTTTCTTAACAAGAAAAATCAATGTGCCGATTCACTAACTTGAAAGCTCATTTTAATTATCCCTCGAACCTGCACCAAACTTAGAGACAATTCTCACGTGTTGGACGGGGGCGGGGGGAACATTGCTCAAAATGTCGCCTCGACATATATCTAAGCAAAGCCCCAAAGAAGTTTCTCTGGAGTATTGCATGTCGCAGGATGAAAATGCCCATGTACAGGCTGAGGAATGAAGATGAGGCAGGGCTTTTGTTGAATTGCTTGCAGAACAGAATGGATTCTCTCCTAACTTCCATGCCAAGCAGAACGTCATGCAAAAATGCTTTAAGCCAAACTACAGACTTCACCGTGCAAGCAAGCAGCATGTGTATGTGTGCTCTTCGAGCTCCCCCAACACTTCTTTTCCTAGGACAATTGGGAAGGACTAGGTAGAATTAATTCTTCTGGTGAAAAGTTTCTGAGTTCTAGGGCTAAAAAAAAGTTGTTGTTTTTTAATCTCTGTACTCTTAATTATATTTACTACTTCAAATCTATTTAAACTCTCCTTGTTGTTTAGTAACATTTTATTAGATTACCATCAGATTAATAAACCATCTTTCCTTTAAGTTACTTTCCAGTTCAATAACTCCTGACTACAGTAGCGACATGGAATATTGATGTGCACGTAATTTTGATAAATATTTGTTATATTAATTAATAAAGTTTATTAAACATTAAACATTTTTTAAATGTCTACTATTTGACAGATATTGTGTCAATCCAAGGATGAATAAGACCTGCTTTCTATTATCAAGGAAGTCACAGAATCCAGGATAAAAATAGCTTGGGGTTTAGTATATAAATCCTGAGTTGTTAAGTATTTTGGATTTAAAGAAAGAACAATAATAAACTTTAATTATCTTTTCGGTTTAAGAAAGGATTGCTGAATTTTAATTTGAGTGAAGAGGATGTTATTACTATGTCTCGGAACGGACAGTACAGCATCCTCTTCTGTTTACCTTTTGTGTAGACTGTCTAATGCAGCTGAGATGTGAGCCGCCTTCAATCTCCAGGTGCTTAGTTATGGTGGTCCCAGTTCTACCAGAGCGGTAGCATCAGAACTCTATGCTAAGTCTCTGTGGTTCCAGTAGAGCAACCACAGGTCCAACATTGTACTAAAACATTATGGTGTCCACTTCCACATGTCCAAATGATCATGCAGCTGGGAGTGTAATGTATGTCCAATTAAAATAACACAAACATTTGCTTGTTTCAAACTTACACTGAGTAGAGTCACTTTATGAGTTTGACCTTACTCATTCATCTTAACATGAGCCTCCTGGCTCAGGCAGTAACACAAAAGCCCTAAAATGAAAAATAGAACTTTCCAATTCTAAAGAGCTTGAGGATTGCTGTGCACGAAACCAGTCTCTTAGGTATGGAGCATTTATTCACACAGTATTAATCCTGGTAGAAGCTGAATACCTACAAAATAGTGTCATGAAAACACAAAGAAAGAGAGTATGACTTGAGCTTATGAAGGAAAGCAGTAAAATTGCCTTTGAATCTACTGTGGGCAGGAGCTTACACTGTTGGCAAAGCCGTGTTTGTCGTACATTACATTTGAGAAAAAAATACTCTTTTGTAGGAGGTTATAGAAGTAGAGTTTGTTAAGTTGGAAAAAAAAGATAACTGTTTTGAATGTTGCATTCTAAACAGTTTCATTACCATTATAAGAAATAAGATTGCAAAACCAAAATGAACATCAGCTACCCAGTGACTCTGTTAGTTAGGTTGTCAGCCCTCAGGTGATGGTCCCGGGCTGGAGTTGTATTTGTAAACAATACAATTCCAGGTTTACCAACAAAACATTAGTGTTCCTTAGATTTTGTTGTATTGAAAGGTGATAAGCGTATAGCTCTGATGGACATTTAGTCATGTGCACGTACGGATGCCAGCGAGGCCCGCATATACAGTGGTGGTCCTGTTAGATTACAATGTAGCCGAACGTCTAGTAAGGCATGGAAGAATTCGTGGTTCAGGGATAATTTTCATTTCTCTGACGAGATGCTTAGATGTAGTGCAAATACTTACCATTGTGCTATAACTGCCTACAGTTTCAGTACAGCAACATTCCGTACAAGTTTGTAGCCTGGGAGCAAAAAGCTATACCATATCGCCTCGGTGTGTGGGAGGCTATATATCACGTTTGTATAAGTGCACTCTATGATGTTCACACAACAATAAAATCATTTAATTACACGTTTCTCAGAATGTATCCTTATCCTTAAGTGATACATGACTGCATAAAATCAGAAATTTTCAAGTTTTCACCAGATATACCATTTTACATTCATCACTGTAGTTACTTACCTATCACCATGCCTTTTCACCTGTTTGTGACCAGAAGGCAAATTAGAGAAGCTTTAGTGTCGTTGCTTAGTTTGAGCATGAGGAGACATCCCAGGGAGTTTAAGGCAAATGATGCGCACGATAGAGGATCTGTAGCTACACGGTGACAGAACTGGGCAAGAACTCAGGGCTCCCTCCTCCTCCTCAGTTCAGGGCTTCTTTGTGATATTATCCCCTGACTCTGTTATGATGGACTGTCCAATTTCCCAGTATTATGTCCCCATCTGCGGACCATCTCTACTCAGGCAAGCACAGGACACCCGAGAGGGTCCCTAGGCTCCGTCTCTACTAGTCTATGTCAGGCTTCTCCACTTCGCACAGTGGAGGAGTCTCGGCTTCCTTCTTCCCTGCTGAAGCAGACCTGACAGCCACTGATGCAGCAGAGCTCTGCCCTCCCGCTTCTCACAATCGGCACACAGCGTCCTCATCCTCTCTAGAGCAATGCACTCGCCCATCTGCAACCGGGGGGGGAGGACAGAGAGGCTGGTCTGCGTCCCGGATCTTTAGCCACAGCAGCTTCTAATGCTCATGCTTTCTTGTTTGTTTTCTTTCTGTCAGAGTCTAGAATGATTATACATGGAAGAGTGAACAGAAATGGGACATATTTAGAGAGTCAGGGCTGGATGTAAGGCAAGGAATGTTCAGGATAACACGGAGAGCTAGCAGAGAGACCACAGGCAGGTAATGGAAAGAAGAGAAAAGCCGAGGGACAGAGGCCCAATCAGCTTGCTTCTCTTGTCGGCCTAAAAGGCCCGGGGAATGGAGAATGGACGTGCGTGCGAGTCTCTGGGTGTGGTCGGGAGGAGCCGTTCACGTGCAGTTTATCTTAGGTTTGATTATTTTGCTTTTAAAGTTAAAGTGAATAATCATGAAAGCTCTGTAAACCTGATTCATATAGAATAAAAGAGCATGTTCCCCATTTGGGGATAAAGACATTTGATCTTGTGTAAATGCTGGATACTGTCTCTAATGAGAAATGCAGGTGCAACGATGTTCAATTACAAACAATTACTACGTCTTTGATTGTACATCTAAATTCTTCATATTCAAAATAATGTTTTTTTTTTTAATTTTCCTTCTCTGTAAATGACCTAAGAGTTAGACATAACCCTTCCATAAACACCTTCAGTAGTATTTTAAAGCAGCTTTCGTTTATAAGAGATTTGAAAAAAAAAATTCTAATTAAACCAGTAACAAAAAAGGAGCGCTAGAGTCTTGGATTTGTTTCTTTTTTGCCATTGTCAGCAACAGCATAGTGCAAGGATGATGTTTAAGAAGAATTGTTATTAATCTTTGCAGTTCTTCCAAAACTTTGGGTTTTTCCATTTCTAAAATTAAATTCTCTCTAATTTTTTTTTTTTCAATGCAAGAAACAGCCCTTTGATGGGTATGCAGGTTCAGAGTTTCAAAATTATGGGAATTACTGAAGTACGGAGAGACTTGAATCAGCGCTCACATATTTATTAATGTCAGGCCAACTCGAGTAATTAAATATAGATGCAATTGATCATTAGACGTTTCACAGGTGGATAAACAACATTCTGTAGTTTGCTTATACATGTTAGAAATAGTCTCTGGTTTTTCTTATTCTTTGGTTGAACATGGGCCAAAAAGAATGCCTTCAATTATACTGATTTGCTTTTTTTCCCTTGACATGTGTTTCATACAATGGTGGAGGGTGCTTTGTTTAATTCCCATCAGGTTTAACTAAAAAATGATTTCAAACATTTATGTTGAAATTGAAGCTGACTTTTTTTTTTTTTAACCTAGAAAGAGTTAGGTCTTGCTGACGCCAACGGAATGATGTTTTTCTTCTTCTTAGCCACATGAAACCTCAATATACCCTGCTCGTTGCGCAGGTGGCCCTTAAAGAATCACTTTCAAGGTACCACGGTTGAAGACTGAAGAGTAACGTTTATCAACATCAAATAGACACTTGATGAAGTATGCATAAATATTTCTTCATATGAACATAACACAAAATTAAATAGTTCAGAAACACAGACACCACCGAGCATACTTCCACTGTTGTCAAAGTTGCCTGTAAACACCAGCGCACACAGAACACAAAAGCAGCTTCTACCCCGGCCCCGGCCCTCGCGGGGGCCCTGTACAAAGGCGAGGTTTCCCCTCAGTCCCGATCCCCTGCCCCACCACCCTCCCCTCCCTCTCCCTATATGCCCCAGCAAAAGGAAAAGAAAGAACCCCAACGATTACAGCAGCAACGAAAATGACAGCAACGGTCGAACCCCTCCTATCCCCCGACAGAACATTTGCATTTTGGTCAATTCAACAGAGAATTAAAAAATCATCGTTTCAAAATGGAAGGAAATAAATGTGAAGCATTACTTTTCAAAGCATGATCCTTCCTTCAGAGGATATGTGACTTCCTAAGCCCCATCTATTACTGGGCGAAGGTCACAAGATCTTAAAAACCAGAAAGCGCTGGCAATGGCTAAGTAACAAAGGCGTAAGCATTTCATTTACAAGATGCCAGGAAGCAGGAAATTTCATACTGTATTCTCCATCAGCCCCCTACAATGTCTTTTTGCTTTGCCATATATATTGCTGTGTATGACATTCAAATGTGACACTATTATTGAGTTGTAAGCAGTTTAGATAGCAGAGATTTTGTTGGGAAACACTCAGATATGGACGATTAAATTCAAGCATGTGGCTGTGGTTCATTTTTTGAGTTCAGAGGGGCCTATTTTAATTTAGCTTGGTTGAGGGTATCGACAAGGAGACAGATTACACTGGGTCTGGTCAAGCCGTGGTATTTGACATGAATCTCAAGGCTGTGACCTGCTCAGACCTGCCAGGAAGTCCTGGCTGCGCTCTGCTGCCCGTCTCCAGGGTGGTTTGTGTAAAACAGTGTACTGTTTCTAAACATTACACTGGGTTTATTTCACTTTTGTGTTGTGTTAGGATGCTCGAGAATTCAGTTACTAAAGTACTGGAAGCATATATTGCAGGAATAATTTGCCAGTTCAGTGATTCCCATTATATTATATACACTGTGTGTGTGTTCACTCACACACACATATACACACACACACTTCTATATTTTTATTGGTAAGAAACTTGGACTGCATGAAACAGTACTTTGCAGGAATCAATAATCAAGTCCACAAATAGCGTTTGGCAATACACCAAAGAGGAGACAAAGCGCTCCTGGGGCAGGGAGGTCCCGCTTAGCGAGCAGATTTAGAGCCCCGGGTTCGCTAGCCTGATGTGCTCCGCGAGGGGTCTGGATCAACACTTTCCGGGTTCTGGTAAGAACGTGGCAACTGCGCCACCTAGTTTTGCTTAGCTGAGATTCCAGAACTAATGGGAACGAAAAGAACCAAGCAGATCAATTTGGGTGTGTAATTGCTATGAAACAACTCTTTTTCCTCTTTAAGAAAAAAATACTTAAAGTGTACTTCAGAATACATTTCCTTATCTTCAGTAACATGCTTTTTTTTTGTGCTGAATTGATGTTTGACTTTTTATATTAAAATGGGTTTATCCAATGGGTCAGTAAACAGGCAGCTTCTTTCACATCTGGGTGATAAAAAACACTTTTTATCATCCCCAGAAATCACTCCACCCTCACCTCATCCCCCTCCTAAGGTTTGTGGGTTGAAGTGTGCGTGCGGTCACCGCTATCGACAAAACCTCACCCTACAAGGCCTGCTCGGGCACACGCTTGTGAAAAATCACCGACTGTCTTTGCTGGTACTGCTGCTTGCGTCTCTTCCTTTTGTCACACTGGCACAGTAGCAGCATCTTGAAAGTGGTTCTGAATGTTTTGTTGCACAGGGCATAGCACACGGGGTTCACGGTGCTGTTGATGTAGCACAGCCAGTAGCCCAGATTCCAATAGGTTTTGGGTATACAGCTGTCACAGAAGGTGTTCACCAGGACCATGATGTTGTAGGGGGTCCAGGTGATGATGAAGGCGAGCAGGATGGCACTGAGGGTCTGGGCTGCCTTCTTCTCCTTGATGAGCGACATCCGCTTCCGCTTAGTGATCTGACTTCTGGTCTTCAGAGCAAACCTTTTGGCCAGAGTGGCTTCCTTAAAGGACAGAGGTAGAGTGGCCATGGTCTTACCCACTGAGGAGGTGACATCAGAGGCTTTGGCTGTGTCCACTGCTGACTCTAACTGGATGGGAAGCTTGGAAAAGCTTTTTTGAAAGCTGCCTCCGTCGTCCATGCTCTCCTGGGCCTGCAGCTTACTGGCTTGCCTCTCTAAGTCCATCGTCCCGAGCTCCTCGCTGGGCACCTGCAGGTTGTCCGATGAGGGTAACTTGGTGGAGTTGAGGATGGTGCTGTGGCCCGGGAGCTTGAGCACGATGGAGTAGATGGCTCTCGTCTCCGAGCCTATGTCCTCCTCGTCAGAGGACGCAGAGTTTTCCAGGGAGGCGGCAGCATCATTGTTATTCCAGCTGTCGCTGCTGCTTTGGTCCTGGTCCACCTGCTCGGTACTGGGCTTCCAGTGCCTGGCCGTGAACCAGAAGTGGCAGCGGCCATACTTTCTCCGGGCAGAGTGTTTCAAGCTTTGCTGTTGAAGCTCATAGCTGCTGCAGCTTCGAGAACTGCCCGTGGGGTGGACAAAGTTTTCTGCCTCTGCTTCCGTCCCAGAGGCTTGTAGCCCAGCAAGCTCTTTGGTACGTTTCTCAGTTTCCTTATAGATCCTCCAGTATAAAATAGTCATAATGGTGACAGGCATATAAAAGGCGGCGATGGCCGTGCCGAAGGTGATGGTGGGCTCGCTGAGGAACTGGATGAAACACTCCCCTTGGGGCACAGTTCTCTTCCCAACAAAGTACTGCCAGAACAAGATGGCAGGAGCCCAAAGGACAAAGGAGATGACCCAAGCCAGGCCTATCATCACGCCGGCTCTTTTTGTTGTTCGTTTGGCCCGGTATGTGAGTGGCCTTGTGATGGAAAAGTACCTGTCAAAGCTAATTACCAGGAGATTCATGACTGAGGCATTGCTAGCCACATAGTCAATGGAAAGCCAGAGGTCACAGGCCAAGTTTCCCAAGGCCCATCGGTTCATAATAATGTACGTGGTGAACAGATTCATTGAAATGACCCCAATAATCAGATCTGCACAGGCCAGGCTGAGGAGGAAGTAGTTATTGACTGTCTTCAGTTGCTTGTTGACCTTAAATGCCACTATCACTAGGACGTTGCCGATGATGGTCACCAGGGCCAGGATGCCGGTTAAGAACGCAATAAAGACCACCTGCCAGAGGGTATGCCCTCCCAGAGGATCACTGGCGGTGTCGTTTGGAGAAGAGAAATCCCCAGCTGTTCGAGAAATGTTGTAGCTGACAAAATGAGTGACGATTCCCGGGGGCAGCCCTGCGTCTGAGGAGCCACGCGTCCAGGAATTGCTGATGTTCAGGAAGAAAGGCGAGCGTGTGTCGTTGTTGTGCAAGGTCATTGTGACTCTCTGACATAGTCTGAGGAGAAAAGAGAAAAGATGGAGTTATGAAAATTCCTGCCTTCATTTGCCTTATTCTTTGCATTGTATACTTTACAAAACATAGAAGCCCCACTATGAGGTTCTGCTTCTCAGAAAGGCCAAAACATAAAATTTATTCTGTTATTTTGAAGGGGAGGAATTTAGGGCAGGTGGAGATCGATTTATTCGAGGTGGCGCGATTGGCTGGTGGCAGGCACTGAACATCGTGCTCTCCCCCTGCGTCCCCCTTTTCATATTTCTAAGTATATACCAGGTATACTTCCACACAATGCCGCTATCAGACAAAATCATCCTTTCCCCTCTAATTTTAATGAGAAAGGAGAAAATAGTAGATGTTTATATGATACTTAGCCAGCATAGTTTTATCATCACGCTACTTTATTCATTTGCATCTTATTCACCTAGGCATGCACCTATCCCAGGCTTCAAACATAACTGACTTTAAGGCAATACATCTATTTAAGCCTCATTGGAATGAAGAATGTCAAAACCCCAGGCTGCGGACCAGTACTGGTCCATGGCCTCTCAGGAACCGGGCTGCGCAGCAGGAGGCGAGAGGTGGGTGAGCAAGCGAAGCTTCATCTGGATTTGTAGCTGCTCCATCACCACCTCGGCTCCACCTCAGATCCTCGGGCGTTAGATTCTCATAGGAGCACCAGTCTCTGGTGTCAAAAAGGTCAGGGATCGCTGCCTAGATCCATCCATGTTGTTGCAAAAGGTAGGATTTCACTCTTTTTTATACTCAAGTAATATTCCATTGTATATATGTACCATTTCTTCTTCACACAATTATATATTGATGGACACTTATGTTACTTCCATATCTCGGCTATTGTAAATAACGCTGCGATGAACATAGGACATATCTTTTCAAATTAGTGTTTTGGGTTTCTTTGGATAAAACCCAGAAGTGGAATTTCTGAGTCATAAAGTAGTTCCACCTTCGATCTTTGGAGGAACCTCCATACCGTTTTCTGCAGCGGCTGCAACGGTCTGCAGTGCCTCCAGCGGTGCGTGAGAGTTCCCTTTTCCCCACGTCCTCGCCATTGTCGATGTATTGATGGGAGCCATGCTGGACAGGCGTGAGGTCATATCTCATTGTGGTTTTAATTCAAACTTCTCTGATGTTCGGTGACATTGAGTATTGTTTCATATGCCTAAGGCCATCTGTCCTTTTCTTGGGAAAATGTCTATTCAGGTCCCCTACTCATTTTTTAATTTATTTTTTGGTGTTAAGTTGTATGAATTCTTTATAATAAATTGTGTATATCAACCCTTTATGAGATATATTATTAGCAAATCTTTTCTTTCATTCAGTAGGTTGTCTTTTAGTTTTGTTGATGTTTTCTTTTGCTGTGCAAAACCTTTTTAGTCTGATGCCGTCCTATTTGTTCATTTATTTATTTTTGTTTCCCTTGCCTGAGGAGATATAGTAGAAAAAATATTTCTAAGAACTATGTTAAAGAGTTTACTGCCTTTGTTTTCTTCTAGGAGTTTTCTCTTCTTGGGTCTTACAATTAAGTCTTTAATCCATTTTGAGTTCTCTCTTACATATAGTATAAAAAGGTGGTCTAGTTTTTTTTTTTTTTTTTTTGCATATATCTGTCCATTTATTGAATGGACTGTATTTACCTGACTGTATGCTTGCCTCCTTTGTCAGATTAATTTACTATACAGGTATGGGTTTATTTCTGGCACTCTATTCTGTTCCATTGATCTTTTTCTGTTTTTATGGCCTGATATGTGGTCTATTCTGGAAAATATTCTACGTGTGCTTGAAAAAATTAATATTCTGCTGCCTTGGGGTGAAATGTTCTAAAAATATCAATTAAGTCACTGGTCTAAGGTATCATTTAAATTCACTGTTTCCTTGTTGATTTGCCATCTAGATGATTTATCCATCGATGTCCATGGGGTGAGAAAGCCCCTAGTGTTACTGTAGTACCACTGATTTCCCCTTTTTATGTCTGCCAAAATTTACTTTAGACATTTAGGTGCTCCTACTTTGGGTGCACGAATGTTTACAAGAGTTGGATCCTCTTGTTGGATTGATTCCTTTATCATTATGGAAGTCCCCTTTTTATCTTGTCGCAGCCCTTGTTTGAAAGGCTATTTTTCTTTGATATAAGTATTGTTACTGTTTTTTTTCAGTTCCATTTACATGAAATATACTTTTCTACCCATTTACTTTCAGCCTGTGCTTATCTTTCAATCTGAAGCGAGTCTCTTGTAGGCAGCGTATGTACAATTTTTGTTTTAGCGAGTCTCTTGTAGGCAGCGTATGTACAATTTTTGTTTTCTTATATATTCAGCCATCCTATGTCTTCTGATTGGAGCATTTAGTCCATTTACATTTAAAGTAATTATTTATAGGTTTGCAGTTATTGCTATTTTATCATTTTCTGGTCGTTTTGCAGTCCTCTTTTGTTTGTTTGTTTGTTTGTTTTCTTATTCTCTTGCTTTCTTTTCTTGTATGTTGATAACATTCTATAGTGTTGTGTTTGGATTCCTTTCTCTTTATTTCTTGTATAGCTCTTGTTGATTTTTGGCTTGTGGTTACCAAGTGCTTCCTATATATCAAACTATATTTATAACAGTCTATTTTAAGCTGATGGTTGTTTAAGTTTAAACACATTCTAAAATCATTACTAGTATTACTTACTTCCTCCATATTTATGTTTACACCATTATTTTCTGCTTCTTTTGTGTGTGTATGTTTGTGTGTATCACTCAATTTATTGTTGTAATTACACATGATCTTCCTATTTTTGCCTTTTAACCCTTGTACTAGTTAATTGAGCCACGCTTTTGCTGCCTTTGTCAGTGAGAACTGTTTTTCAACTCCATATATTCTTATTTATATTTTTTATTTTTCATTTTGTAATTAAAGAAATACCTTTAACATATCTTGAAATAATAGTTTAGTGGTGATGCACTCTTTCAGTCTTTTCTTGTTTGGGAAATTCTTCACCTCTCCTTCAACTCTAAATTATAGCCTTGCTGGTTAGAGTGATCTTGGTTGTAGGTCTTTGCTTTTCATCACTTTGACTGTTTTGTGCCAAGCCCTTCTGGCCTGCAAAGCTTCTGTTGAGAAACCAGCTGACAATCCTAGGGGAGCTCCCCTGCATGGCACTGCTTTTATCTTACTACTTTTAAGATTTCTCTTTGTCTTTAACCTTTGACATTTTAATTATGATGTGTCTTGTTATGATTGGATTCATCTTGTTTTGGACTCTCCGTGCTTTCTGGATTTATAAATCTATTTCCATCATCAGGTTAAGAAAGTTATCCGTTACTATTTCTTCAAACAGGCTTTCAACACTTTGCTTTCTCTCTTCTCCTTCTGGTGCCCACATGATCCGATGTTGTCCCAGAGGGCCCTTAAACTGTCTTTACTTTTTAAAATTCTTTTTTCTTTTTGTTCTAACTGGATGTTGTTTTCCATATTGCTGATTCAATATTCCGCTTTATCTAATCTGCTGATTCCCTTTAATGTATTCTTCATTTCGATTATTATATTTTAATTTATGACCAGGTCTTTTTAAGTTTTTGTGTCTTCGTTGAAGCTCTCACTGAATTCATTGTCCCCCTAAGTTCATTGAGCATCCTTATAATCAGTGTTTTGAACTCTGTCTTTCATTGATTGCTTGTCTCCATTTCATTTAGTTCTTTTTCTAGAGTTTCCACCTGTTCTTTCACTTGTGACATGTTTATTTCACTCCTTATTTTGGCTGACTGCCTATATTTCTTTCTATGTATTAGGTAGATCTGCTATGTCTCCCGACTTGGTGGCCTTATGTAGTAGATGTTCTGTGGGGCCCCGTAACACAGTCTCCCTGATCACCTGAGCCAGGTGCTCCAAGTGTCCCTTGTGTGGGTTGTGTGTGCACCCCTGTTGTAGTTGAGCCTTGATTGCCGTTGTCATATCAGTGGGTAGGGCTGAACCTTAGGCTAACTGGTCATGAGGGCTGGTCATGATTATAATGGATGATCTGTTGTGTGGGGGCTGACCCCAGAGAATGGGAGTCACTTTAACAGGGCTCTGATGCCAGCTGAGTCAGCTCTTCTGGTGTATCATTTGTGGAGCTGGCTGGGTGGTGTTCTGTTGTGGTCTGAAGTTGGCCATTATGTGTTTTGATTCTGGGTCTCTTGGGAGGGGCTCTGGTGCAGGCCAAAGTTGGCCACCACTGGTGCCCAGCTTTGGGCTACCTAGTGGAAGCTAGAAAGTGACATACAGGTGAGTGCCTTTTGTGCTGGGCTCATAGGTACTTGGGAGAGGCTATGTTGTGATCTGAGACCGGCTGCCAGTAGCGCTAAGCCTGGGACCCTTTTGTGGGCACTACAAATTGAGCTGACAGGTTGGTGGCCACGTAGTTGATGTTATGTTCCAAGCCAACGTTGTCCACAGCTTATGCCAGGCCTGAGACCACTGATAGGAGTTACAATGCAAGCTGAGACCAGTTGTCACTTGTACTGGGCTTGGGGACACTTAGCAAGGGCATGCTGAGGTCAGCTGCTTCTTGTTCGGGAATTTGGGGCCTTTGAGAGATTTTAGGCAAGCACACACAAGCCGAGGCAAGCTGCTTGTGTGAAAAAGCCGCTGGACGCAGCTCAAGGCAGGTGCGCATGTTAGATGAAACCGAGTCACCGAAAATCACCAGGGCAGGGCGAATGGTGTTCGCTACATTAATGGAGAGACCTGATTTGGGGCCTGCTTGCGCTTGCTGGCTGAGCAGGGTGAGGACTCAACAAAGGAGCAATAATGCCTGACAGCACTTCTTTCCTAGAGAGATTTCTCCCCTAGCCCTTGCCCTAAAGCTAGTCAATCCAGTTCTTCCCAGTGTATTCCCGGCATTTTTCAAGCTGTTGCCTCTGTGCTGGAGCCCAAAGCAAGTGAGTCTAGCTGAGGGCCCTTTAAGACATGCAGAATCCAGGTCTCCAGCTTCCCCCTGTGTGACTTGAACACAATCCTCATTGTTTTTCACAGCCAGATATTTTGGAACTCTTTTTCCTGGCACTGGTGCCCAAGACTGCAGAGCCATATGTGGGCTTGAGACCGTTACTCCTCAGGGAGAACATCAGCAGCTTATTTATCTCTCTTGATTCTCAACTGATGCGCTGTGGGTGAGGGACCTGCCTGTTCCATGTCTCGGCCCCTCCTATCAGTCTCATTGTGCCTTCTTCTTTATACCCTTAGTTGTAGTTCTTCTGTTCAGCTAGTCTTCAGATGGTTCTCTAAGGTTTTTGTTCCATGATTTAGTTGTAATTTTTATGTAGTCATGAGAGGAGGCAAACACAGTTTTTACGTACTTTACCATCTTGACTGAAAGTCCCCTAGTACATAGATATCTTCAGTGATTAAAAAAAAATATTTTAACACCGCACACATTTGCATATAAATAGTATGAAACTGCAATTAGTTCTTTCAAACATTTGTCACCAAATATATAAGTGACTAAGAATCATTACAACTAATGCATCACCAGTAAGACCCGCAGGCTGTCACGGAAAGTCTTGGCTAAGTCCTGTTCCATCCTCTGGGAACTTCCACGATTCTACTTCCAGGACACAACTGGTCCAGAAAGCCTCATACTGTCAATCACTGTGGGCTTCATTCAGCAGATCATTCCTCACAAAGGATGAATTCCATGTTTGATCATTGTAGCAAAAATCTACTGAGGACACTTACTTTGAGTTTAGGCTCTTGGTTAAAAAAGTGTTCAACTCTAAACTTTTACATGCAAATATGTATGAACAGGCACATGGTCAGAGTCCTAAACTGAGGCTTTGGATATTGCATATCAGAGCACCTCTCAAAGGAGTGCAGTCAAATTCACACAGAACAATTTGGAACAGCTCTAGGACATAGCAGAAATACATTATAATATATTTTATTATGAAATCATTCCATTATAATGATTTTATTATGAAACTGTGGCTCAAGCTGAAATAATGAAGTGTCATTCAAAGGCAGGGAGGGCAGTAGGGACCCTGGGGCCACACTCCTCAGGGTCTGGTCTCTGCTCGTCCTCTTCCGCATTCAATGGCCTTGGGTAAGTTACTTAATTTCCCCACGAATCCACTTGATTCGACCACTTCCTGAGAGTGAAATATTGGGTATTATTTAACTTCTTGAGTTCCACTTTCCTCATGGAAAAAATAAAAACAAAACATGCTACATAATGGAATCAATTCTTGATAATTTCAACTTAGAATTCAATAGTAAGTGGTCAAAAAAACTATTTCTCATCAAAATGTTTTAATAAATAAAGTATTTAGACCAGAGCCTGGCATGTAGTATGTGCAACATAAGTGTAGTGTCTGCTATTATTATATTATTTTTTTAATTGAACAATGGTCTCACTTCGCTTGTCTGTCAGGATTCTCAGAACTCAATTCAGTACCATAATAAATGACAGTACAGAATGTTTATCACATGCTTCTCTTTTTCCTGCACCAGACCCTTGATAATTTTCTAAATGCTCTGAAAAGCTTTTGTATTCCCAACATGTTTAACTCCAAAGTTTCCTGGACAGTGTAGCTGTTTCCTGAAACTGTCTACTATGGGGGTCTTGCTACCATCTTACGCTTCTCCCCTCCTCCTCCTCCTCTCTCCCCACCCCAGTCCCTGATGTTCTCTGAACCTCATACAACCTTCTACAACACATTGTACAATTCTCGAAATATTTTATAAGTCTCTGCTCTCATGTTCTGTTGAATCAATCATGTTTTGCAGACTTATTTCCATTACTTATACCACGCTGATTTTATTAGACATAAATATAATAGCCAATAAAGCCAGTGCTTTATTTTGTGCTAATGACACATCTGTCTTCTTTTATCTTTTTTTCTTCTTGTCAACATTATGCATCGTGAATGTCTGTTATTTGTTTTACCACCAGCCATTCTTTTGGAAATGGCATGCCATCCATAGTATGTACTCGTGGATGGGCATCAATCGCATGGTCCTGACTCCTCTACTTCAGCAACGGGCCCGAAGAATGCTCAAATAGGAGCAGTGAGAGTAAATCTGGGGAGTTGATATGGATGCCGGAAAGAAAGGGATTCTTAGGTGTCGGTGACCCTATTTATAGTCACATGGAAAATCTGAGAGGCAAGTAAACGTAGAGATGGGGGCAAATGTGGAGAACGGAGACAGATGAGCATGACGTCCTCGCAAATCTGGACCTAACCACTTCTGAAGTCAGTTTCTCCTTCTGATCTTGCCAGTTATGTGGGCTAGCCGTTTCCTTCATTGCCGGGCTTCCTGAGACTTGTTATGTTCACGTGCAGCTGAAAGGGTCCTAATTAACAGAACTATCATTATCGACATTCACACTTCTCATTGAATCACTACTAGACTTAGGCCATTATGATTGGTGCCTGAATTCAGTGTCGGGACTCTGCTCTGACCCACTGGATCAGGTAGGGACGTGAATAAATCATTTTAAAAAGCACAGTGTTTTTTAGGCAATGTGAAGTTGCTCCCTGCAGATAATCACATCATATTTGTGCAAATTCAATAGCAACTTAATTTGCTCAGTTGACTAATCTTAGTGAAGAATGCAAGTAGGAATTTTGGAAATATGACAAAGATCAATTCTTCTCTTTAGTTCATTTCATCCTGTGAATCTAGAGAGCATCATGTCATATAATATTCCAGTCCAATCATTCTTTGTTGGAATACAGAATATAAAAGAAACCAGGACTGAGGAAAGGGGATAGGGCTAGCTTTCTGGATTGGGTTCATTCTGACTTACTTAGTGTCTAGGGGCTTTCTGACTAATTATTAGAAAACCTTTGCATAATAAACCATCAAATAGGTGATGTTTTTCTTATAACTCAACATTAATTAAATATCTAATAAACCTTGAGAGTTTCAGATATGTGCTTTTTCTTATTTTTAACATGTTTTCATCTCTGTTCGTCATGCAATAGATATATATTATAAATTGAGCAAAATTAATGTTACAAAAGAACCATTAAAGGAGAATAATCTGTAGTTACTCGCTCATCCATGTTATACAACGTCCAAAGGACAACAATTTATAACTTAATAGTTAATACCCATTCACTCACTTCAGATGACCACACTCAAGTTTTCTTCTAATATCTTCATACATGAAAACAAGAACAACAAAAAGAATGGGAATCTAGTAGATGAACATGTCATTGAGGAAAAGAATGCTTTTAGGATAAGAAGTGGAAATTACGAGCACAACACATTACTAAAACCCATTATGACATAGCTATGAGGGAGAAACGTCTAGGAAATCATGGGCATTCATCTGATGCTACAATACAATGAAATACATTAATGTTACATCTATTAATAAATGTGACGCTCTTGTCATCAGTAATAACTTTTCATTGGAAAGCAACAAACACAGTTGAAAAACAATAGGCTTTAGAATCTGGATGATTTGGGTTTGATTTCTGGGTTGGGTCTAAATGACGAGAGGGTCAGAGGAAAAAAAATGAGTCTGGTAATATTGATGATGCAAGATCAGAAGATATCTGTGCCTCATGGCCTTCCCGGCTGGTACCCAGAAGCGCCAACTGCTTTGCTTGCTGGGTCACTACGGCAGAAGCTTAGACAACCTACGTGCACTAGGAAGTGGATGCTTCCTCAGTGTTGGCTTCAGAGGAGAACTCGGTCAGGTTGACACCTTTATTGCAGCTGTTTCAGAGCCTGGAGGGAACCAAGCTACCATCCAGAACAGTAAGAATAAAAATGAGTGTTGTTGTAAGCTGCTAAGCTTGTGGTAACTTGTTATGTGGAACAAGGCCTGAAAATGCAGATTTAACTTGTTATACAAAACAAAATTCCTTATCTTGTTCATCTGAATATTGATGGATTGAAAAGATTATATATACTTTATATGTAAATCCTAATACATCGTCTGACACACAGTCGATCCGAGTTCTCCTATTAGTCTTGGATTTGCTCTCCCCACTGACACGGGGGCCGTCCTTCTCTCTTCGTCCTTCGAGGGGACATCACTGCCTCTCAAGAGCACACTGACTCCTCGTCACAGCTCAGGGGAGATGCATTTCTGGTGCTCCCCAATGGATTCGAGAAAGGCTGTATCCAGCTTTATTGAGCAAGAGAGGGTCCCTACGTGGCCAGAAAACAAGATCCCTTCCTCCCCACACTTTCACTTAGGCTTCTGGGCCCCATGATTCATCTCATTTAAAGGATCCTCATGCTCAGGAGGCTCAACAGTCGAGTTCCCATTGGTGCACACAGTGACATCAGAGGTCACAGGCCTTCAATAAAAAACGTCTAAAGATGCTTATTAGACATGAAAGCCACCTAATGTCTTTCTTTGTGTTTAGCTATAGTTGCATAAATAATATATAACTTCCTAAAAATCAGGGGTTCTAGGTGAGCCTCAAATGAAACAATGACAAACTTGCGTTAAACGCTTTCTGTTTAAGGTGTTTTTCTGAGAAGAGGATGTCATTTCTATGATCAATGCTCTTTTCCTCATCCTGACTCAAAAGCAATATGCTGCAGAGTTAGTATATTTTGAGTCCAAGTTGTTTATAGCCTATAGGCATTGAATCGACTTCTGTTTGTGCAGAGGCCTAAGGGGAGACTTTTTCTTAACACTTAGGAAGAAGCAGGTGGTGGGAAACAGACGTTCCTGTAAGTCTTTTGACCTTAGCACTTTATAAGTAATCCCAGGAAGAATGTAGCCTGCAGAAGGGAAAATGGGGTGCAGGGAGGAACAGAATGGGGGCAGGGGTCTTCCACTCTGGTTCCCACCATGTCAGGTGGAGCTGGGGCCTGTGGGGTTGGTAAGACATTTGAGGCAGTGCCACTGAAGTGTTCCAGGCTCCACACCTCATGCGAGGGGTACAAAACTCCTGGCAGGTGACACGAGAGCCATCAAGAGCATTCCTGGATGCTGGGAGGAGGGCCTTCTCCTTCCACGTGGGTTAGCTGCCCTGTATTTGTGTGTATGTGTGTACGTACAGGCACTATTTCTTGATTTCATCTTCAAGTGTATATTTTTCCAGACCTTTTTATTTCATTACATTTAGAAGCATGTACAGAACCGATTCACTGAGACTTTTGAAATGCAAGTCAGGAGCCAGTTACTGGGCCAACGTGAGAATAAAAAAGAAAAGAAGTAGAATTGAATGAGATGTATCGGAACACATTTCACATAATGACAGTATGTACTGTGTCATACAACTTCTGCTTAAGATACATGCACAGCCCCCCACATACACGGTCATGGTGTAAAATGTGTTTTGTGCTGGGGGTCATGGTTGCCGATGTCTGAAAACAGCTTGTGGGTAGGTTGACATTTTTCATTAATATTTAAAATGAGAAAGTGAGTTACAGTTCACATATACAATGGAATATTACTCAACCATTAAAAAAATGAAAACCTGCCATTTGCAACAACATGGATGGACCTAGAGGTTATCGCACTGAGTGCAGTAAGTCAGACAGAGAAAAATAAATGCCATATGAGTTTACTTATATGTGAAATCTAGGAAACAGAAAAGAACAAACTAATCCAAACTATACCAGACTCACAGGTATAGAGGACAATCTGGGGACGGCCAGAGGGAAGGGGGGTAGAGGGCTGGGACTGTGGAGTGAAGGGTCAAAGAAGTACAAATTAGTCAATAGATGGTCAAAGAAGTCAATAGATGGTCACAGGAACAGGGAGCCTAGCACAGGGAATGTAGCCAGCAGTCATGTATCGGCTAGGCAGAGAGCCAGAGGAAGGACAGCGCAATCAGGGGGATTGTTTTAAAAACTACATGTCTGACCAATATACTGAATGCTTGTGACTGTTAATAAAAAAAAAGATTAAGAAATTATTTAAAAATAAAATGAGAAAGTGAAACATAATGTGAAGAAACAATTTGAGAATACTAAGAAAAAATGAAGATTGCTTATGAGAAATTACTCCCTTTCCACTAGTTATGGAATAAATTTTTCTGGGATTTTAAAATTTAAAATCGTGTGTAAATATTCAATGTAAAAGTACATGTGAAAATGGTTAGAGACACTTAAAGGCCAATCTAAACGAGGGCTTGTTGTTGGTGATGAATTCCAAGGAGAGACACTCATTCTATTTCCTTCGAGCCATCCTGGCCGCACTCGTCCTGAAGAAAGAATTGGGAGTTCTCAATTTTTGAATCTCCTGAACTAATTGCTAATGTGTAAGTAATTTTTTTTGGAAGTCTAAATTCACTCTACCTCTATTATTACTATTTTAGTCATGAAGTCCCCAGGGAAACATCCAAAAATCTCTTTGCGGTTTGCAACCATGTTTTATTCTAAGCCCAATTATTGGTGCTTCTTCCATATTCAGAGTCCAGCATGCATCGAAAGGGCTTGTCTTGGGTCTCTCTTTGAACAGCCTTCTTTGCTCAGCGTCTGCCTTCTGTCATAATTCATTATAGCACTCAACAGTTAAAGTGAGTTTTCCAAGACATCGTGGTCAGGTGAAGGCCAGGCTAGGTCAGAGCCGGCCACTAGGTGGCAAAGCAGACAGAGAGGACAGCCTCTCCACTGGCAGGTGCCGGCGGCAGCCAGCTTCCCCAAAGTGGTGACAGGAGCTTCAGCTTAGTTCAGTCACGCAGTCCGTGGAGGGTCAACAAACCCTCCGCAATCGAATGCGTCTTTAAAGGGCATCAAACCTTTTCAGACTTGCATAATCAGAACTAACTCGTGAACTCTTGTTATTCGTTTCAAGCTGCGAGGAGGAGAGTTGTCCTAATATGGTGCAACTGCTCATGCTGTGAACAGAACGTTCCAGAATGCCAGCACTGGAATAAAGTTCCATTTGAAAAGGAGAGGTAGCTTTCAGAAAGTTAGTGTATCATGCTGCCTTCCTTGGTTGCTGCCTTTCATAGTTTTTATTCAATTTGACAAGAAAAGTAAAGGTTGTTTGGAAAAGTGCTTGCACCAGTACTGCTTATCACAACAGCTATCACTGAAATAACAGAGATTTGCCTCAAAAACAAAAGTACATTGGGCTAATGATTATCTGCTTTAGCACTCTACAGCCTAAAACCTTCCGTTATTAGAATTTTTAGAGGAATGGCAAGAAGTAAAAAGAAAACGGTCAGCAGTTCTTTTCAGCCATTTGCAAGGCCACTCTGCCCAGAGGGGCTCTGCTTCTCCTGAGGGCAAGAGAGGGAAAAGGCCTCTGGATTACGTTCTCCTACAAACTTTATGATCAACTATTTAGTTATTATTTTTTCAACATTCTGAAAATTTAGGGTTATTTATTTTGAAGACTGTGTTTTTGTAACGAAGGATCATAAACGATTCATTTAAAACGTTGTTAGAGCTAATAGAATCGTAGAAATAATTCTGATTAAAAATCGAGTGAAAACAGTCATTTGGACTGTTTTTAACATGTCAGTTTATGTACTGAAAGGACGCCTGGTGAAGAAAGTTCTTTGCCTTGATATTTATGTTTTATGATTACTGTGAGTTAAACTATGACTTTTTTCAAGGCCCACATTTATCAGAGGATTTAAGCTTGATTCCCTTTTTATGTCTGGACATGTTCCTTTTCTCTCATTTCCTTTTAGCCTTAAGCCTATTTGCACTTCCCCAAGTTACACTTGCACAGAAGACTGTATGTTCGCCAAGAAGGTAGAGGCGCTGGGGGAGACGCCCCGGCGGCCGTTCTGGGAGCGCTGGGCCGCGAAACGGGCCGCCTCCGCCTCCGCCTCCGCCTGCGCCCTGAGCGCGCTCATCCTGCGTCCTCACCCACACGAGGGGCGTCACCACACTTGAAGATTAGACAGAATGTGTAGAAAGCGCTCAATATGGCCATAGAAGTTTTTTTTAAGTGGTACGGCTAATTTAATAATTTTCTGTAATTGGTTGATTTATAGAAGACCTCCTTCAAGGCTAACGAGAGCTAACACTAGTTGAGCATACATTTGCTGGGTTGAGTTCTCAACCCAGGGTGACTCTGCCCTGAGAGGACATTTGGCAATGTTTGGAGACGTTTTTCTTGCCACAGCTTGTGGGGAATGTGTTGTTGCCATGTAGTGGGTAAAGGCCAGAGATGCTGACGACACCCGCAAAGCACAGGACGGTGGCCTCCCGCAAAGATCGATCTGGCCCAAGAGGTCGGTCATGCCGAAGGTGAGAAACTTCAGTGTAAAGAGAGATATATGGAGACCTGGAAACACATTGTAGCATTGCATTTGCCAGGAAAATCTGGAAAATATCCTGGCATTTGCTACCCTGGCACATTCTTGTCTCTTCAAGAATCATCTCACATTTAATTTTTCTGGAGATCACACTTTCCGCCCTCCCTCTGCAGATGAATCTCATATTTATTTATTCAGGTCTTTGTTTTTCCACATAGTCAATTCCTGCAAGGCCCCCGACTGGGGACAGAGTTCCTGTTGACCTGGAACCCCCCGTGGACATGACCGACTAAACGAAATCCTGCAGCAAAAGGAGGAGTATGAATAATCTGCCTTTCTTGAGTCAGCGAGCAGGGAGCAAAGCAGAGGATATTTCGCGAGTCCTGAGAAATAAAACTCTAGCTGCCAAGCGGTGAGGAGGAAACGCAGCGCCAAGCAGAGGGAGCAGCGCATGGGCCAGTCCGCCCCTGAACCCTGCTGGTCCCCGCAGTCCGCCCGAAGCCTCGAGCTGCTCCGACTGAACTTTGAGATCTAGGACAGTCTCTTTGCCAGCGTAGACCCGGAATTGCTGTCATCATTGGGATTAACACAGCTAGTTATACTTTGGACTGGAGAACTTATTACAGAAGGGCTCGAGGAGATTAATTTGGAGAAAAGATAAAGGCACAGGAAGGCAGAAATAGAGGTTGCATTTGAGCAGTCACTTGAAGGCCAGGGTCCTCAACCCCCGGTCCGGGGACCAGTACCAGTCTGTGGCCTGTTAGGAACTGGGCCGCACAGCAGGAGGTGAGCGGCAGGTGAGTGAGCGAAGTGTCACCTGTGTCCGCGGCCGCCCCCCAGCGCCAGCATCGCCGCCTCAGCTCCGCCTCAGGCCATCAGGCATTAGATTCTCATCGGAGCCCCGGTACCCTGTGCCGCAAAGGTTGGGGACCGCTGGTTTAAGGGAATGAGAGTAACGGGCCCGGGACTCCAGAGGTGACTGTGGGGAAGGCTGGGACATTACACTGGGGTTTTCAAAATGACTTCAGATATGGTGGCATCCATCTTGGACTGGGCCAAGGAACAAAAGAATTCCGTGGCTTCCACTTTCCAGGACAGGAAGGAGGAGGCATGGTAGGGAAAGAGGAACATTCCCGTGATAACTGGGTCGCTCTCGAGAGACCGCCTCGGCCTCTTCTACTTCAGAGAAAGAGAGACGAGTTCTCCAATAACCACACTGTCTCTTCAAATGTCCGTCTGGTAAGAGCACAACACAAATACAGAGTTTCTGGGAAAACAAGCTTCACAAAATTATTTTTTACTTGCTCTTTGCCACCCCTGAAATACTTCTGATCTCCCACTGTTAATAGTGGTCACACACCCTGAAGGCGGGACCTAGGAGTCTGGCCAGGGGACAGACAGCCTGGGTTTGAGCGCCAGCTGGCTGTTCGAGCTTTGGGATCTCAGGTTAATTAGTAAAGCTCTGAGATCCTCAGTATCCATACCAGGAATTAAGAGTAATATCACACGGTTGTTAAGCAAATTAAGTGAAATTACAGGTGGAGCATCTGACACAACCGCCGTCACTCGGAAGGTGTCTCACAACGGGACCCTCTCTCCCTGCCGTCCCTGGGGCATGCGGGCGAGGCACCGACGGCGACGTGTCTCCTTGCACTGGCGGCCACACGTGCCATTCTCCGGGTAAATATTCAAAATACCACTTCTTGTATACATGTATTTTTATTTTACCTTTTGTTTATAAATCTCTTGGGGACAGAATCGAAGCTTTTTCTTCTCTCTTTTTCTTTGTCTTTCTTTTTTTTTTTTTTTTTTGAGTTTCTAAGTCTGTCTTAGAATCCTTGACTTTGTTTAACACAAAGTGGCTCCTCAGTAGATAACATATTTTAGTGGACTAATGCTTGCTGCATATGGTTTTATCGATAGTATTCATTTTTTTTTTAATAAAAGTAAATCAGGCAAGAAAAAGAATAATCGTGATTTCTCTCAACAACTTGAAAGCAAAAATCCCTTAAGATAGAACTTAATTTTACTGAAGAAGAGAAAGAAATAGAGAATGAGAGGAGGAGACAGGATACCAAGGCAAGAAGCCCCAGCAGTAATAAGGAAAAATAAACGAGCAAGACAGCTTCGGGGTACTCAGCAAATAGTCCTACACGTGGCCAGGAGATAAAAAAGCATTGTGGGAAGAAAGGAGACCACGGACATGAAAATAAAACACTATATTTTCTTCTTATTTCTACTGTCCTTTCCGGAACATGCTTTCTAAGTATATTTTTTAATGATTTTAAAGACACACATCATCAGGATGACCTCGGGGTACAGCAGGCTCTGATCTGTTTCCTTTCTACCCTGCTGCTGGTAACATCTGTTCTCCAGGAGTGAGGCGCCTTTCTAAATGACACACGTAGACCAAGTCACCTTAAGCTCACAACGATCATATGACATGGGGACTATTGGGCTAAAACTGCCACGGCAAGTGGTTAAAGGACGCCCCAGGCACGCAGCTAACCGTGAGGCGGGATGCTGCTGGCTCCCGGGTCTGTCCCCAGTTTTCCGCCTAGAAGCAGATCTGTCATGAACAAACAAAATTTTCAAACGATACCTGATAGTGTAAAGCAGAGATTCAGCCCTCTTGCCCTTGTCCCTTGCTCTAGAGGTAACCAGTGGTAACACTTTACCCAGTACATAAATATTTGTTAGATGAATGGATATGTCCTTCCAAAATGTGTCCTTTTGCAAAAAGAAGTGTACTCACTGTGTGCCAGGCACTGTTCTCTGTGTTTACACACGTCAGGTCATTTAATCCTCACAACAAGCCTGTGAGTTAATGGCCAGATGAGAAAACAGAGGCGCAGAGAGGTTAACTGACTGGGCCCATGCCCCACAGCTCCTTCAGATGTGAACTGAGGCAGTCCGCCCCGAGATTTTGCTCCCAGCCTCTCAATATGTATTATATTCTTGAGCGTGTTTTTTTCCTTTTCCTGTTTAATAATATACCATGGACATCTTCCTCATTAAGTGCAAATAAATCTATGGCACACAGGCTTAATGGAACACAAAAACAAAAAGGAATTGTCCAGCATTCATTTGTTGGCACATCATGCCCTTGGCTCAAACAGAATTTCCAGGGCAGGAAAGTACGTGAGACACTGTGATTTTGGAAGAGTCTTTTAAGTGAAATGTTGCAGACCTCAGCATCAGTGAGGCCAATACAAATCTTTAAGAGATGCTGAAAATAAAATGCTAGTTTTCAGACTCCTTTTTCCCACTGCCTTTGCTGTAATTTCAATGAGGAGTTAAAGGCCCTCGTGTTTAAAGGAGTTAGCAGCTACGGCCCACATTATGACATTGTGTAGAAAATCTAAAAAATTAATAGATATGAAAAGACTTTGATGAAGTATAAGATGGAATAAGAGCTTAATCAACTCTTTTCTTAGAGCACTAAACTGCAAGGGCATTTGCAGGTTTCGATTAAAAAATAAGATGGAAGTTAAATTCTTTAAATTTGATACAAAAATACTACCTATCTGTTAAAACGAAACAATGAGAACATAAATTGTGAGAATCAAAATAAAATAATAATTAAATGTATATTTTGGCACAGTTTGTATAATTAAACGTTAGAAAACAATAATCTCTTGTTCTGAATTTCCTGAAACCAAATGGAAACCAAAGCTCATATCACTAATAATTCTGGCTCTATGGATTTAAAAACAAAGAGGCGAAGGAATAAAGTTGAACCTGTCCAACAAAACAGTGTGAATCCTTATGCTAAATGTGACAGAACTACAAATGGAAAAAATTTAAATAATGAAAATATGAAGTCAATAAAATGAAAAGACTTATTCAGGCAGAAAAGAATAAATTATCTTGAGATTTACAAAATTAAAAAACAAGGAAAAAATAACTACAGGTCGAATGTTGAGGTTTAGTGCTCAGAATTATTTTTAGAAGTCCTTATCAAATTGTATTTCCTCTGAGCGATACGGCACTGGCTGCCTGAACCTCTGCTGGGGACCTTAGCATGGGGGGGGGGGGTCCCCTTATTTCAGGGAGGGGGCACGAAAACTATATCAAATCAGGCTGCATTCAGAACCTGCAATGTGCTGCTGCCAGACTGAGAATCCTGCAGGACAAAGGAAGACTCCTGCTGGGGTTACGAACACACCATTTGCCCCACACGAAATAAGCCCAACCTTCATTCCTTAGCGCCAAAAGCCGTAGGGAACCTACGGCCTCTGTGGCACAGAGGCGGGGGGCTGCCGGGGGGCTGCCGGTGGCCTTCCCGCTGTTTCCCCACCCTTTCACGCCACAAACCCACACCATCAAAGGAAAACAGACCAACGAAGGCTTTACACTGTAATCCATAGAAACCAACAATGATATAAAAACTGGATTCCCATGAACACTTGGGGTCATTTTCTCATTGTCTCTTTCTCTTGGTCTTTTCTTCTCTCTGTCCCTCTCAGCTCTTTTGTTCTGTCTTGAGAGGAGACCACATCTCTGTCTGTGGAATTATTCCTTCTCTGACAAACATTTCTTTGTCTCTAACTCTAGAGTGCACTTGGATTCTTTCCTACGCTAAGTCAAGAGTGACCCCCCTCACCACCACCTTGGTGCAGGACCTGAGTGCCCACTTAGGGAGGGGGGCGTTATGCCCTGGCCTTGTCCTGATGAGCTCAGAAGTATCGTATCTCCTCATCTGCCTCCAAGCCCCACAAGGGCAAGGAATGAAGATCATAATGCATATATAACCCTGCAAGTTGACAATTTGAAGAGAGATACACCTGAGAGCTAACTGTCCGTGTGTACCTACATTAACTAGGCAGGTGATTTTATTCTCTGAGGCTGGTATTTCTCTTTCCTGGGATAATACTTGTAAAATGTTTAACTTGGTGGCTGAGATGTCTCTACCTGTAATAAATATTATTAACTGTATGTTACTGTTGACAGCATGCATCAAATGCCTTATAAAATTAACATATCACAATGGAGTGGATATGCTTCTCTGAAGGAATTCTTTTCGCAATTACCAACTTTCAGATTCAAATTGCTTTAAAGTCTTATGATGTCAGTGATGACACATCACATTGGTTTGGAGAGGGTGCTGCGTGTCGCACAGTGCTTTCATATTATTGAAATGATGGCGTACTTCAGCATGGACAACGTGACTCAGGAAATAACCAACTCTATAATAACTGGTAATACCCTCCATCTGTGGCACAGATACAGTCAATATCATATACTATATTATAGATATACATATATAACATAAATATTATGTTCATTATACATAATAAGTATTCATTAGAGTAAATCCTTATAATAACTCTGTAGTCTCAGTGTTTTATGTTTGAGGAAACTGAGGCACAGAGAGGTTAAGCACTTGCCAAAGGGACACTGGACTAGTTAAGTAGCTGTGCTGGGAACATGGACTATGTCTGACACCGAAACGCACTCTCATTTACTTAACCTGCACTATGGCGACATCGTCCCGTACTGCTATTACCCACGTGATCATTGTTGCGTTTATACACTGCTAGCTGTAGAATCCTCGTATTTGATTTTCCTTTATTCCGTGATAGATGAAGCAGGAAACATAAGAGAATGAAAGATGACATGGGGTTAGGCCCTTCCTGAATTTAAATTTCTACTCCTTGATGCAAGCATTGCCTTTTTCATTCTTATCTTCCTCATTATGCTTGACATACTCTGGTGGGAATCATGTTAAATTGGTCACATTTCTGATACAGGTGCAGCATATCCCAGCCAGGACTGATGGACTGGCCCATAGTTACCAGCTGCTGCAGAAATGACAAAGGACTCTGTTGTTCTCCGTCGCTGGTGTAGCCTGGTTGAACTGGTCTGCATGAGCCAAAATTGGGACACCTGTACTCTCAGGTGAACAGAGTTTTCTGGGCAGGTGTTACATGCTGGAGGAAGTTACACAAGTCACTGCGTTCCTTCCCTAACCCTAGCAAATTAGGGAAGTTGGCTGTGGGCAACTACCGATGACAGCCAATCGTTCACCCAAGCTAATTAGATCGCTGGTTGGCTTCTCCGTGAAGGCGCTGACGCTCATCAGAACGGGTGGCTTCTTCTGCTCTGCTCTTCAGATCCGAGTGACACGTGACTGGGGCAGGGTCAGATGCATTTGTCTCCAGAGAAAAACACCCCTACGACCATCAACACTACCACCTCAACAAGGAAAAACGCCTTTAGCTATAAAAACAGTCTATGGGAAAAAAGACTTTATCGAACTTCTGTTTCAACATACACTTGGCGGGGCCCCTAAACTTCGTGGGTCTGAAGATTTTACAGCTGTATTTTCCCCCATTAACAACATGAACACAAAATTATGGGTGTAAATAGCCAGGTGGCCCCTGTGAGTGGGAGAACTTGAAATTTTAGCTTTATTGGCTTCATAGTAAATCTCCTGATTCCAAAAATTTAGGTGATCTAGTTATGACTGAGATACTGAAAGTTTTAAAAACTCTATATAGCTAAGTAATTCAATATATGCATTCATATGCCAAGAGGCAATAATATTCTCTTCAAAAACATCTCAACAAACATGCAAAGAACGGCTGGAGATTCTGATACTGTGAGGAAAGAAATTTAACTCACTCAGTATAATGCATTCCAACAAACGAGGTTTATGGAAGGTTCAATCAGCTTTTGAAAACTAATGAGAACTCTTGAGTTCCCACTGTATGCCATCAAATGACTACATTCAACAAAGGGGGAAATAATTTTTAAGAAAGTGAATTCTGGCAAGCTGGCAACAATGTAGAGCCAGAAGTCAAGGGGCCCATCTGTAAACAGAGGGGACATCAAGGAATTGAGTAAGAGAAGCAGTCCTTTAATGAGGACGAATGGACAAATTAGAACGTGCGAACATCACATTGGGAGGATTCAATTTTTTTGAGAATGATAATAATAATGAGGAGTTCTCTTTGATAAACTCATATGTCAGAAGTGTTTATGGGAAGAATTTCTCCATGCCTTTGGCACAGTGTCGCTCACATAGATGTCCAGTGATGCTTATGAGAACCTGGCGGAATACAGTTAGCATGTGTGCGGCAAATGGTTCTTGCAGGAATGTTAGTTTCGGTCAAGTTAAAATTCTTAATTAGAGATCTGGAAATAAATGTTAACGTAATTTTTACATGATTTTAGATTTGCAACTATTGTAAGCAGAAGCAGACGTATGGAAATTGGTGGAACTGCCTACAATTATACAATTTATTTAAAGAAAACCTCTGGCCAGATGTTATGCCATCCATGGTCAATGGAGACAGAAGACATACGGAGGATTAAGTTTAAACTGATTCTAGGAAATCTGTAAATAAGATATGATAATGAGACAGAAGAGCTGGCCCTGATCAAATGTTTCCATGGGAACATCTATTTTTTTCTTCCTGGTGATAAATTAGAATACTGTATGTCCATCAGCGTTGGAAAGCCTTAGTTCACACACCCGGAAGACCGTCGGTCTGTAGCACGGCTCCTTCTGCACGGGCAGCCGCTCTTCCGCTGGCCACGCATGCGCACCATGTTTTGTGTTGCTCACAATTGCACCCCAAGTCGTCCCTTTCTCTTTTCACCGAGGTTGGAGAATTAGAGAAAATAAGAGTCAAGGCTTAGACTCTGCCTCAACGACCTTCAGGAATCTTTCTTGTCTTCCTCAAAACTCTCACCTTCCATGACTCATTCTGGCTTGATATAACAAAGCATACTTATCAGGGGAGCAGCCTATGCAGTACTCACTATCCAAAAGAACTCTGTTGATCACTTAGCAACGGCTTCGAGAGCATTTAAATTACATTCAGTTTCTATTTGACAGGTCAGAGAAGGAGAAACCTAGGAATAATTTTAAACCAGTACACTTGGATCAGTTAGCTATTCAGCTTAGAGTCACTTTACAACCTATCAGAATGGAAGCTGAGGACTCCCTCGGCGGCCTTCTTCTGAAGCCACTGCAGGTGTTACGCTGACAGAGGGTTAATGGCTTAGTCATTGTACGTGCATGGGAAGCACCAAGCACGTGTTCCTCTACTTGATTAAAGCATAATGTGACATCGCAGGAAGTTACCGTTAGGCACCGAAGTTGTAACCACATAAACTTATCCGCTGCTAAAAATATACTGAAGGCTTTAGCACTAAAACATGTAGTGCTATTTCTCTTAGGGTATAAGAAATGATCATGAAGCCAACCAATTTAATTTGATTATTATATACTTTACTCATATGAATTTCCTAAACCAGTGTTTCTCAAAGCATGGTCCCTGGACTAGCAGCATCAGCATCAACTGCTAACTTGTTAGAAATCCAAATTTTTGGACCTCATTCTGGACCTCCTATGTAAGAAATTCTGGAGGTGGGGCCCAGAAATCTGTGTTTGCACAAACCTTCCAGGTATGTCTAATACATGTTAAAATTTGAGAAACACTGCCCTAGATGATTGACAGAATGGAGACATCCACAAACACTGGGTAGCATGGGTAGTTCAAGAATATCAACTATTGTCTATCTTTTCTGAGGCACCTGCCTGTCACAGTTTCTCCACGGATCTCTAAAAATTCTGTTCAGTCATTCCATCTGGTCACCTCCTCAACTCTAGTCTTTATCTATTAGATTCTCGACAAGCAGTTAGATGTTGGCTCTTTGAAAGCAAGACTGAATCAAGACTACAGTGTGGTCCACGTCTTATATCTGTAAGACATCTGTTGGTTCACTCGTTTCTACCAGCCACTCAATGTGAATTCATTCTGCATCTTTCCTACTGTGAAAATTAATAAGGAAATCTTACTAAAATGGAGTTGGAAAGCCAGAGAGGAATGCTCAGAGTACCACAGGAGGTCGACTACGGGGAGCATTGTCAGTTACAGATCTGAGAGAAGATGCTTCCACAGGAAAGAATCTTCAGTTACAGGCCCCAGTAGTAAATATGTACTTTATGTCTCTTAGAAGAAACCTACTGCCCAGCAACTTGGCCAGCAAGAAACCACCGCCTCCCTGAACTCCCCTTCTCCAGTGGACTTCTGTTAGAATCGACTTCTCCAACTTCCTTTTTTTTTTGCCATAAAATAACGATCCTCTCCTTTGTTTGTGGGACTTGCCATAGCTTGCTTGTCCGGACTTGCAATTTTCTGCTACTCCCTAATAGACCGATTTTAGCTGGTAAGATAACTAGTTGTTATCTTTTAGGCCAACACTACAAATTCAGCATTGCAAGGCTGTGAGGGATATTTAACAACCTTCGACTCATGTTCTCTTTTAACTTGAGGAATTACAGTCTAGTTGCAGACAATGAAACAACCGGAGCCTTAAAGTCTTGAGCAGCCTCCCGTGTTTTCTCTCCGTAACACCCACTGCAACGCCCAGGGCGGGCCTCCGAAGGCCTACGGAACGGCTACCCAGGAGGAGTAATATTTAAAACCCTACTAGTAAGCACATACAGCCGCTGGATTTAGTCTGTGTGCACAGGCATGCACAGTAGAGCTACAGTAACGAAAAGAAAGTTTAAGATGCCCAGGGCAAGTTATTCTTTTTATCCTTTACCATCCATTTACACAAGAGAACAAACCAAATCAGTCTCAAAAAGCTTCATTAATCATCACTAAGAACACTTATGTCAGTCTTCATGTGTCAGAGTATTGGTTTCCCGTGGCTGCCATACTAAATTATCACAATTTGGGTGGCTTGAAACATGGAAATGTATTCTTTCAGTTCTAGTGCTTAGATGTCCAGGGTCCAGGTACTGCAGTGCAGGGCGGTGCCTCCTCCGGCAGGTCCAGGAGAGGATTCCTCCTCACTCCTTACAATTTCTAGGGGTCCAGGCCTTCTTCGGCTTGTGGTCACGTCGTTCTAATCTCTACCTCCATGCTCACATTGCCTCCCCCTCCCCCTCTTCTGTATTTGCTCTGTGTGTCCCTTATAATGACACTTGTCATTGGGTTTAAGGCCACATTCACAGATGGGGGCTTAAGATATGGATATATCTTTTGGAGGCTATGGTTAGTTTAACATGAAATAGGCAAGTTTATCTCTCTTCTTGAAGACAGAATTTTTATTAAACTAGGCTGATATTTGTGAGTTTGTTGCTGGGCTTCTCTATTCATAAGATAAATATATTTCCTTTGGAACTCTGACTTTCTCAGTGTGTTATTTACATTAGGAAAAAATTAAGAGGAGGGAAGCATTTTCACTAATACTTTAAAAAATAAAAAAGACCCAAAGAGCTTAGAGGTGGGGATAAGAATGGATGTAGATGTGGGAGGCGGAGTGGCAGGAAAACGGCCGTAGCAGATGGGAGACACCTCACTCTTGACTCTTACATCTCAGTTTCTTTAACTTATGTATATGTTCGACACAAAAGAATTGTGTGTACGTATTTGTTACAAGTAACGGGTTAACACAGACCCAGAGTGAGACTGTATGGATCCAAACTCACATACTGACTTTGTGCTTTTGGGAAAATTACTTAACCTTTCAGTGCCTCAGTTTCCTCCTTTGTAAAACATGGTGTGATGTGTATGTACCTGAATGTGTGATTGTAAAGAGGATGTAATTAATTAATAAAGCGCTGAGTATGCTGGGCACATAGGGAATGGCTTGTGTTTGCTAAATAAGTAAAGTAAATGTGCCAGGTTCTGCACTAGCTTTGGGGACGCACAAGACGAAGGAAAGGTTACATAGAAGAGGGGGAAAAACTCATTCAATAAACAAATGGACACAGCTGTGGTGCCACAGAGGAAATGCACGAAGCTCCGAGTTGGAGTCAAAGGTGTGAGAACTGGAGGACCCTCTTTAGACGATTTGGGAAAGGGCCAGCTCTCCAATGAGGTGACTCTTAACCTGAGAACTAAGACATAGAAAAGTGGAGCCACGTCCCTGCTGTGCCACTCTGAATGCTCCCGATCTCTTCTGATCTCGGGAGCTAAGCAGGGTCGGGCCTGGTTAGTCCTTGGATGGGAGACCACCTAGCAATATCAGGTACTGTAGGCGTTAAAAAAAAATTGGAGCCAAGCGAAAAGCGGCTAGAGGAGCCAGAGGAGCATTACGGGCATTAAAATGCTGCGTATTGATAAGGCAAATGGCTTCATGATGATGAGTCAAAAGGCAGCGGGGCGGCCGTTGCTTAGTCTGTGGCTTAGCTGGTGAAGTGTTGTCGTTTGCATGATTCAACAGAACTTAGATTGCGGCAGGGAGGAAATAGGCGGGCAGTTCTCCCAGGCCACAGAGAAAACGTCCCATGATGATGGAAATGCTTGGATGTGTATTTCCGGAGCCACTGAGGCAAGACGATCCTCAGTAATCTTGAAAACACTTCTTTCTATGCAAGTAGTAGCCTCAGAGCTGTGGAGTTTCCCAGAAGAAAAATCGCCCATTTCAATTCACAATAGGTTTGCCAACACTTTGACCATCGATACAGCCAATGCGCCCAGCATGAGAGGCGGCAGGGGCCCTGCTCTCCAGCAGCTCATGGCCTTTGACAGAACACGAGGCCGCATGGCCATGCAGTAGCAGACACATATGGTATTATGCAGATGTGTGCATTTTAGGTTATCATTTAGCACAGATAAATGTTTTGTCTTCTCGTTGCTCCCATGCCAGTTAGCCGTTGAATCACTCTCGTTTTTATCTAAATATGCGTGAATAGTGATGTGAAAGGCCTAGGCGAGTTCCTGTCTCTCCCTGGACCTCAGTTTCCTGGAGGGTGTCGTGGAGGTGACAACGGTGCCTCCCGCGGGGGACTGTGTCGGAACTCAGCGACTGAAGCTTTGTGTTCTGAACAGCGTCTGGCTCACAGCAAGAACCCAAAAAGGGTTAAATGAGTTTAGTCATTATGACTAGTGTCACCTCCGAATTCAAAACAAAGTAAAAGCAACAGAACAACTAACTATCACGGCAGCTGGAGCAGTTCGGCCCTAATTAGCAGATGGTCTGGGACAAGTAGTTCTCCCCGCAGGCGTCAGTTTTCTCGCGGGTGAAATGAGGACGGTGGACGCGCTGTGGTGCCCCAGCTGCGGCGTGCAGAGCTCTGCGCCCCGAACGGCCCGGCTCTCCTCCTGCCTCGCTGGGAAGGGACCGTGAAAAGGTTTCCTTCCATTGGCGAAACTGGAGCTCAAACGACTTACTTTAAATAGTTATGCAAAGGGCACAGGAAGCAGATGGTTGGGTGCGAGTTTCAAGTCCGTGGTCTGGGAAAGAACTCTGGAAAAATTAAGGTAAAATCTGGAAATGTGGATTTTTCTGTTTGATGTAGGATGTAAGGAGCTTTGGGGAAAATGCGATCGAAGACAGGCTGAGCCCTGACGGTCATCCCGAAGGTAACGAGGGACATTTCTGGGCGAAGCCCCCGTCGATTTGCACTTTTGTTTTATTTCCCCCTTGGTCCGTCCGTTTGTTCATTTATCCATTTGTTCCTGCCCTCCCTTTTTTTTTTCCTTCTAAATTTATCTTTCTTTTCCTCTGTCCCACTCTCCTTGGTAGGCCACTCGCAGGCAGCTTTAGCAGCCAGCGCTAATGCCCTTCTGCCCGCTGCCTTCGTTACCAGTCTTACCCTCTGCTTCCTCGGGCGAGAACTAGGCTTGCTGCTGTTTCTTCTGAACTCACAGGAATATCATACAAATTGATCGCAACAAGCAGATTTTGAAAATATCCATTTCATTTTCATGGCCCTCAGAAACATATATAATTTCCAGGATGTCTAGTGCTATTCTTATGAGTGGGAGGGAAAGGATTTTCTGGAAGGAGAATGACCAGACAGGAAGCTGTGAGTCTGCGGGTACGTGCGGTGCAGCTTTGCTGTGGCCCAGCACGCTCTTCGCGGGGCTGCAGGGCTGGCCAGGAAGGCGATCGTTCTCTCTCCTGCTTGCGTCGTGTCTGGCTTCCACACCCAGCGCTGCCAGCCTGCGGCCCTGAGTCTGGATCAGCCAGTTCACCTAGGAGCTCAATTTTCAATTCAACGATCCATGGCTTCCTTGCCAGTGAAAATTTCAGACTGAAAAAGAAAACCTGGCGCATCTATGGATGTCTTAGTAAACATAAGCAGCTCGATGCTGGTTTCTGTGGTAACACCTAACTGAAAACAGCTGGAACGCACAGCCCCGTTTGAATGACCTGCAGAGGCTGCTCGGTTGTGATGTTCAAAGCAGTGCTTCTCAAGAGTGGTCCAGTAGCATCAGCATCACCTGGAAGTTTGCTGAAGAGGCATGTTCTTGGGCCCCAGCCCAGACCTGCTCACTCAGAAAGTTTAGGGGGCCACCCAGCAATCAGAGGTGTTGAACCAGCCTTACGGGAAATTGTGATGCACACTCAAGTTTGGGGACTCCTGCCTCAAAGGAGCCTGGATTCATTCTTTCTGCTGTATCTCTGTACTTGCCACTCCCATGGCCTGGGAAGTCCTGCCTCGCCATGCACAGTCATTTGGTCAAGCCCAGAAAGGCGCTGCTTGTGCCCCTCCTCGGGCTCCCCACGTAAGTCAGAGAGTGCCCAGCACATACGCTCACGTGGCAGTGACAACCCTTTGTCTGGCTCCCCTTCTCCCTTACCACCTGTGGCCATCTGCGGGCACGAGCCTGATCTTAGTCACCCCCTTAGCCTGGCAGAGGCAGTGGTTGGATAGACATGAGGTATGGAGGAAAGAGAGAGGGATATTTTATTTTTTAAATTTAGCAATTTAAAAATACTAAGAACTTAGTCATCACATAAAATTTTCTGTTAAAATAATCTAGACTTTTATCCCCCCCCCCCCCAATGGGAAGAACCATGGGGCAGTCATTTGATCCTTGGGCTTGAATTCGCTCACAAAACTTTTCATCTCTTGTAGCCTACAGTCTCTTCGTCTGTGAAATGGAGAGATTACTTTTCTGCAGCAGTTTTGAAAGTTAGAAATAATGTATCTAGCACATAATAGACGCTAAATAAATGGCAACTGCTAGAATGTACTTGCTACGTAGGTGAAAACAATGGATACTTCTTTAAAAATAGGACTGTGTTTCCCCCTTAAAGTCCCCAAATTCCTGCAGGATTTTAAAGAAAAATGCTTTTATGCTTCGAAATAGAAATCTTTCCATTAGGTTTTGAAAGAATGATTATGATAGAATCTGTAACTGGAATCTAGATTACCTGTGAGGGTCTTTTGGGCAAACACGATGACTCTGTGTGTGTGTTTCTGGGAGAGAGAAAGGGAAACGAGGCAGCGTACATTTCCAACATAAATTTGCTCCATTTTCTGTGAGCTCCTTCTGTTGAAGAGAGCGACTGTGACTCGTGGAATGTGAAAACAAAATGACATTTCTGTCTCTTCTCAGAGCTGTTAATAATCAAATGAATTCTTGCAAATGTGCTTGGTTTGTGAAACCCTGTGGTGACTCTGCAAGCTGTGTTAAGCAAGATCAGGGCCAATGAAGTAAGTGCTGAAAAAAACTGTAGGGAATCAATTGTTGGCACACACACACACACGCACACACACACACATCATATATAATATATAATAAAATTAAAATACATATAATAAAATTATATATGATGCGTGTGTGTGTGTGCGCGCACCAACAATCGATTCCCTATAGTTTTTTCAGTACTTACTTTGTTGGCCCTGATTTTATTATGCATATTACATATGCAACTAGACCCCTGAAAACGGAGCTGGTTATTCAGATGATTCCTGTCTAACGGGTTAACGCTGCTGACATCCAAGGAGAGCTGACACTGACCAGTTCTGGTTTTGCAAAACTATTTAGTTTTGAATAATAAACAAAAGTGAAGTTATTCAGCATGCTACCAGTGGGAGAGGTATGGAAATTGGCTTTTTGATGTCCCCTTCCTCCACAGTTTAGGGGTTAAGATGTAGTAAAGTATCGGGGAGGCCATGAACTTCTACAGCAGTGTATAAAACTACCTCTGAGGGGAGAGTTTGGGGAGGCGTTTGGGGTGGCGATAAGTGCTCTCATTTGGGACAGAGGGAGCAAGTGTCAGTCTTTTGATTCATTTGATATTGTCTTGGAAAAAAAAAAACAACAGGAGAAATCATAAGAAACATTATGTAGAAAAATATCAGCTTTCAGCTAATTTTGACCAATTGCTACTCATTTCCCACAACGTGCTAACTCAAACACCAAGAAAAGAAGGCCAGCTGTTTGGGGCAGAATGAACATAAAACGACAATGGCTACGCAACGCCGTCTTACGGTACAGCCCGTTACATCATGACTGTCAATAACATCACAATTCAGTTCGGTCTCAATTGTTATATTAGATCAAGGGTTGAATGTGGAACAAATCTGGCAAGACAACTTATTTTTGTCAGGCCTGTGAGCTAAGAATGCTTTTTACATTTTAAGTGATTCAGAATAAAATCAAAAGAATAAGCATTTCTGGTCAAGATAGTGGAGTAGGCAAATGCTGTGCTTACCTCCTCTCATAACCACATCAAAATTATAACTAAACCGCAAAACATCCATCCTTGGGAGTAGCCGGAAGTCTAGCTGCACAGAAGTCCTATAACGGGGACATATCAGATGTAGCCACATCAAAACTGGTAGAAGGGGCAAAGATGTGGATCAGGCTGGTTCCACACCTGAATGTGGCCGCTGAAAATTGGGAAGCCTGTCTTCACTGTGGAGGTTCCCCCGGAGGAGCGAAGGGTCCCAGCCCCACACCAATCTCTCTAGCCCAGGTTCCAGTGCCAGGAAGAAAAGTCCCCGCAACTTCAAGCTGTGACAACCAACAGAGATTTGGGCTGAGTAAGATGGAGGGTGGTTGGTGTTCCTCTTAAAGGGCCCACACATGGACTCACCCCCTGACAAACTCACGCCCTCTGAGTTCCAGGGCTGGGGCAGCTGCTCAAAAAGCACCAGGGAAATATGGGGAGAAACTGAGTTGTCTGGCTTCAGGGTGAGGGATGGAGGGGCAGCTTTCTCTCAGACAGATGTTCTGGCAGAATTCATTGTTTCTTTGAATTCATTATTCATCCTCTCACCTCCCAGGGTGCAGACACAGGTGGTTCTCCATATCTGAGTCTCCAACAATCTGGTTAACACAGTTTGCTCTGCTCAGGTAATTTCCTGAGACCCTGCTCTCAACTTGTGGGCCCACCCAAGCCACTTCCAGTGGCTTTTCCATACAAATAGCCTGTCTTGGCTCATACAACGATATTCCTGAAATCTCTCAAAGGTTCACAAAACCCAAACAAATAGCATCTTGCCTTGGCAAGCCCTGAAACTCTTGCTAAGCGCCCCTAAGCCAGGCACTAGCAGCAGCCAGCATTGATTTACAACTTGGCCTCTCCAGGCCCCTTCAAGCCCAGCACAGATGGTGGCTATCTGCAGATTGCTTGGCGTCTCATGCCAGGTGGTTTTAGGCAGGGCACAAACTTGCGGGTGAACTTGGCCTGCGGTGAGGCCCCTTCCAGGAGGCCCTAGGGCCAACATGCCCCGTGGTGACTTCAGACCAGGCCTGAGAGCCTGAGCACCACCTGGGGCTGCATTCGAGGTGACACACCCAAAGGGCAGGCCGGACAGACACCAGAGCCCAGCTAAGGCAAACCCTGCTCCATAGGATCAGCCCCTCACCGCCAGTCCCCAGTCAGCCCAAGGCCCGATCCCTCCCGTGGACGTGCAAACAGAGACCAAGATCAACTACAACAGGAGAGCACACATGGCCCATACAACAAACACACCTGGAGCACCTGGCTCAGGTGGCGAAAGGAGACTGAGCCACTGGGCCCTATAGGATACCTACTACATAAGGCAATTCTGCCAAGGCTGGGAGACATGGCAGCTCTACCTAATACATAAACACAAACACAGGGAGGCAGTCAAAATGGGGAGACAAAGAAATATGCCCAAATGAAAGAACAGAACAAAGTTCCAGGGAAAAAAAAAACTTAACAAAATGGAAATAAGCAATCTGCCTGATACAGAATTCAAAGCTTTGGTCGTAAGGATGCTAAATGAACTCAGGGAAGGAGTAGATGAAATCAGTAAGAACTTTAACAAAGAGATAGAAAACATAAAAATGGGATAGGAAACTTAAAAAGAACAAGTTGGAAGTGAAGGATACAGGAACTGAAATGAAGACCACAGTAGAGGAAATCAACGCCAGTGTAGACGAAGCCGAGAATGGCATCGGTGAGAAGGCAGCAGGAAGCAGCCAATTAGAACAGCAACGAGAAACATGGATCCAAAAAGAGGACAGGTTAAGGCGCCCTAGGAACGACATCCGATGTGCCAAGGTTTGCATCACGGGGGTACCAAAAAGAGAAGAGAGACAGCAAGGAACTAAAAAACGATCTGGAGAAATACCGATGGAAAACTTCCCTAACCTGGCAAGGAAAATAGACATACAAACCCAGGAAACATAGAGTCCCAAACAAGATGAACCCTAAAAGGCCCACACCAAGACAGAGCATAATTAAAATGCTAAAGGTTAAAGGAAAAAAGATGCCTCGTAAAGGGGCCGCATGGAGTGTCCCTCTCGGACAGAAGTGCTGGTGGATCCATCGTTCTCCGTTGAGCCCTCCCCTCTCCCAGTGTGGGGACGCAGCACCGCCATAGCTGCGCATAATCGAACTGGATGACAGAGGTCGCTCTGCTCAGAGGATTCCCTGAAACCTCACCTCTGGGAACTACGACCAAGAATACTTTATCCAGCAAAGCTATCAGTTACAGTTGAAGGACAGATAAAGAACCTCCCAGACAAAAATAAGCTAAAGGAATTTATCAACACCAACTCAGTATTACAGGACGTGTTGGAGGGACTTCAAGAATTAAAAACATGTATCAAAATTATATATAAAAATTGGTAATAACTAACCTCGAATGGAAAAGAATTAAGTTTTCCAATGAAAGATAGGCTGGCCGAATGGATAGGAAAACAAGCCTGTATATGCTGCCTACAAGAGACTCTTCTTTATCTCTTCTTCTTCAGGTTAAAAGACACACAAAATGGTTTGGGAAAGATATTGCCTTGATGGACCTAGAGGATATTGAGCTAAATGAAATAAGTCAGAAAGAGAAAGACATATATTGCATGATTTCACGTACATGTGAAATCTAAAGAACAAAGTAAACAACAAAACAACAAAAACAAACAAAAAAACTTCATAGATTCAAAGATTCATGGGTGAGGGGTCGCGGGGATGGGGAAAAAAAGGCAGAGATTAAGAAGCACGGATGGCTAGCTATGACATAGACACGGAGAGATAAAGTGTAGCACCTGGAAAATAGTTCATAATGTCGTAATAAATATGCAGAGAGAAAGAGGAGTACCAAATTTAATAGTTCTCTAATCACTATGCTGTACAACTGAATCTAATATATTATTGTATGACAACTATAATTGAAAAAAACCTTATTGAATTGTACAATATCAATATGAGCAACTAGTTGTCTATTATATTTCAATAAAGCCAGCAAAAAAAAAAAAAGGATGAAATCTTGCCATCTGCAACAACATGGATGGACCTAGAGGGTATCGTGCTGAGTGGAATAAGTCAGACAAAGACAAATGCCATATGATTTCATTTTCATGTGGAATCTAAAGAATACAATAAACAAATAAACAAAAGAAAAACAAATTCATAGAGAACATTTTGATGATTGCCAGATGGAAGAGAGTTTTTGGAGGGTTGGTGAAAAGAGGAAGGGATTAAGAAGTATGAATTGGTGGTTACAAAACAGACATGGAGATATCAATTATAGCATAAGAAATGCAGTCGATGATGTTGTAATAACTATGTACGATGTCAGATGGGTCCTAGATTTAGCGAGGTGGTCACTTCGTTAGTTACGTAAATGTGTAGTCACCATGTTGCACACCTGAGACTAACATACTAGAGCAGCTGCGACCACGACTGCGCGATGGCAAACCTAACACGTTCGCGCTCTGGCCCCAACACGAAAGTCTGCAGACCACGCCGTCAGCACGTGTCTACCTTCTTCGTGACACCTGTGTCCTCTCCAGCCTTATGGGTCCTAAACGGAAGAAACCGTGTCTGTCTTATCACTGCCACTTGCCCAGCACATGACACATGCTTTGCATGCAGGCGATATTCAAATATATTTGTTAAATGATCAAATTCTGCACAACTACCTTTTGGTTATTTTGCTAGTCAGATGTCAGGCAGATGCAAAGATATATAATATACGGACCATGCCATTAAGTTTAAATTTAACTAGGAACATTGAATATATACATAAGTGTATGTTTTAAATTGATACATATATACATATATATGTGTGTGTGTGTGTGTATTTACAGTTGACTCTTGAACAACATGGAGGTTAGAGGTGCCAACACAATCAAAAATCAATGTATAATTTTTGACTCCCCCCAAAGTTAACTACTAATAGTCTACTGTTGACTGGAAACCTTATTGATAACATAAATTGTTAATTAAGAAAGACATATTTTGTATGTAGTATGTATCATATGCTATATTCTTTCAAAAAAGTAAGCTAGAGAAAAGAAAATTGTATTAAAACAACCAGAAAGAAGAGAAAATACAGTTTTAGTATTTACTGAAAAAAATCTGCATGTAAGTAGACCTGCGTAGTTCAAATCAAACCTTCATTGTTCAAGGGCCACCTGAGTGTGCTTCCCTTGCAATTCCTATACTGGGTTAATCTCAAAAGTACTTTCTAGAAACAATAATTTCCCAGTCCTAGATTCTGCATGCAATTCATGAAGGAAAAATATGAACCGGAGGGTCGTTTTGCCAAACTTTCAAACTGATCGAGAGAAACTTTGACTGAAACACTGTTTTGTGCAGGTGGCTTTGTGCTCTGAGGCATTCAGAGCCTGCTGAATTTTTGAGGTCTGTTCATGACATCTATCACAGCATGCATATACCTGGAAAAAAACATACCCACAATGCTAAAAATACTTTGCAGTCTAGCCTGACTACAGGCTGTCAGAATGTTATATTCTGATTCTTATACTTCCTGCTGATATTTGGACATTTTACAAGTATAATGTTTACCTTTTTTTTTTTTTCTTTATAGAAGTAGATTGCTGTCGACTCAGGATTGAAGAGGTGTGTCTCAGTAAAGGACGTGTGTGTGCTGTAGGGTGCTGGTCTCAGTGGTTCTGAGTAGAACATTTACCTCCGTTGCTCCTGGCAGGGAGCGGGGTGCTGTTTTGGGTTCGGCCCTTCTCACACGTGTGGAGGAGTCTCCCAGCCAGGCCCGTGCCCTGCCCGGCCGCGTCCCGGGGCCTGCCGGGCTCATCGGGGCTGCGAGTGGTCAGCGCCCTGTCTGACACAGAAGGCAGTCGCCAGCACAGCAGCCTCAACCAACACGCCAGTTGGTCACCTCGTTTCACAGACAGGGAAACTGAGGCCTTAGGATTTCAGTCTAAAACTGAAAAGTGGCTTCATGACAAATTTCAGGTCTTCCGACTCACAGAAAATTTGTATTTTGACCACACTCTGTTGCCGGCTTTTTAAACACTCAAGTCTCCCCTTGACCTAGCGTTCAGTGACTAGCTCTGGGCCAGAGCGGGGGCAGCTCAGGCCTCACCCGCATCACAAATGCTAGGGGTTCCCAAAACAACCAGGGGTGAGAATGGGGACAAGGCATGCCGGCCGCCCCTCCAGTATATCAGAACAATTGGGCAAATTGTTTTTTATTTCTGTTTTCAGAATTCAACTAACACAATTGTTCAAATTAATTAGCAAGAAGTAGAAATGTCGCATATAAATATGGGCATATCTGTGGCCCGAGAACTTTTTTCCTTCTCGGACTCAATTAAAATTTTCAGTGCCTGCTCATATGGGCAATATTTGGAAACGCCGCTTTTTACTGATGAGAAAAGGAGAAACAATTCTAGGTTAAGATGCTTCTAGAAGCCTAAAGCAGTGAACGTTAGGCTTCAGCACCCCCTTTCAACTGGGAAGCTCATGGTCCTGCAAGTATCGACATAAAACATGCCAACAGGGGCCTATTACAAACGGGCAAACCGGGAGACGGCAGGCGGAGGGAGAGACAGAACTCTACCTCGCGCTCTGCCTCGGGCTCACCGCGCTCCTTACTTCCATCCATGTGATACCTAAAATATAGACGATCCATAATTTTCTGAACTGAAATTGGTCAGTTTTAGACTGAAACCCTAAGGCCTCAGTTTTCGTGCCCGTGAAGCGAGGTGACCCGCTGGCATTTGGCTGAGGCTGGCGACTGCCCCCCAGGCCGGACGGGGCGCGCCGAGCGACCGCAGCGCCGACCACCCCGGTCTGTACCGCATCTCAGCCGTCCGTCAATCTTCCGACTCCAGACATCCTCTTCATGTGTGATATTGTGTGTTTAGATAAATATCATTATAATGGTAACTTTCCGCTTTTCTTGATCAGCTTCTCTCACTTGTAACTTTGAAGAGATTCTACAATCCTAACTTCACAGAATCCGTCGGGAACACATCCCAAGCAGGGACACTGTTGAGGTGGGCGAGACATCACGGTACCTGAACCATGAGTCAGGACGGCACCGGAGGAGGAAAACACAGGATCGCCTCAGCAGTTTACCTCTGCACCCCTGCTCACCTGAAGCGAAACTAGCTTTCAAGTGTGCCTCGGGCAAAAGCTGCTACCTGTCGCTGGAGTCAAAAAGAGGAGGAACTCGCCCAGCACTGTGATCAGCCCCCCTCTTGGTGTGCCAGTGAGCAGGTGCGGGGGGCAGGTCTGCTCGAGACAGACTTTATCGTTAGGGAACGTGCGAAAGAGGCCGACAGCTGTTCGAGAAGTATAACTTCAGAGCGTGCCCAGTGAAGAACATAGAGGAGGTGCTTTCTCTTCCCCTGACCACCAGGTGAAACTTGGAGGAGAAATACCTGGAGACACAAACCAGCCCACAAAACTCTGAAACTACTCACCTCTGAGACTGAGCCGTCTCATCAGCTGATCTGTTTTATGTTTGGATTGTTCATCTGTCGGGTGCCCCCGGGAAGGGATGGTGTCATACGTCTGGCACGTCGCTGACACTCAGCACACAATAGTAATCCTTATCACATGACTTAATTGAAAGCCTGAACAGGAAACTAACAGACCAGGGCTCCTCCGTGCCCTGCCCAGAAGGGGTAATTCTACTTACTGGATAAATGCAACATTCCTGGGAAAAGGACGGCCACTCCGCTCTTCACTCCTGACCTCTCTGAATGTCCCTAAGTACAAATAGGTGAGCACAGAGAGAGGCGACTTCTAGGTCTCTTCCCGTCCGTCAGCGTTGCATACAAATGCCTATTCTTTTCCCCTTTAGATAATAAACTCCTCGTGCACGAAGACTGTGTGTGCCGTTTATATGTTTAGAAACTCCCCAGGAGCACCTCACAGAAGATGCCTTGATCTTATTCAGCTTGAGCACCAAGGAATATAACTCATGAATAAAAACACCAGAAGGGCCCCAACCTAAAGGACACAGGCATTGCAAACGATGAGCTCTAATGACCTGTGCTCAATAGAAGACAATGCGCTCTGAACCAAAAATCTGGGAGTTGAAAGTGACTCCAAACATTCCTTCCCTTGCAGACTCTCATTTCCAGCTGCCTGACGCCCCTGGCACTCTAAAACCAATAGTGAATGTCTCATCCACAAATATTCCTCAAACACTGGTACAACAAGGCATAAGGAGAAATTCAGATGCGGCCCTTCCCTACAGGAATTTACAGTCTGAGCCAACGAAGATGTATGCACAGGAAGAGGGAATTAAGTAATAGTTATTAAGTAATAAGAGGCTAGGTTCAAATTCAGAGCTCGGGGTCAGAGGGAGGGAGGGGCCCTTGGGGTGCATGTGGGTCTAGGATATGCTCATCCAGTGACTCTAGGGTGAGCCATGTCCCCGGGACTTTGCCCGTGGTTGGTCCTGCAGCCCATAGAGAGACCACTTAGAGGCTTGCCTTCCCTAAGAAAGATTAGGCCCTGGGTCAAGCGAACTCAGAGCCCCACCGAGTTGCCTCATTGTCCCGTTTCAGGCCCCTAGACCGTCCTGACTGCACATGCTTCCCAGGCGGAGAGGTTAGAGGTGGGAGTGAGGAAGAGCCGCCGGCCGGTTCCCAGGCGTGAAGGAGGGCCGCCGCCTGCCTCCCGGCGCGGCTCGGGGCTGGCCGTCTGCCCCCTCTTGCTCGGAGCCCCTTCGGTTTGTGTCACACTGTCTCACGTCCGCGGGTGCCGTCCGCAGATCCCTTCGCACACCCGCTCTCCCCGCCACCCAGGTGCGCTGCGGCCGACAACTCAAAGGCGCTCGCTTGGGCCCTTGCCTCGGGGTGGGACCAACTCTGTGGTAGCACCAGGCTCCAGAGCTCCCAAGGCATCGGGCTAACCTCGACAGGCTCCTGGGAGCACACCGCTGACCTTCACGGGCACGGGAACCCCGCCGCGGGCTCTGCATCCAGAGGACTTCACCGAAGGCTCAAAAACTCATTTCGCAGGTATGCTTATTTCAGGGGAGGCACGCTATTATCCACATTTTCTCAGTCTTGCAACTGAGGCTCAAAGAAGCCACAGCATTGGCAGTAACAGCAGCGCCTGCCAGGGGACCCTTTCATTGACTCCCTCGCTCCTCCTGCAAGGCCGAGATGGGACTCCAGGCTCAGAAGTCTTGTGCCTGATTCATGAGAGGGAGGACAGCCGCTCGACAGTCACAGCGAAGTGGGATTTGCGATGTTTCTTTTGAAATACTTGTATCTCTCTCAACTGTCATTTAAAGCCGGCAGCAGCCACTTCCAGACAGGGAGGGAGGGAGAAAGGCGGGCAGGACCCAGAGAGGGAGAGAGACCCAAGGAGAGCAGCGCCTCGACGTGGTCCCTGGGTGGCAGTCCAGCTGCACCCCGTGAGGAAGCATGTGCGCTGCTTAGTGACAGCTGTAAAATCAACACGCCCAGAGGAATCTGCGCTGGGGTCGCCTGACGCGGTGTTCCGCGGCGAGGTCGCGGGCGGCCCCACACGGCACGGCCCCTGTGCGCTCCGAAAGCGCCACGGCCCTGGCTGAGCAGCTTAATTTGTCCCCACACAGTGCTTCCCTGAGAACTCTTTCAAGGTCTGCGTTCCGTATTTCTTTGCAATGCGTGAAAGGACGGGGAAAGGCAAGGAGGCGCCTGGAGCAAAGGCGCCAGCCGGCCCCCAGGCGGGCATCTGCCCCGCCTCGCTTTTTCCTGGGTTCACCTGTGTCTGACTGAAAACCAGACAGATGACAGCAGGCGCCTCAAAGTGCACGTGAAAGGACGCTGACCGCCAGAGAAATCCGGCGCCCATCTCTTCTGGGGACCGCGGACCTCGCAGGGGGAAGGTCAGCGCAAGGCACCTTCGGAGGGGCTGCGGCTGGCGGCGTGGCAGGCAGCGCTGGCCCGGCCCCGGGCCTGGCTGCAGACATAGCTGTGACAATATACTGCATTTCTCTAGTCTTGCTCTTAGGTTATTTCGTTATCAAAGTCACATCCATGTATGTGACCGTCAGTGTCACTTAGAAAAGACCCTCCTCCTAGTGCTACGTTCCTGTTTCTCACAACTTGATTCCGTTTTCAAACACACAGACCACAACCATATACTCACTGAGTTTGCACGTAGAGGCTTTGCTGACCCCAGGTGAGCACAATCTTCATTTGACCCGTTTCCCGTTTAGAAAAAAAAAGTGCAGCTCAATGTCAGCGATAATTTAATTTTACATAAAAACTGTTTCTGGAGTTATTTCTATCAGAACTGTCTCTGATCCTAATGTAACAGAAATGTATACGTAAATTAGATTCATCAAAGGAATCTTCAGTAACGACTGTTTAAGAACGATGTTAGTATCACACGTAGGAATGCTACATTTTCTAGGATTTGACATTTTCAGCAATCGAGAATTACTACATTTTGTAAATGGAAACATCACTACTTAAAACAGAATGCTATAGATAGAACGATGGATTTTGTTTCCAAAGACTATCGATGGATGAGCGACGTGAAAATAGTAACAAAGGCGAGATGTTTCGTGGCTGGATTTGGGGGCGAGGTTAGGACTGCGATCCGCGCGCTCTCCCGGGGTAAACGCTGCAGCCGCCGGCGCCCGGTGAGGATCTCGGGCAAATGGGAAATGGGTCAGAAACAACCCCTCTAGGGTTGGTGTCAGGGAAAAGGCATTGTGTCTCATTTGTTTTATAACTGTATTTCAGTTTAAGCAATGACTGTCTATACTGTGGGTGCCTGATGGAGCTTTGGGTTTGAGCCCCGGGTTCGAGATATGGCAAACGTCCCCGCTCTGAGGAAGGCAGAGCCAGACAGATGCAGGCTGGGAGCGGCGCCACCACACACAAGCCGTGTGGCCTTTCTTTCTATTCAAAGTTTTATTTAATAAAACTGCATTAATATTAGACTGTATTATCCGTAATGGATGTGTGACCTTTGTCAAAGCAGTTTTCATGGCTAATTATCCATTTTTCCTATGTAAAATGGAGGTAGTGATATCTATTTTTTGCATGATTGTTGGGATCTGATAGCATAACGTATGAGAAATCCCAAGTAAAAGTTCATTAATCTCAGGTGATTAATCCTAAATGACATTTACTGTTCTAACAAATTTTAAAAGTGGGGCTAGAATTTATTATTCATCATATATTCAGTCAAGTAAACTCCCGTACACACAATAATTACTAGTAGTTGCTGAATAGAGGGTTATTCTGCATTATTATTTATTTCTCTTTAAACTATTCTTACACTCATCATCTAATTTAAAGGCAAATGATATTCCTGTCTTAATGTGCTGTTGTATTGCTTCCTTCTGATCATTACCTTCCTGCTCCCGTCCACTGCCATGACGCTAGTTTCTAGAGGGGTTCGAAGCGCAGTTTAATGTTCTTTAACGGCACAGCCTCTCCGGCCAGGATGTTAGGGGTGTCCAGGCTCCACCCCTACCTGGCTGTGACTTTGGGCAAACTTTTAATTCACTCCCAGCCTCGATTTATCCCATCTGTAAAATGCAGACAACAACAGAAGCCCCCTCATAGGGTTCTTGTTAGGGTTAAATCAGGCCCCTCACGGAACATGCTAGAACAGCATCTGGCGCGTAGTTCCTGCTCCAGGTAACCCTACCTCATTCTTCCCGCCCTGCACCGGGCTCAGGGACTTTCTGGCAGAGCCAGCATAAGTTTCTGAGCTCAAGGAGCTGACATGCAAGGTCTTCTTTTGCGAATTTGTTCTTTATGTTGTTAACAGGTGAAGTTTTAATGGAACAGTTTGGATCATGTCAGGACTTAAACGAAAGCCTGTGACGTTTTCCGTTGTCTGACAAGTAGAATGCAGCCCCTTCCAGCCTGGAGCTGAACGCCCCACGCGGCGCAGCCCTGGTATTTCTGCCCTGATTCTTGCTCCGCTCTTTCCGGTCGGACCTGTGCTCCTCTTGCCTGGGAACCCGCTCCGCGCGCACTGCCGCCTGCCAGGAGAGCCCCCCCTCCAGGTCCACGCGAGGTGCCCTCCCTGCTGCTCGCCTCCCATCAGTCACTCAACTCTACATTCTCGCCATACTCCCCTGCCCTCCCTCTAACTTCTCCTTCCTTCCTTAATTTGCATTTTATCCACTTAGTTTTTAAGAAGGTAATGCATTCAGATGATTCAGAATTCCAAAGTTCTAAGTGAAAATGCTTCTGCGCCCTTTTCCTCAGACACCCAGCGCTCTGCCAGAGGCAATCGGTGTGTTCTGTGTCTTGTGATCCTCTTAGAGGCATTTTATGCAAATACAGGTCCGCCCATTCCACTTTCTTCTTTTCATACACATGTGAGCTTGTTGTGTGCAAACAGGGGTTACTGCAGATGCTGTTCTTTGTCTTGCTTTTTCCCACTTAACATCTCACCGAGAAGAAAGATTCCCCATTTTGCAAGGAGGTCCCTCATTCTGCCTATGACTCCATTCGACTCCGCTGTATGAACAGGTCATGATTTAGTTAACCGGTGGCCGCTTAGATTTCTTCCATGTTTTTACTGTTACGCCCACTGCTGAGATGTACGTTCTCTGTCGGTACTTACACGACACGTGTCGTGACACCCGTAGGCCCGCTCAGCTCACTGGGAGTCACTGAAGCTGCGAGAGATGCCACGTCTCCGTCTCGGGGGACGTCCCAGTTTGCATTCCCATTGGCCACATGCCAGGGCGCCAGGCTCCCCTCACGCCCGACAACGTAATGAGTCACCGCGTTTATTAGTCGTCTTTAAACCGCTAGGTTAAAAAAAATGGTTTAATTTGCATGTGATTCTATATTTAGAGACTCCAAAAAAAAAATCAACTAAACGATCTTTCGTATTTTCTGTTTCTCGTTTGATTACAACAATTTCAGAACAATCCTAGTGATGATGAAACGGTGACCACCCTTGTATTATTCCTGATATCATGGGAATGCTTCTAGTTTTTCCTCTTTGGGAGTTAAGATGTTAACTTTCTATCTTCTTTCTTTTCCTTTAGTCACGAAGAGGCTGAATTTTATCAAACGCCTTTTCGGAAACATGTAGAAGATCACATTAGTTTTCCCCTTAGATCTCTTAGCACACTGAGTTGTGTTAACAGGTCCCGTAGCGGGGGCCACCCTTCCGTCAGTCACGGGTTGTTCCTTCCTAATGTGCTGCTGTATCCTGCCTGCAACTCTTACATTTAGGGCCGGTCTACAGCTTTTCAAAACCAAAATTGTCTGGTAGTTTTTTGTTTTTTGGGTTTTTCCTTTGGTGAGTTTTATAACACTGTATGCTCGTTTTGGTAAAGAAATTGGGAGACCCTCACCCACTATGTTCTGGAACAATCTTACCAGCAGTGAGATAATCCGTTATTAAGAGGTTTGGCAGAATCTCCTTGTGCACGGCTTAGCCCAGAGCTTCTCATGCTCTCATTGTAAGGAACGAGCCACAGGTGGCTTCATCTGCCACCTGGGCTGCTGCCATTCCTCAGACAGGATTGCTTCCACTGAGTGACATGGAGGGGCTGGACTAAGGTGCTTTGGAGCAAGGTGCTGGCCCATGAGGTCACTCATATAGCTAAGTGACCCAGGACCTGCTGCATTCTGCTCTTGGGGATTCTGAATCTGAGCTGCCCACACAGAATGAGTCTCCCCCAGGGCAAACACTCCCGATATCCTGAGGCTCAAACACATTTATTAAATAAACAGATTTTGTAACCCAACTTCCACCTTAATAATTCAAGGGTTAGGGACATTTTTCTGTAAATAATTTCCAAGAGCTTTTCGTTCAGAACTACAAGGCCGAAAATAATTTATAAAACTTTTGTAGGGGGAACCCTAAAAGAGTTCCTCCATTTCACAAGAATGTGTGCTTTGACCTCCGCGACCTAACAGAAGGAGGCGCCGGAGCACACTGCCCTCTGGCGGGCCAGAGCCTCCCGGCCTCTTCTTTGGCTTTCTGCTTCATGAAACAGTGCGAGTCTTAGTCATATTTATTTTTACGATATGTTACTAAGTTACAGGCCACTTACAGAAATCCAATTAATAACTATCAAAACATTAAATTAAATCATTATCCTGCGTGTTCACACACACTACCTGAAAATCTCTACCTCTAAGTGCTATTTTTAATAATGCTTATTTTTTCGTGTGTTCTACCACCGTCTTGGAACTCAGCAAGGAAAAAAAAATTACATAATATCATTGGATTGTTACTTAATGACTTTCAAAGTCTGGTCATCATGGCACTGATTATTATGATAAACCTGTTCTTATGAATGTTTTAGTAAATGACTTAGTCTGTAAATGAAGTTGAAGAATGACTGTCAGAGCAGTTACGTCGCAGGGCTGGGCCAATTCTCTGGCACGGATTCCTTTTTAATAGCCTAGATTTCTCACAAAAGAGGAAACTAAACTAGCATAAAAGTTGCATTTTCTAAAATCTGCATAATTATTGAGAAATTTAGCAAATTTCCTCGTGTTTACACAGTAAATAATACATAAGCATGAGAGAATTTCATGGATTAAGAAGGCCGCACGTCCTCTTCCCGGCTTCGCAGCCTCCTTTAAGGGAAGCAGAGAGGCTGGCGGCGAGGGGCCTGGGGGTCGTGGCGCGCGTCATGCGAAGCGAGGCTGGGAGCCAGAGAGGAGGCCTGATTTACTGCAAGCTGTTCTGGGACTTTTGTTTTGTTTTGTTTTGTTTTTTAATCCTGATGGCTCTAGTCTGGGCTCCACAGATAGTCTCAAAAGAGAAACTAATTTTTAGAAAATTTAATTTCTCATCTGCAAAATTGTTTATCTCTCCAAAATCCATTCTTTTCTTTCTACTAGAACATTTATTCATTTTCTTATAACTCGATCAGCTTAACCAATTACTAAAATTACTGGAGCTAAGAACGCCTAGAACAAGAAAACAAAAGGGAACGTTGGAGGGGACGATCTCGGTCTGCGTTTTGCGGTGGCATTTCCAGAGGCCTTGCTGATGACCTTGCGGCCCTGAGGAGCTCTGCGAGCTGCTCCACGAGAAGGGGACTAGCGAGTCCGTGTGGCCTGGAGCGCGGCACTCGTACCCTGTGCCCACCTTGCCCCATCGGTCACGTGGGCGACCGCGGGGCCCCACTGCGGGAGCGGACGCCAGCCTCCCTTGCCCCGCGCCCCCTCCTGCCCCCGAGCCGCTCTGCACATCCCGCACCCCGGGGCTTGAACGCGGCCTCGCTCCCTTTCCGCACTGTCTGCTCGCGCCTCAGTCTCCCGCTCAGACTCCTGCAGTCCCGACGCACCTGCCTGCAGAGATGTTTCTCCAGCTGTGATCACTGTTCGCGTGATTACTGGTAACAGTTCTCTCCTCCTTCATAATCTCATCAGATCCCTAGGGTCTAGCAGAGGGCCTGACTCATAAAGCACACTCAATAGAACAGAACAGAAACTGAATGTCATTAATAGTAGATATTAACGACAGGAAGAAGAGCAGCCTCTTAAAGTTTAGTTATGATCCCCCCACAAGCTGACCTGCGAGACGCTGGGGACTGCCCTTCTTTAGTCTTTAATTTTCTTACCTCGTGACTAGAATAATAATAGTTCTCAAAGGATATTATAAAAACAAAGCAACAGATATGCCTGCAACCCTAGGGATTAACTTAAAAGAATATCTGAAATATGTCCGCTGTCACTGATAAACTACTCTTGGTGTGTTTGATGCTAAGGACTTGAGCAGCACAAACTAATTTCTTGAACCTACCCTATCAGTTGCTGTATGTATTAAGAAATAATGGACAAACACATTTATAATATATAGTTTTAAAAGGCTTGTGTACTTGTGATATTATGCTTGTTGTTAAATGTGGAAATACAAGTATTCATGAACTTTAATAATAATAGTGTTTTTGTATAGTACTTTATAGTTTGCAATAAGCTCATAGATGTTATTATGATCCCATTTTATAAGTGATACGATGGGCTGTCATTTACTCTAAATGAATCGCCTAAGGTCACAGACCTAGTGAATAAAGAGGGGCTACGTGAGCAGAGACCCTCGATGAGTTCAGTGCTTACTCCAACTCCCTGGGCAATTTGTACGACCTGCCACTTTTTTCCGGAGTGTTCACTGGCTGCATACGGGAAACAGGGGTCTTCCTTTCTAATTGCTGGATGCCAGGTTCTTTGGGCTGCACATTTCAGCGTTGTATTTGTTCAAGGCTCGATTTTAGAGTATCCCTGAAACTCTTTCAATGCCCACCTGGGGTTAAGGTGACTTTAGCAGAGGCTATCAATAACAGTAACCACAGGCCAGGCCAGATGCTATAAACAGCAATGATACAAGTACAGCGATTACTACTATGTACTGAAGGCCTCCTCTGCCTCAGATGCTGTCCTGGGGCCTTTTCAACCATTACGTGTAGCTTTTGCAATAATCCTGCAAAATAGCTATTATTACATCCATTTTACAGATAAAGAAATAGACTTGCCCAAGGCCAGACTGCTTGATGCTAGAAGGAAGACTCAAAAGCAAGTCTATCTGGGTCTAATTTCTTCCCAATATGCCTCTGCCTTTTTAATTTATACAAGAAGACCTAAATACTAAAGAGAAGGAGTGGTCTTAGATAAGATGCGTGCCGTGTAGCTCACTGGTCCACATCGTCACGGCCACACCACTGTTCAAGGCCAGCATATTTTCAGATGGGTTAGTAACAAAGCCATGTCTGTTGGTAAACACTGTTATGCTCACCTCTGCTAGTAAGTACGTATTTGGGCCCTTAATGGTTGCTCATAGCTGAAGGGGATGTTTCTGAAAAATGTGTTAGTTTATTGAATGTCCCTGATCATAGTGGAGCTTATATTTCTAGTTAGCATAAATGGGCCGTGATAGATAGAACAACCAAATCTTTGAGTCATGTGCAAATACTAAAAGAATAATAAAATAGTCATGTTTTTACTTTTTCTCAAAATTATAATTGCGTATGAGAAAAAGAGGTGCAGTTTACAGAAGCGTCTGAATTTGAGCTTCATCTCTGGATCCCGACTGGCTAAGAAATCATTGTCACTAGAGTAAGCGGCTCTTCTCATCCCTCCCTTCTTCCTCCCGCTCCTAAACTGGAGGATGCCAGAGGGCAAGGAGGGGAAGGAGAGGAAGTCAGCTGAGGGGCGGCAGGGTGAGACCGGACATCGCTGTCTCAATCGGTTTCACAGACCGTCTCTTTAAAATAATAACTCCATGCTTTGACCCTGTGCTCATTTCTTTTCCTCCATAGAACTCGCCACCATGCAATGTACTCTATATGCAACTGTTTGTTTACTGTCTGTCTTCTGCCCTGGGAATGCGATTTCTGAAAAGAAAGTCTCTCTCTGTTTTGTAAATTGCTATTGCAAAGCTCCGAGAGCAGCACCTGGACTATTACAGGCATGATGCGTGTTTGTTGAATAAAGGACTGAACGAACATATAACGCGAACAGAACGTCTTTCAGGTTTATGCACAAACAAAACCCGAAAAGTTCTGCTCTACTTTAAGCACAAAATCCTCGTCGTTGATGAACCAAAAGCAATGAAATGGTTGTCCTACTTCTGGCACATGTTCCGATGTGACAGAGAGGGCATGAGAAACGGCTCCGATAGCTTTCGGATATTCAATCACAAAAATGTGACTCAGCGGCAAAGCCAAAAAGGGACGATATGATGTTCTTCTCTATGCTCGTTCTCTCTGGTTTTCCGTTCTAATGCACATTTATTATTTTTGAAGCACAGTTCTAAATACTTTACACATAATAATACTGTACCTCTGTTGAAATTAAATGATTATATATAAATGTATGTATATGCGTGTATATTATATATACATTACTTAGTATAATGCCTGACATGTGATATGTACACATAAGTATTATGTATTATTTACTCAATCAATCCTTATTAAAAATGACATGAAGCCAACAAGCACATGAAAAGATGCTCACCCTCTTTCATTATTAAGGAAATGCAAATCAAAACCATGATGAGATGTCGTTTCAAGGCCATTAGTTTGGCCACAATAAAAAATAAATAAAAAGGAAAATTGCAAGTGTTGGCGAGGATGTGAAGACACCGTAACTTCCATGCACCGCTGGCGGGAGCGTAGAATGGTGCAGCCACCTGGAAACCTGTCTGGCAGTCCTTCAAACATAGAGTTATCATATGACCCAGTAACTCTCCTTCTAGGTATATGCCCAAGAGAAATGAAAACATATGTCCACACAAAAACTTCCATCCAAATATTCTTGGCGGTGTTATTTATAATAGTCGAAAGGTGGAAACAACCCAAATGCCCACCAACTGGTGAATGAATAAACAAAATGTGGTATTTCCATACAACGGATTATTCAGCCATAAAAGGAATGAAGTATCGACACCTGATACAATGTGAATGAACCTAGAAAACATTATGCTAAGTGAAAGAAGCGAGACACAAAACGCCACATTTTATGTAATTCCATTTCTATGAAACGGCCAGAATCAATAAATCCACAGAGAAAGAAAGCAGATTGGTGGCTGCCACGTGCTTGGCGTAGGGGGATGGCAACTTAATGTGTGTGCGGTTACCTTTGGGGGCGATGAAAACATCTTTAGACAGACACGATAATCGCCAACACTGTGAATATACTAAATGTAATCAAATTGTACATTCTAAAATGGTTTTCGTGTTTCATTTTATGTTATACAAATTTGATCTCCATTAAAAAAAATAAACCCAAACTGTATGAAGCAAGCACGATTATTATTTCCGTATTTTTTCAAATGAAAATGCTGAGACACATAAAGGGTAAGTAACTTGCCGCAGGTTCCGTAGGCAGCAGTGGAAGAGCCAGAGCAGGAATGTAGGCAGTCTGCTCTCAGAACACACGCTTAAACGGCTACGCACTGACCATCATCTCATTGTTCCTTCCGTTGCTGTTGCTCTTTGATTTGATTCAAGTGTCAATAAAGGCCAAGAGCCAGCTCGAAAGGGGGAAGCGTGGAGAAGGCGAGCAGCGATCCGCTGTCTGCTTAGAGCGAGCGCATCCACGTGCATAATGAAAGGATGCCGCCACTTAGCGGTGCCATACTATGAGATCACAGGACGCCAGTTTGTGAGATCTCCTAAAAGCCGGTCCGTGGATTTAACTATTGGCGCTTTATTATTTATTATTATTTATGCTTACAGTACCTGGTCTTCCTAGCTGGTCTCCCATCCAAGTACTAACCAGGTCCGACCCTGATTAGCTTCCAAGATTAGACACTGGGCTTGTTCAGAGCAGCATGGCTATAGACCATGGACTGTGGTTCCACTGGGGCACAAACCCAGGACCTTCTGCATGTAAAGCAGATGTGCTAACCGCTCCACTGTGGAACCACGTCTGCTATTGGCGCTTTCTTGCTGACTAATAAAATGACCAATCAAGTGAGTTAATTGGAAGTTGCCTTGCTCTTTGGTAACCAGTAGGAATTATGAACAGTGTGAACTATGTAATCTTTACTTGTGTCACCTAATGGCCTATTTTTCTGAGGGACCACAATAGATAATGTCCAAAGCGAGTTCACATCATGTTATAACATCTAAGATCTCAAGCAAATACCAATAAGTTAAGACTTACGGGTAACTAACCAAACATTCTCAGCTGATAAATTATTTTAACCTTCGTGTCTCCCTGGACCAGAATGTCCGACTGTGCTTCCCATCATTCTGCCTACCTGGCTGCTTCCAGGTCTCTTCACAGAACTAGACTAAATTAAAGTTCGAATGACTCAAAGAGAGCCTCTGGCATCACTAAATGATAAAATAATTTTTAAATGATGTAAATAGAAATAAATGATACATAGTTGTTCAGTTTCCAGAAACCTAGTTTGTAACCGTAACATTTTTTGGAATTATAAGATAAATTTTAGAAAGATGCTTTCTTTTTATCTTGAAATTTATTACGTACACGACGTTTTTTGATTACTTTATATTTTTTCAGTCTTGAAAGCAATAAACCTCATCTCCTCAACTTTAGGGAACAGACTAATATTTTTCCTATTTGTTGGAGTATCAATATAAATCAGCGTGGGAAAGGCATGTTAGTCTTCATATACTGAATACAAGAGATTCTGGTTCCAAATAAAAATGTCGAAACAATTTATTCTGACTCTTCTCCAATGTGTGTGAGATATTATCATTTTATAAATACAGGGGTCAGTAACTAAAAGATATTTATCTATTTTTTTCTTTAGCAACTTTCTTTATGCCCCAAACTTGCCAGTCACTCATTTCTACCCTTGCAGCATCGATCTGAATTTCAAGTTTTTCAAACAGCCTCCTACAAAATCATCTAAGTTTTAAAGATGCTCTCGAATGCTATTTGTGTTCAGGAAGCTTTCTCTAGTTAAGTTTCTGCCACAAAGAATACAAGTATGTACTCACTGGCCATCTTTATTTTAATTTAGCAAATGATTCATTCCTATTCATGAGCTACAGAGATTACATTCAGCTGAGGATTTGGTTAAAATTTTCTACTGACATGAGTCTTGCCTCATCTCTCATAAAGAGAGTTTCCTCCCTTTATGAATCCTCATTCAGTTAAATGTCAGCTCTTCCAAGAAGCTTTCACTTATCATCCTAGCTAGCGCTGTACCTTCCCTCCTCTCTCTCGTCTTCTGTCTTTCCTTCCTTGCTTTCATAAATATTTATCAAGTACCACCTACATGTAAGATACTGTGTTAGGCACTTTGTCAACTATCTCTGCCTTCCATGGTTTTTAATATTCTATGGCTGTCAATTGTCTTGTTGTCTAAACAGCTATGAGCACCTTTGTTCAAGAATTTTAACTGATTCATGGTTGCATAAATAAGTCAGTGTGATGTAGTGGAAGGGATAGATATATGAACATAGATTTAGAAACAATTAGCACCAGGCTCAAGGAAGTAGTGGATGAAGAAAAAAGGGGGGGGGGGGAGAGAATATTAGATCTTCGCAGAAGGTAGAATGACTAAACCAAAATTTGGAGTAGTTTTTGATATTTAAAAACACCTAAAATAATGCCTATTGTCAAAAAAAAACCCCACAAAAACATAAAAATTAGTTACATTTGAATGCCTGTTGAAATATTTAGGGGAACATGTACTAATGTCTGCAACTAACTTTGAAATACATCCAAATAAATATGATGTATCATTGGATGCTGTTAGAAACATGACAATAGGCCCCAAATGGAGTTGATTATGCCAAACTCCACATCCTCAAGGTGAGACTTAACTTATTTACAGTTTGGTTCTCCCAAAACTGAAGCCTTCAATTTGTCAATAAGGGACCTCCTGGTAGGCATTAGTGAAGTACCTGCCTTCACCTGAAAGAAAGTGACCTTGCCATAACCGACCCACTCTTTTACCTGGCATGATTTCCTTGCTTTGGCTCCCTTCTGCCTATAAAAGTCCTCGAAGTTTCTTTCTACCTGCTAGTTGGATGCTTCCCGATTTGAATAAACTTTTGCTGAAATAAATAAACGCTTAAAAATTTTAATATGCTTCCATTTATTTTTAAACAATGGGGAGATGGGCAGATATGTGATATAGCGAGTATAGCACAATACTAATTACTGACTCTCAGAGGTGAATTTAGCAAAGTTCACTGTAAAACTTTTTCAATTTTTTCAGTATGTTTAAAAATTTTTATAATTAATGTTGGGAAAAGCTAGCTATGATGTAAAAAGGCAATTAAAAAAGACATTTTCTTATCTTATTTACTGGTCAAAGTCAATTTATAAGAGGACAGGCTTATCTGTCGATAAAGCCTATGACTAAGTTCACAGGACATTTTGAACTAGACTCACTCGTAGTCTGCCTTGACTATGTATCATGAAGGAAATTTTTGTCTAATGGGTAGGAATGTTTTGGAAATAGTAATTCATCTGAAGATTAAATACAAATATTTGTGGAAAATTGACTTATATGTTTATAAATGGATTTCACAATGAATTTGTCAAAATCGGTTAAAAATGGTCAAGCTCAAACCTAAAAACCGCTCTGTAATTTTTTTCCTCAAGTGCCAAGAAATATTTTGAGAATGAATAAATGACTCATTATCATTTTGACCATTACCAAGCCAGTATTACAAGGCAAGGTTTTATTCAAGAGACACTCATCACTTATGTTCAATATCTATATTACTAAAGTAACTGTCAACAAGATGGGATATGCTGAAGACTGTCTGAAACTCAGTGTATCTGGATCATAAACAAATCTCCCTTCGCAGAGTCAAGAGTGAAGCACATTACCAGAAACAGCTGCATAAAAGGGCTGTTAAATCTTTGCAGACTTTATGAACGAAGTGACATCTAACACATAGTGAAAGAAGTACCTGACGAAAAATAGGAACTGGCTTTTATTCTTGAATGTGCGTATTCAATTGGTAAAACAGAGCAATTAACTTCAAAATGCATTCCATTTATCAAATTCTTTTGAGCCTTTCAGTATTAAGCTTTAAATGAGTGAAGGAAATATACTAGAGCGTAAAGTAAATTTTCCATGTGAGAAAATATTTCTGAAATTCCTAATAGTCGTAGTGATTTAGAGCAAACAGACTGGTAAAACCTCTGGAATTAGATTTCTTCCTTGGAAATAATGGTGGCAGAGAGCCCATGCTTCATGCTGGACATAACTGCTTAGGCATAAAAGAAAAGGCAACAGGCACTTGGAAGTGTGCATATTTTAGTTTTTCTCATGACGAACCCATGTGGCATGTAAGTCATGTCTTCTCTAAATCACCCACGGGCTAAATAGAAACCATAAAAGTCGAGCACTTTGGCATTTACATTTTTTTCTTTTAATGTGCCCAGTAGAAGCTTTGCACATTGAGCAAAGAACAAATGTAAGCTTAAAAGCCTATGGATTCGCTATATCTTGCTATGTTCCCGTGGCCGATGGTGCTTGCTATCTAATGCTCTCAAACCACAGAGACGTCAGAGGGTGTTCGATAACAGACCAGATGATTCGAACGGACAAAAGTCTTCAAATGCAATTACTATTCCTTTAGCTTCTTTTTCTTTGGACCCATAGGTTATGTCTAAGAATTTTCTAGGTGTTATCAACAAAGAGATGCATACACAGAATAATATGTGTTCTCGAGGGTAACCAGGAAACAATCCAATTAAACCTTCTAAAATCACTGACTGCTCAGTTTACACACTGCATGCATTTCAAATGATATCAGGGGCTAACGCTGTGCCTAGTGCTATGGTGAACTGAAAGGGAAGTCAAAAGCACACAACACGGCCTCTCAAGAGCTCGCAATTTGTGCATGACAAAATATCCACCATAAAGGAGCATTAACAAGGGTATCGCAGATCACAGAAGTTTATTCTTGGTGAGAAACGGAAAGTATATGTAATTGATATATTTGCTTTTAATTCTAACAGCATCCGGGCTTATAAAGTTAGATCTATAGTATTGGGTGAGTTTGAAAGCTCATGGGGAAATCAATTCAGCTGGGCCAACTGAATTCAATGTACTTATTAAATATCCTACATAGGATATTCATTACCATGTTTCCCTTTTGAGGATTATCTTTAGTCTTTTTAGCGAAAAAGCAAAAATCATAAAATTCAACTTTCAAATAGTCTTTATAGTTCTCATTTTTTTGGTTCTCTCTTCATTGTTAACTGAAAAGGAATGGCACATGAATGATTTAATATTTGCTAATTTACCTTTATTTAACTAAATTTTACAATATTCACATGGCTCTCAGTGCATATCTGTCCTACATTCCTCCTAATAATCACTTGAGAATTGATAACCTTGTTAAATGACCTTACACATCACGACCTGAAGTGGCTTCCATTACAAAATCATTTGAATTGTATTTTAGAATAAAGAATTCACTATATCAGTGATCCTTATTATAAACTAAAATAGCAATAAAACCAATTAAAAAATAGGCAGAGAATCTGAACTGATATTGTCCTGGGGATGTAATATACAATGTGGCGACTATATTTAACAATATTGCATTCGAAAGCCTCTAAGACGGTAGATTTTGAAAGTTCTCATTATGAGAAAAAAATTTGTAATTATGTATGATGATGGATGTTAACTAGACTTATTGTGATGATCATTTTGCAAAACATACAAATATCAAATCATCATGCTGTCTACCTGAACTTAATATAATGTTTTATGTCATTTATATCTCAATTAAAACAATAGTAAAATTTTTAAAAAATAACTAAATAATTCAACTTTTTCCACATTTTTTCTTTATCCATTCTATATGTATATTGGCTCACATAACATGGTGTAAATTTATAGCCTAAAAATGTATATTAATTACATTTATTTATGGCTTGACCCAATACTTATTAAGAATCATCTTGAAAGCATTATACTTCAATAAATCTATTTGCGACTTAAATATTTTAAATTTCCCTTTATTATAGAATGTGTTATTTTACATGATTCTCCTTCCAGATATGTGTGTATTTATATACGTCTATGAGTATCTTTCTGTCTACATACTGCTCACTTCATTTTAAACTTTCTCTTGAGTTATGCTCTCTCTTCGCAGTACACGAGTGACGCTCTATGTTCATCTTCCGCACTGTGTTTTATGACTCGCATTTTGTTCTCCAGCATTCGGTTTATATGCTTCCCACTGAGGAGTCTTAGGAGTCTCCATTTTCAGAGTCAGGGAATATTAATAGTTTAGATTGATCCTAAGAACGTCAAAAACTCCGAATGAAAGCCTATGAAAATAAGAAACGGTTTTCATTTTCTTCCATTTCCAGTTGTTTTCTTCATTGCTGTCCTTTGATCCTACTAGTTTTCTCTTTTCGGAAGTCTGTTTCTGAGGTAATACTTATTACTTGTTTACCATACCGTTGCCGGTGATTAGAATTCCTTCATTTCATATTCTTTTCTCTCACTCGTACATTCATGGGTAAAACACACAATGCTGTGTTTTCTTTTCCCTCACAAGACCACTGCAAGCCCCATGAGGAAGGATGTCCCTTGTCTGGTGCTGCATCCCCAACAGTGAGAACGAAGCCTGGCACAAAGGAGCTCGACCAGCGTTTGATCAATGAATGAACAAATGGATGGTATAATTAAATTTTGAATTATTTCATTTTCAGAGGGACCGAAGACTGCAATCATGACCTGAAAGCATGGACACTTCTGAACAGAATCCTTAAGAGTCCTCTTTTAGGTTGCCTATGGTTGGCATGTTTTCCTATATATTTCACAGTTATAAAGAAGAATAAATTTACTTTAATACAGTAGTTATTATATATTTTACATCATATCATGCCTTAAATAAAATATCACATAGACTACCCTCTTCCAAAGAGCCACATAGATAAACTTTTTCAAATTTTTGTAAAAAGAGAGCAATGTATTTCCTAGTTTCTCTACTAAGGTGGGCCTTTATCAAAACTTTAAGAAAATTAGATCAGATACTCTTTTCTCCCCCCCCCAAATTTTCTTTTAAGATTTAGTTCTAGTCCTTTATAGTATGAAAAGGATAAAAACAAAAATCAATATGATTACTTCTAAAATTAAGTTTTTATGGGCTTTGGAGGTGATATAATTTCTCCCATTATCTCTTCTTTAAACTTAATCTAATTTAATGAATATTGATTTTCCATTGAGCTTTGCATAAAGAAGAGGAAGAAGAACATACATGTGAATCATATTTGCCATCTAGACAGGGTGACATGCACACTGACCAGCTTTTTACACAAATAAACAAAAGATTATTCATTTTTTTTCTTCCTTTCAAATGAAAGAAAAACAATTGAATTTTACAGAAAAGTTTTCTAATGCTGGAACTTTGAGATACATTTAATTTAAAAGAAAAGATAATATGTTCATTTAACAACAAAAATAACTGTTACTTATACTTGGACAGAAATTTAATTTTACAAGCTCTTAATACTATGTTGAAGTGAAAAAAAAAGTTTCAAATTGTTAACTATACTTTCATTTCCTAAAATTTAGGAGAGAGTCAAATTACATTTTATAAGAGAATATCCCTTTAAATCAACTCTAATAAACCTAGAAATTTACAATAAAAAGGATTTAAAATTTCCAACTCTTCAGATACTTAAAACCATTTCCCCAAATATTTATTTGATTATAAAGAGGATATTGGAATTAAAAATATAAATAAAAACTCATAGCATGAGATCGAACCTTTATAAGAGATTAATTTTAGTCGTAAATTATTTCACTATATTAAGAGAGGCAAATAAAATAAACATCTTTGCATTCAATATAAGAAGTGAGAAAAAGAATATGAAAACCTCAAAGAGTAGAAAGAAAAAATACACATAAATAATATGATAAATTTATATAAGTACAGGAGAACAAAAACTAAGTATAATAATAGTCATAAAAAAACAGAACGTATTAATTTCTCATAAGGAAGATTAAGAGTAAACGAAACCACAGTAAAAATGGCTGTGCGATTCCTGTCAACACACACACAGGGCGTGCACAGTGATGGCTGAATCCCCTACAGCGACACCAGCAAGTGGAAACCTTGTTTTCATTTAAATTTAATTATTTTTATTTTGTAATTGAATTTTTTTATTAAAAAATATTGGAGTGACATTGATTACAAAAATCTAATGTGTCAAATGTATCTATCATTCAACAGTAAGTCCTATATTGCGTTGTGTTCACCCAGAGTTAGATTTCCTTCCATCACCATACATTTGACCCTTTTTACTCCAATTTACCTCCCTCCACCCTCTCTTGGGGAACCACTAATCCACGGTCCATGTCCACGAGTCTCTGTTTATTTGTCATGTTCGTTTGCTGCTTTCAGGTTAATATTCCACATGTAAGTGATACCATGTGGTTCTCAGCTTTTTCTGCCTGACTTACTTGGTTTAGCATGTTAATCTCAGGATCCATCCATGTTGTCACAAATGGCAGCATTTCATCTCTGCTTATGGCTGAGTAATAAATAGTCCACTGTATATATGTACCACAGTTTCTTTATCCAATCATCTGTCAGAGGACACTTCGGTTGCTTCCATGTCTTGACCACCATGAATAATGCTGCAATGAACATCAGGTACATATATCTTTACAGATAAATGTTTTCAAACTTTTTGGGTAGATACCCAGAAGAGGGATTGCTGGGTGACATGGTAATTCAATTCTTCATTTTCCGAGGAACCTCCATACTGTTTTCCACAGTGCCTTTACCAATTTACATTTCCACCAGCAGTAGATGAGGGTTTTTTTCCCCCAACAACCTATCCAACACTTTTATTACTTGTCCTGTTGATGATACTCATTCTTACAGGTGTGAGATGGTATCTCTTTGTGATTTTGATTTGCATTTCCCTAATAGCTAGTGAAGTTGAGCATCTTTTAATACGTCTGTTGGCCATCTGTATGTCTTTCAGGAAAAGTGCCTGTTCTGGTGCTCTGCTCATTTTTTAATTGGATTTTTTTTTTATTGTTGAGTTGAGTTCTTTGTATATTTTGAACTTTAGTGCCTTATCACAGGTGTTATTTGCAAATATCTTCTCCCATTCGAACAAGTCTCTCTTTGCCTTGTCGATGGTTTCTTTTGCTGTGCAGAAGCTTTTTAGTTTGGTATAGTCCCATTCATTTATTTTTGCTTTTACTTCCCTTGCCTTTTATTTCTTCCTCCTGACTGATTGCACTCACTAGGACTTCCAATGTTATATTGAATAATAGTGGTGATAGCAAACAGCCTTGTCTCATTCCTGATCTTGGAAGGTTTTTAGTTTTATTCCATTAAGTATCATGTTAGCTGAGAGTTTGTCATATATGGCCTTTAATCTGTTGAGGTACTTTCCTTCTATACCCATTTTCTTAAATGTTTTAATCATTAAAGGATGCTGTATCTCGTCAAAGGCTTTTTCTGCATCTATTGCTATGATCATATGATTTTTATCCTTTATTTTGTTTATGTGGTATATCACATTAATTGATTTGCTTATGATAAAACATCCCTGTCTCCCTGGGATGAAGTCCATTTGATCATGGCGTATAATCTTTTTAATGTGTTGTTGTATTTGATATGCTAGTATTTTATTTAGAATTTTTGCACGTGTGTTCATGAGAGATATTGGTCTGCAGTTTTCTTTTTTGTATGTTATCTTTACTAGGTTTTAGTATCAGGGTAATATGAGCCTCGTAAAATGAGTTAGGAAGTATTGCCTCTTCTTCAATATTTTGGAAAAGTTTGAGAAAAACAGGTGTTAAATCTTGTTTGAATGTTTGGTAGAATTTACCGATGAAGCCATATAGTATTAAACTTAAACATTTTGGTAGGTATTTGATAATTATTTCAATTTCCATACTGCTGATTGGTCTATTTAGATTTTCCAGTTCCTCTTGTCTAGGAAGGTTGTATAATTCTAAGAACTTGTGCACTTCTTCTAGGTTATTAAATTTGGTGTCATATAATTTTTCATAGGATTCTTGTATGAGTCTTTGTATTTCAGTGGTATCTGTCATAACTTCTCCTCTTTCACTCCCAATTTTGTTTATTTGTGTCCTTTCTCTTTTTTCTTCAATGAATCTAGTCAGGGTATGTCAATTTTATTAAACTTCACAAAGAATCCACTCTTTGTTACATTAATTCTTTCTATTGTTTTTTTGTTGTTCTCAATTTCATTTAATTCTGCCCCAATTTTAATTATTTCCTTCCTTCTGCTGACTTTGGACTTCATTCGTTCTTTTTTTTTTCTAGTTTTTTAATATGTAATGTTTGATTGTTCATTTGAGCTCATTCTTATTTCTTGCCATAGGCCTTTAATGATTTAGACTTTCTTCTTATGACCACTTTTGCTGTATCTTAAATTTAATTTCTTGAAAATATTTTTTGAATATTCGCTGTTTATTTTTTCCAGTTTTATCGAGATATAGTTAACATGCAGAACTATATAAGTTGACGGAGTAAAGCATAATGACTCGATTTACACATACTGTGAAATTATACCACAATATGTCTATTGAACAGTCATCATTTCATAGAGATACAAAAAAAAAAAGAAAAAATGTTTTTTTCCTTGTGATGAGAACTCTTAAGATCTACTCTCTTACTATCTTTCAAATATACCATCTAGCAGTATTGTAATTTCTTAAAAGTATTTTATGTCATGAATTGAAAGTATTTGCTGATTAATCTTGGAACATATGAAAAATTGATAAAATGTGGGCAACTGGAACAATTAGATCTGCTGATCACAATCCAATAGTTTTTGCACACCATTTTCATTCGCCCATTATTTTCTGAAGAATCTATTGGCGTGGGTCTAAGTGCTGAGTCTGGAGACTGGATTCCAGTTGTGGCCACTAACTGGAACTTTATGATTGTTGTCATAGATGAAAAGCTCCCTCTTTGGAAAGACACGGTATTGCTTGTATCTGAAATTCTGTTCAAAGAAGGTAATTGGAGACTTGAAAAATAAGCCTGTTGTTCTACTTGCACAAGGGCACGATCATGACCATGACCTACAAAGAACTGGAGGAGTTTTTGTAGCAGAAATAAGGTCAGAGCTGTAACAACTAGAAAAAACTCATATTATAGGCAAAAGCAGTGCCTAATTCATGGATTTTTTCCCAATTGTCAGCCTGTCCCCTTTTCCTCTACTTCTTTTATGAAACAAACATAGGTTTTTTGTTTGTTTGTTTGTTTGTTTTTAAATAAGCCTTTTCCAAAATACCCTACCATGATTCCTTCAATTGGTGATGGAAAAATGTCCTTTACGATCCTTCCACAAATTCAGTGTAAGAACAGGAGCGACTTAACTGAAGTTCAATTGGAGATCTTGTCTTACATTTCTTCTGTTAAGTTAAGGAGGATAGTGAGAAGGAGAGTCTAAATCAGCACTCGCCTGGGCGTGGGGTGGGGCTCGAGGCGCCTTAGTACCAGCAATCTCCCACAGGCGCTTCCGAGTCTGGTCACTGAGAAGCAGATGTCTGCTAGATGGTAGGAAAGCCATTTGAGAGAAAGCTTCCTTTGGTAATTTTATGTAAGTTCATCCTTACAGGTAAGAAAACTACACCTTTGCTATGCTGGCTTTATGCAAAAGGGCAAATAGTAGGTAAGCAGATGGCAGCAATATTTTCTATAAATCAGGTTCTAGGCCATTGCTGAGAGCAGCGCATGCTTCTTCCGCATCTATATTACGATAATCCTTAGCTCCTAAGAGGGTGTCAAATTTCGTTACTTATTTCCTATTTGCAAAGGCCTGTAAGTGTTAAATATATTTCAGAAAGTTTTTTTTTTTTTAATCAAACATGGTTAAAATCAAATTTGAATTCTTAAATACCAAAATCTCATTTTGGAACATCGCTTTGCACGGAATAGCTTCTTCTCAATGAGCGAAGGTCGAGGAAGGGGCTACGCCTGTCTTTGTACTCTCTTCCCTTTTCCCGCAACATCATATCGTAAGGTAGGATGAAGACACTTTAGATATATATGTAATAATTTAGCGAAGATAAAAGATGTGAATTATTTTTTATTCAAATCTTCATGATCTTTCAGAGTGATACAAATTACAACTAAAATAGCTAGCTATTTCTTAATGCAGGATTAACAAACATTAGACTGCATTCTTCAGATTTTTATTAGTTTCTGAGATCAATGATTAAATTTTCTAAGTAACCATTACTCCTCAAAATTAATTATAATTGTTCATTAATTCAGCTAATTTTATGTATCTCACCAGAATATAGTAAGAGTGAATTTTCCTCATCAATATTATTTTTCCTGAGCCAGGCCGCGCTTGGCTTTATTCACTTTTTCTAGACCTTCACTGTCCTGTGGGATACGGAATCTGCACGTTAGGGTTTATAACACATATAAGAGTGTCACACGTGTCACGGGTGCCCCTAGTCTGGGGAGCGGAAGTTATTTTTCTTCTGCTTGATGTAAACATGTGTGAGTGAGCACCGCCATGTTCCTCCACATGGGATGGACGCCACTTTATCTCCTACCGATGCGAACATACAGCAAACGATATCGCTGGATGTTCCTTGCATATTCTATAACCGGAAACCTACTCTTCATAGATCGTTGGCTATAACAACCAGTTTATGATGTGATAATTTCCCAGCAAATGATGTGTTAGTTTTGAAAAGAGTATATTTAGTAAGCATATTTATTTCTTAGGTATTTTTTTCCAGGAATGTAAACATATTTATATTAAAAGGGTTGCCAATATAAAAAAAAAAAAAAGAGCAGATAAATTTCAATAAGAAAATCGGGGTTTACAAGCTGAGGATACCAATTATACCTATTACTTATAGCAACAGAAATAGCCAAGCCAACATTTATGGGTCACTTCCAAACAGCTTTACCTGTATTAACTCTCTTATTTCTTGGAAAACTCAATGAGGCAAGTATCATTATTAATTATTATCTTGTTTTACAGATAAGGAAATTAAAACACAAGAGGTTAAACAAAGTCACACAACTAATAAAAGAAGCAGCTTTTTTGATCATATGAAGATCACCCTATTTAAAAGCCTGAGCTTTTAACTACTTTAGAATACAGGGGAAATGCCAAAATATTTCAATATGGCTCTTCATATTTTGCTGCACAACATATGTGTATTTGATTTCTTGTAACTTTTATCATTTCATATGACAATTTTTCTAGTATTTGAAGAGATGAAGTCAACAACCCTACATACAGTGAAGATTTTAAGTCCGTTTTAAAACTCAACTCCCAGGCAGTCACTGTATCTAAAATAGAAAATGTCTCCAGATGGAAGAATGTAGCTGTTGTCTTTGTGCTACAATGATACTTGAATCATCATCAGTAATAAAGACACCTGGGACAGTGAAGTAAATACGCAAAATCAGAATGGTATTCAGTGTCTTCTTCCTCCATTGATGTGTTGGCTTTGCTAAAAACAGCCCTGATTTTGTCTGAATTGTAAACTAAGCAAATATAACTAGAGATACATAGGAAACAGATGTTGACTTTTAAAAGACCACTTATCTATCTTCACTTTTTTTATATAATCAGCTGAAACTAGCATTCAATCTCTTTTCTTAAAACGGCTTAAAGTTTACCCATGAGAAACAAGCCTCAAAGATTCCATGGTGAAAATGGAACAACTTATTTTGAAAATTCTACTGTAACAATGATTTGGTGACATATATAGATGATAAAAGCATTGTCAATTTTATAGGACCACGATTGTTCAGAATTTCTGCACTTGCTGTGGAAACAACATAGCACATTTATACTACAGTTAGTTTAATGATGGAAGGTATTCTACCTATTCTAGATAATAAACAATAGGTACGTGTTTTTAGATTATACATAAATATGGGATATTGAGATACCCTTGTGGAAATAAATTCAAATAGGTATAAATACTTCGGAACAGATGAATAGTCCCTTTCCAAGTTGGAGAAACACAGTGTCGGGCATCAGCGACCAAGACCACAGCCTGCCGCGCTGCTTCCGGCGTGTGGATTCACCAGCCTAACTTCTCTTTACCTCAGTTTCCACTTGAACGATGGAGATAATATATTATGAGGATAAAGTGGCACAATATATATAGACCACTTACTATAATCTCTAGAGGTCAGTGAATTCTAATTGTTTCCTGTATATATTTTTGTTGGAGAAAAATCTCATTAAAATCATATGACATCGACTGCAACACCAGTAGAGCATATTGCCATTTGTTATGAGTTTTAACCTAGCAGAACAGATGACGGAGCCAAATAGGATATATTTCCAGAATAATTTTGAATGGCAGAAAAGATAGACCACAACTCCTCCTTCTCATTTTTAAAGCATTTGGGTAGTGATTTATTCCTTAGCTGAGTCAAAGCTAATCCTATTATTGGGAGGTCTGAGAGCTTTCTGGAGTTTCTATCCATGGATGGATAAATATATCTGTTGCATTAGGCAAATTTATGCACACAACTCTTAAGAAAAGATATTTTTAATATGAGAATGAAGACTGTGTTAAATGGTGGTTATTGCCTATATATTTCAAACAATGAGATCAGTTTCTCACTACCATGAATCTATGTTGTAATTTTACATTTTTAAATTTTTCCCATGTAGTTCAATTCTATGTCTTTTCTTTTGGTTATGGGTTAAATAAATTTATATTAGTAAAAAAATCAAAGCTACTGCAAATAATATTTAAACGTATCTAAATCAAATATAAGTATTCATGTTATATATTATTTCGATTATTTATTTATATCTGTGATTTCTGTGACACAGCATAGACCTTGAGAGCCTGCAAAAATATTCATTCTCCCTTTCTCTCTGAAATAAACAGATGCTCTACTTTCAGCCATGCATATAACCGCCCAGCTAAAAGACCGCATTTCCTATCTCCCTGGCAGTCAGGACTATGTCTTGGCCAACGAGAAGTAAGTGTTGACTATTTCTAAAAATTCTCCATGAAAGACTGTGGCATACTTCTCCCACTTTCACCTTATTTTTGAAATACAGACATACTGGTTAGAGTTACAGCAACCATCTTCGCTCAGAATAACATAGATCAAATTTTACGTCGGACAGAGCGGAACACAAGAGGAACTTTACTATCCTACAAACATGGAGCCATGTCAGTCCTGCTCTGCTTCTAAACTTCTTTTACATGTAAGAGAAACAAGTCACCATTACGGAAGCTTAGTGTTCTGTCTCTTAAGCTGAGTTTAATTCTAATCAATACGCAAATTGTTTTATGCAGAGGACTTATCCAAAGAGATATTCTATGCAACCCAAATTTTTTTTAAAGAATACTATATGACATCACTAATCAACATTTCATACTAACATAAAAAAACTCACATAATCCTATAATAAAATATTTGATTTCATTAACTCATTGTTTTTCAAACTTCTAGAACCACAGATCTTTTTATTGTTGAAATAACACCTAGTACCATCCTAGGTTCTTTGTATTCCTTCTACACAACGCGCTCGGGGGAAGCTAATTTACGTTACTCTTCCTCTGAATTAGCATTTGTCAGAAATCCTCTCTATCTCTCAGCCTTTCTCTCTCTTTTTGCTTGGGGAGACATATCTCTCAGATTTTCTCAGATCTTGGTAAAGTTGGCACTTTCAAAGTGTTTTTCATCATCTTGTCCATCAGTACATTGCACTGAGAATCCTTTCCTCCTGTGACGTGGAGGCAATTTGTTTGACTGAATTTAGATAGAGTCTGCGAGAGCTTTCTCGAGTTATAACAAAAAGTAGCTATCTCCCAGATATCTACTACTAGTAATAATTTTTCCTTTCTGTCTAGATAAATGTTCAGGTCTCGAATAGTCAGTTACTGGACTTGTCCCTAGGATATAATTTTTGTTACAGGCCTTTCGAGAGTATTTTCTGAAACTTACTTTTAGAATGACATGGATGCTGCCATCTATGTCGGAAAGAAAATTTACAAGGAAACAAAGCATAGATCTATTTTTTTATCAACAGGAACTCCAGCCCAGAAAATGTCTCTTAAATCGCAGCTTTTAAAAATGTTTTAAGATTAACTTTAAAATAGCTGAACCTGAGATAAGTGTACAATTTTTTCTTCGACAGTTAAAATTTTATTAGTGTGTATTTTAAAAATGTTCCTGCCTATCCCTCTATTGATAAATTACTTTCTATTGCTTACAGTGATACATGCATGGTCATGCTCGAAGTGTATTTTAGCATGAATCTAAATGGGTCAAGTTATAATTTGGTATGCAAGACCTAAGTTTATTACTGTTTTTTGTTGTCGTTCTTTAGATTTACTGAAAGTTTTTTTTTCTCTTTAAAGACACTTTATGCAAAATTGCTGCAGAAATAAAATTATGTCTTTTTCATCTGGTGAGCTTCAGCAACTTTTAAAGTATTCTTAAAGCGGGTGTCAGTGGCGGGTGCAAGCTCGAAAGAGCACGGGAGCTCGGCAGATGACAGGCAGAGTATCAGACAATAGGACATGGTAAGAACCTTCTGAAAATGTGGGACTGTTGGCCTGTGGATTCAGGCCAGCAGCGCCAGATTTGACTTTTCAAGAAAAGTATGTTAAATACTGACAACTAATTATTAAAAATAAAATAAACACACATTCCCAAAATCTAACAGGGTAGAAATCAAGTAAAAACTAAAAATACAATAAAAAAAAAATCTTTGCGGGTCTACTTCCTCATTTGGCCCAAGGCCGCCAGTTGCTACACCTTGTTTATATCATCTCCTTTCTTTCTCAACACCTCATTCACGAAGCATTTCCGATAGTTTTCAAATATCTCCTTGTAAACTGGCTCTTTCATAGACATTCTGGACCATCTTTGTAGTAAATGGAGTGTAAGGGAAAATTCACTGTGAACTGATTACAATCTCTTGTCTGCTGATATCACGCTGTTCAGTCTATCTATAATTTCTGCTGTTTAAAATAAACATATCCTTTAAAGGCAGATTAAATTTCACCCTAATCTGGAGGTCGAAAAAAAGGAACGTTAAAACATTCTGTAAGTCCCGGCCCTTTGTTCGCGTTGCATCCCATCTACAACTTTCTCTTACCCTCGTCTCTTTACCCCTCAGCCTCCTCCACCCACAATTACCAAAATGAATATCGGTATTTTGGTTAAGAAGCTGGATGTTAAAGTCAAAAGCACGTGGCTGACTACCTGCTCTGCCGCTTACCAAAGATCCAGGATAAATAAGTCTCTTTGCATCTCAGTGTCCTTATTGGTAAAACGTACTTGATAATTATAGAATCTACCTTCGGGAAGGATTGAATGGAATAACAAATCGCAGTTTGCTCTCTCGGAAATAGTATATGTTAGCAAGGGGTGCCCCGTTTCGTCATTATATGGTTCTAATTCTCAAGGAATTCTCCCTAAATCTGAGTTAAAATGTTATCCATTGGTCCCAGTGCCACTTCTTAAAACCTAAGCAATCGAATTTCTTCTTAAATGTAATTTCAGAGTGAAAAGGAACAATTTGATTTATTTGAAGAGGGGATTTTCTATCACCTCCTTTATTATATAAATGATACTGCATTTCTACTCCTGGGATCACATCTGCCAGAAATAATGGGTGCTTCATATTAATGATTCATATTGCGCTCCCAATTACACTAAATCTCTAAACCTTGATTTTTATATCCAAACATAGAAGCCTCACATTTTGTTCCTCTAAAGCCTCAGTGAAAAAAATACATAATTTAAGAAAAAAATGGGGAACAATCTCTAAATATAAATTATTTGTCCATGGTTGGTTGAAAGGAAAACTAAGATAGGTCTTAGTTTTTAAAAATTACCTGTTTCCTCCTTTTTTGGAAAGGGGACAAGGGTATTTCTTTGTGAACAAAGTTTTTTAGCTGGTAAAATATGGAAATGCTAAGGGTACTGGGTTAATCTAAATTTTAGTGTGGAATACACTTTCTTTCATTGATAACTAAATCTGCTATATTTTTTCTTCTGCCTATGTAAGACCACTGCTGAATCATTCATGCCCCCAGCTAATCTGCTATATCAAGACGAATGATAAGGCCTCAAAGAGATGCCAAGAAAAATGAGAATCCAACTGTGTTTATAATCTAATAGTGTAGGTAAGAAATATTTGTAAATAACTATAACATAAGCCAACATGTGTTCATGGATGCTACAAAGGCATTGTTAAAGAATGTTTAAAGGAGGTGAATATCATATTGTACATTTGTGCTAGGTTTTGAAAGATGGGTAGAAGTTTGGTAAATGGAGGTAAGGAGCACGATGATGAGTTTATGGGCAAGAAGATTAATATGAGTAAAGCCACCAGTCACCAAAGCATGGTCCTTGTTTTGAGGCGACACTTATATTACTTTGAAAGTAAGAAGTAAAAAAAAAGGAACAAAAGCAACCTGGGACAAGAAAGCTATTTAAGGGATTTTGTCCTTATTCAGTAAGTGGTGGGATTGGATCCACTGACGTATACCTAGGGGAAGAATGAGTTGATTACAAAACTTTAGACCATAATTCAAAAGATGGTCAAAACAGTGGAGGGTCTAGAGAAAGAAGACCATTTAGGAGACTGATGATATAAACTGACTGAGGGATGATGAAGATCTGAGTCCTGGATGGTCGCCATGAGAATGGAAACCTAAGAATTCTTGAGATATGGTGATGTTTTAATATTTTCCAAATCTGCTGCTATCTTATATGTTTAAAGTGTGTGTGTGTTTGCATGTGTGTGTGTGCATGTGTGTGAGTGTGTGTGTGTGTGTGTGTGTGTGTGTGTTGGGGTAGTCTAGATGATCCATCTAACTTTTGAGATTTTGTTAAGACACCTGGGATCCTGATATCTCAAAGTGATCAAAACCTGAGGCAAAAAAAAAAAAATGCCCATGTAGTTTTGAACTGTTCTAATGTGTTTATGAGTTCTTTGTCTGTCTTACATTCTCTCTTTCTTTCCATTTCTTTTCTCCTTCAGTTTTCCCCACCCATCATCAATAAGAAAGAAGAAAACGAGATTTAAAGGTGAAATAATACAATTCTACGATATGCAATTATCATAGGACTTAGAGATAGATGAAATGGATTAAAATTTCAGCTTCGTTATAAATTGTAAAGCCTTAAATAAATCTTTCAAGATCTCTGAAACTCTCCAGGAAAATGAACTATTTCTGCATCTCTTGAAGGAAATTTTCAAACGAAACAGGCTCAAGATATTGATATAGGTAGCTCTTCTCCAACCCCACCAGAATCTCCTGGAATAAATGAACTCTGAGTTTCCATCCAGATATAAATGTTTGTTATTCTATAATTCTATTTATTATAAAGCTTTATTATTCTATAATTTTTATCCCAAAGTTGTTTCCTTTCTGGGTATTTGAGGCTATCTCTTCGGGGCCATCTTTTCATCAGAAGTGAAAATAAGAAGCCAGTTATGTTAATTTCTTGAAAGGTATTATTTAAGAGTCATGTACTACTCAACTCCAAGTTGAAAATGAGGTAAGCCTGGACAGCAACCTGGACCTTGTCCATCTGACTCTTGAAATGTAATTTCTATCTTAACCGCCAAAGGATTTAGGATACCAAGACCCACAGTCTTTTGGTTTTTTAACCAAATAGACAGACCTTCTCTTTGTGGTGGGAAATATTTGGAAATTGTAGGCCTAATGAAAAATATCAAGTCAATAAAGATAAAATTTCTTTCTTTGTTTTCCCCTCTTAGAGTCAGCTGGAAGTTTGCCAATCTGCACACAATAAAATTCTACACTGAATCCCAATAGATCATCAACAATGAAGATATTACTTTCACCAAAACACGTCAGGTTCAGATATGCACCACTGAATCCCACATTTCTTCTAAAGTCATCTCCAGAGCATACTAGCTCAAGACCCCAAGTGCCGATGTCTAACAGATACTACATTGCTTTATTCAAGGAGAGGCTGATTCCATTAGAAAACTCAGAGTCAAGTGTACAGAGCTTTATCATATCTGAAGTCATTTCTCAACTGCTATGGATCAGCAAAAGACAACACTGCATGTTCTCATTTAAACTTTGCTTGTTACTAAAGAAGATACCTCGGGTCGGTTCTACAGCTGACAGCAAGGTGGGGTGGTGGATGGCCTCTGGGCAACCTGTTATTGCAGCCGGGCCTCTGCAAATGGCCTAAAATTATGATGCCTTCTCAGCATCTGCTGCTGCCCGCACGTGCACCGTGAATCAAGGAACAATCGCTTCATATGCCAGGGCGACAGCAACAAATGTTAATCACAAATAAATGGAACCATGACTGTGCTCAGTTTCTGAACAGTGCACTACAAAATAAAATGATCCTGGGAGTTCTGAAGAGAAATCACCATGGTCACTCTTTTCTTATTCTAACTGATGACAGTTGAGTAATTGAAAAAATGAGATTTCCATTGTCCTAAAGATTTACTTGGTTTGGTTTTTAAAATCAGATCTTTAAAACTTCTTCTCTTTATCCCAGAACTACAGTCTGTACCTGCTTGGTAACAATGCTAAATCTAACACCTTGTAGGTTAATGGTGTCCACTTCCCTGCCCAGCCTTGTCCTCTAGGCCAGTCAACTGCATTTCGATACTATCGTTTTCTTGTTTGCAAGTAGAATATTCTTTGTGTATTTCCTGTCACTTTCCTTCAAATATCAGGTTAGCAGGAGTTACACTGAAACCGCAGAGCCGGAGCGCTTGTTTGGTTGTGGGTGAGAACGGGGAATCAATGCCGTGCCAAGTGTCTGGGTGGGCAGGACAGAGCCAGGCTTGTGAATGAGTTACAGGGCCAGGAGATCAGGTAAATGGAGTAAATTCTTTAATTTACACAGTGACCTGAGGTAAGTGATTCTTTAACATCTTTAATGGGTTTAAAAGAAAGACCACGGCCAAAACAAACTTATATGCGGTTGACCCTTGAAGAATACAAGCATGGACCGTGCAGGCCCATTTACACCCAGATGTTTTTCCACCAATGTCTGTGCTGTTTTTGACCCATAGTTGGGAGTCTGCAGATGCAGAGGGCCTGCTTTATGCATTGACCTCTGATGTTTTGTATAGGGGACTTTAGCGTCTGTGGAGTTTCGTATTCACAGGTTTCTGGAACCAAACTCTTGAGGGTAGAAACTGACCTGTTTCAGCCTCATAGTACTTGCATAGTTTAGCCCAATGTTTCATCTTAATAGAGACTCAGGAGATGAGGAATAAATGAATGAGACTTATTCGGTGGATATAGACAAAAGAATATCAAAAGCAAACCCCTAACTCTCACTCTCTTTAGGAGACTGGAGATTTCGGATAAACAAGTAAAGTTGGCAGTCTCTGGAATTAGAGAGACACGTCCAGCAAACCACCGTGAGGCGCTGCAGCTAGAGCTCAAGCACGAGGGCGTTTTGCAGGAACTCGGATTCACGCTCTCGTGTGGTCCTCACGTCATGCTCCACCTTCGGTCCTGTGGAGTCTCACCTGCAACTTGGCGTAACGCAGCCATCGGCGGCAAATGTCTGCCAGGGCTTGCAGCTTTCTAAGGAGAGCAGGCTTAAGAGAGGGGAACACTGACCACTTGTCCCTGACCCTTCTCCAGAGTCCTTCCCACTCAAGACATATCGGTAATGTCAGGCGCAGGAGAGCTGGAGACAAGGCTGGATTGTATGAGCTCTCCAGCTTCCTTCTAATTTTGGAATTCTAGACCCATAGACTTTTTTCTAGCTTTCTTGAGCTATCATTTAAGAGTGTCGAATGTATTATCTTATTGGCTCTACACAGTCTCTTCAAAGGGCAAGCATAGAAATAAAAGTAAGATGCAAGGCATGACAGAGTCTCAATTCATGGTTTAGCTCGCATTTCAGCAGGGGATCCATGCAGCGCAAAACGAATTGTTCAATTTCTGTTTCTTACAACGCTATCTATTTTGCATTTTGATAGCAGGAAATGAAGTTGATTACGTGTTCAAAAAATTCCCCACCCTCTGACCACCTTACACTTTAAGAAACTTTCCTTGCTACTGATTCCTGCACACATCGCCAGGGTTCCAGGATCCCTATGAGCCTCTGCTCTCAGGCGACAGGGGCTGTGAGGTTTGTGTTTGGGAAGGGTGGGAATGAATTTGGACCCCACACTTCTAGCAGTGCTGGATGTTAGGGACAGAATCGGCTTGTACTGCAGCTCCCCAGCCAAGAAAAATCCTGGAATAGGAGAAGCATAATCACAGGGTTTCTTATATTTTTACCAATTGAAATATATTTATATATTGCCTGCTTAAAAAAAGAGATGTGATACAGCTCCGTTCAGCAAACACCGTGCCAGGGTCAGATCCTCGGCTGGGCAACAGAGTGGAGAAAAGCGCACTCCCCCGAAAGCTGTGCTCCCTTGGTCTGAGAACTCTGTTTGGAAAGAGCCAGGACAGACGGCACTAAGATAACTTGCATTTCCTGATGTTTTGTTAAACATCAGAGGTAGGGGGAACTGGTCATCCAAGCGTCACCAATGTGAAGCCAACATCCCCCGGGTTGAAACAAGAGGCCGCGTGAGGCGATCGGCCGGAAGCCGCAGCCAGCTGCAGCCCTGGCCTGCCGTCCCGTCCGAGATCACGCGGCGCCCACCGTCTCCTCTACTGATGGCCTCCGTCGGCTCACACGCTGCCCTCTGACTAACTCCGCGTCCTTTCTGCACCGAACATGCTGTGCACCTGTCCTTTCGTACTGACCTTGTGGGCTGTGCATGACATTATTCACTGGGCATTGGGACGAACTTTCGTGGGGACGGCGGACGGATTTCAGGGACATAGGGAGGGTTACACGGATCCGGGGATGAAAGAGGCTGGTTTATTCCCTCTTCCTAGTTTCTTCTTCTTACCTGGATTCAAATTTAGTGCCTCAGATTGGAAATGATTCTTAAATTGGCTTTTTACCAGGTAGGTATCTCTACCTGCCTGGCAATTTCAATCGCCTTCTCTTCCCAGGCCACTTACTCTGGAAAACTCTGTGATGCCCCCAGATAGGTTGGGCCATTTTCACCTCACACATTGTTGGTGGAATTGCAAACTGGTACAGCCACTATGGAAAACAGTATGGAGGTTTCTCAGAAAATTAAAAATGGATATACCTTTTGACCCAGCAATTGTACTTCTGGGTATTTTTCCAAGGAAAACCAAAACAATAATTGGTAAAGATCTATGCACCTCAATATTCATGGCAGCACAATTTATAATCGCCAAGATGTGGAAGCAACCTAAATGCCCATCAACAGACAACTGGATAAAGAAATTATGGTTCATATATACGATGGAATATGACTTAGCCATTAAAAAAATGAAATCCTACCATTTGCAACAACATGGATGGACTTAGAGGTAACTATGCTGAGTGAAATAAGTCAAACTAAGAAAGAAAGATAAATGCCATATGATTTCACTTATAAATGGAATCTAAGAAACAAAAAGAACAAACTAATCAAAAACAGACTCATAAATATAGAGGAGAATCTGGTGATGGCCAGAGGGGAGGGGAGTTTGGGGGCTGGGATGAGGGGCGAAGGGTTAAAGGCGCACAAATCAGTAGTTAACAGACGGTCACAGGGACGGGGAGCCCGGCATGGGGAATGCGGTCAGCATTGGTGTGGCAGTGAGGGGGAGGCCCAGGGAGGGGGGGAGCCATTAGGGGCAGCGCTTAATAAACGATACAAATGTCCAACCAACGTACTGTGTACTCGAAACTAACAATAAAAGAAGATAAAATAAAAATAACACTTTTTAATCTGATAAGCTGATATCAAAACTCGAGACTTGAAAACGATTGTTTGAAACTCTAAGGACTTTAAGGTTGAAAAACACGGTTTATTCATTCTGTCTCTTACAGTGCCTTTGTTATAAAAGATAGTCAAGAAAGGTGTTTTTTTCCCCCCGAGTAAAAGGAATAATCTCTTGGACAGTACCGCCCAAAGGATCTTGATCTCCCGCGCTGGGTTTCGTGTGAGGCGGAGGGCACAAGGGGCCCTGGACGGCTGCTTTCTGAACAGCCAGAGAAATCGATGTTTCAATGTCTTCAGCCAAGGAAGGGATGAGGAAGAGGGAAGAAAAGAAAGACAGGCAAGTTGGCTGTTTATCTTCAAACGAAATGCGCAGACCGGGCCGGCACGGTGAACCTCGTGCTGGCGGCCGAGAGCTCCGCGCGATTTGCATTGTTGCTACAGGGGAAGCACGTTTAAGTCAAAACGGCAATTTACGTTAAAACGGTCCTTCTCCCTTGATCTCCAGCCCCAGTGCCTGAATCTTGGGCAGATTTGTTACCTACATCTCCAAGCAGTGAAAGGGAACTAATTAGCCGGGAACCAAAGCTCACCCATGTCTTCATTGGTTTGTCCTATAGCATTGACCTTGCAGCCATATTTATATATTAAGCTTTAGCTTAGATTGTTTTTAAGGACCTTTCACCAATGAAACTTCTTGGAACCGTACTCAAGAGGCGTCGTTGAACTAGCTCTGCGTGGGGCGCAGCGCCGATCATCGGGCGGAGGCGGCCGTGCACGCAGCGAGCCTCGGTGGCGTATTTCAAGCGTCGTGCCCTAGGTCTGAGCAAAGAGCCGTGGAAACACAGAAGAGAGCTACTCTTTCTGCCAAGAGTGAGAGGTCGAGTCCAGGGGGAGGGTTTGCAAAGGAGATGACTGTTGAGCAGGGCTTTGAAGACCGAATGGAGTTTCCAGAGGTGGAAGGATGAGGGGCATTCAGGCGAGTAGGGGCTGTGTGAGCCCAGCCGCCACAGCAGGCGAGAGCAGGGTCGTTGGTGGCCCAGGGGTCTGGGGTGCCAGTGGAGCAGGGATAAGTTAGCGCCAAGTGGAGCAGAAACTTCTTGGCGGGGAGCTGGGTGTTTACTGGACATTTAAACATGCTTTTTCATTCTCTGATGCTTGCTTTCCCCAGGGCTTGTCATGTGGACTACACAGCTGAAAGGGAACTCAGGTCACTTATCCCTAGACCACTAATTTTATACATGAAGAAATAGAAATATAAGCCACTTGGTTAAAAGGGTCTTTTTCCGAGGGTTGGCGGGAACCCAGTCGATTTGCATATGGAACGAAGCAATCTTCGTGCTGCTGTTGAATAGACCTGATCTCGCTGTTCGGGACACAGGGGAATTTGGTGTGAAGGTGGGTCTGATTCGGGGAGCTGAGCCGCAGAGGGTCCAGAGGGCTTGGTCATGGGGCAGCTTTACGCCGACAGCGAGCGGAGGTACGAGCCTCTGGGTTCCAGGGCATCCGCGCCCAGCCAGGAGCAGCCCACGTCCAGGTCACCTCCTCCTCCTCAGGGTTGTCAAAGAACACCTGCTCGGTCAGGGTATAGAGTCCCCCGCTGGTGGCAATGAGTTCTGGAGGCTGCGAGAAGTCGCCCTCTGAGAGATCTTTCCTCTCAGCTGGCTCCGTGCCGAGGGCAGGGCCCAGCCCGTCACCAGCATCGGCTCTGGCTTTGGGCCCAGGTGTCTGCGTGACCATCAAGAAGCCAGCCGAGGGCGATCCCGGCCCGAGAGAGGACGGCCCCGCAGTAAAGAGGAAAAAGCCTCACTTCCAAGGGGAGTGACCTGCCATTTCACTCTGGTCCAGCCCCTGCCCAACTCTATGACACGGGAGGGGGCCCGAGTCGAGCTGGCGGGGACGTGGCCTCTGGGGCGGCTGCGGCCCTGCCGAGGCGTCCGAGCAGCGGGCCCGGCGCGGCACCCCTGCTGCGAAGGTGCCCGGAGCGCGGTCAGGTGAGGACGGGCACGTGGAGGGCGCCCGCCCGGCTGGGCACGGAGACGAATGTCAGGGATTTTGCAAAAAGAAAAAGTAATTCAAAGCTGAACGAGCAGTCGTTCAAGATGTCCTCACCGTCAGACTCCGACGATCACGTGCTTTTCACAAGACGGGGCAGCTTTTGTCTCAGTTTGACAAAACCATAAACGAAGGACAGGAGCGCGGCAGGCGATGGCTGGCCGCCCCGCGACCGACCGGGAACGGGAGCGCGGCACGGCGCAGGGCGCTGGCAGGCCCTCGCGGGGCAGCTCGCTCTCGGGGCGCGTCCCCAAAAAGCGTAAGCGACAGATTCTGTCCTACGCTGGAAGCAAGTGGAGTTAATTATTTTTTTCGTTTCCATAAAGGTCATGAGAGAAAAATGAGCATGACAGCTGAGGCAAAGGTAATGGTCTTTCCGTAAACATGCCGAGAAAGCGCATCGCGTAAAGAGTGCTAATGCCGGCTCACCTCTGGGCACGATACGTCTAAAAGGAAAAAATGTTTCTAACTGTTTAAAAAGTCTTACTGCTTTATTCCTGACAAGATATAAAAATGTAATTTATAAAAATCTATGTAACTCTTAATCTCATCACACGGCACTTAGCGAACTGCCTCCGGCTGCTGGCAGAGAACCCCGCGCCGACCCCCAGGCCGCATGCTGGCTCTCGGTCAGGACCCTCCAGACCTCACATTTGCTGCTGAACTTCTGACTCGCAGAACAGATACTTGCCAAGTTTATTGTGGTTATAAATGATCCCTTTCCTGAGGGCTCTCAACAGGTGCTCCGGTCTCTCTGGTGTGCCTGTAACTGGGGACAACTGTGATATATACATTCTCATTTTTCAGCTCATGTCCGTTAAACCTACCTAAACAGCTACAATCACTGTGTTAGGAATATATTTTAAAAATTCACAAACAAAGAGAAATGGTTCCTTCTGGTAGCCTGATGGTGCGTTTGTCCCCTCAAGCCAGCTGAGAGGATGTTGATAAGGCACTTGCTGTGAAAGCGTACACCGCACAGCCCGCTGCCCTCTCCTGGTCCATCTAGGCCCTCGGCTGTGACAGCCTCTGGTTCTCACCTCTCAGATGAGCTAAGCACAAGGTCAAAGGATTATAGATGCAAAGACCTTCGAAAGCATCTCATTCATGGTCTGTCGCTTAGAGCCAAGAAAACGCAGCAGTTAAATGACTCGTCCAAGAGCCTTCTGGCTAAGGGATGTGCTGGGCCCTGCGCCTGGGACCCCTCCCCTTTCGTGATGCTGCTTACCAATTTCTGGGTGACATTGCGTAGCATTTCTTAAATGTGCATTTAAAATGCAAAGTCCATGTTTTAAAAAAGTTCCAGACACAACAGAGATAATTTTGAAAATCTCCTCATGAAATAAATATGAAAAATTTCTGCCTCCTCAGCCAACTGGTACTAAATGTTCTGCAAGTGGGACCAAGGGGACACCCAACAGGAGGACTTCAGTCCCAGGCTGCAGTGGTCCCGCGGGAGCGCGTACGGCCCAGGCCCCGGCCCCGGCCCCACCACCGGCAAGAGCAGCCGTGCCACACAGGGCCACACTTTTCCCATCCAACTGTGTTCCATGGAAACACTTCTTTTCTCAGTCTTGGGCACCTCAGGTTAAATCTCACGAATGCTGCTTCACATCGCACATGTTTTGACTGAGGGCGGGGGGTAAAAGATGTATTTCCCTGCTCTTTACGTAGATTTTCTCTTTCAATCCTCATAACAGTCTTGAAAAGTATATATTTTATTATTTGTTTGACAGATGTAGGGATAGAAACTCAGAAAGAATCTCCCTATATACATAGATCCAATAAATAAGTGGATGGGATTAAGTGAGTTCTTTCTGATTTGGAAATGCATACTGTTCCAAAAGGTACATTTCATAAGTCTGCCTTAAATCACAGTTCCAGGACATGGGTATCATCTTACCATTACAAAGCATTCCCTGAAACACAAAGATTTTAAATATTAAGCATTTTCCGAATTCTTTAATAGCAGAGGTGGATACGGCCTTCGAGTAAGAAGAAGTAGTAATGACAAGGGCCTCCTACTCAGCTCGTCCACGTGGCAGGCCAAGCTACAAGTACTTAGCAGGCATCGGTTCCTTTGACCCTTGCAGTAATTATTTAGAGAGGCTGAACAATCTGCCCAAGATCACACAGCTAGTAAGTGGCGCAGCTGGGTTCAGGACCACGGCGGTCACCCCTGAGACCACGCTCTGACCGCTCTGCCGGCCGCCCTTCCCAGCCCGCTGCAGCCCGCAGGGAGACGAAGCTGGTATGAGAAGAAATACCAAAGACTGGTATACTAAAGCTTATCTGAAAATAATGCTTTTTAAATGTGAAAAGTAAAATATGGCAATAGATATTAGGTGTTTTAGAACTCTGAGATTGCTGGACTAATTCCTGACCTCAGTGAAAGCTGAGCTCATCAACATTAAAAGTCCCGAAGTTCACAAGTGACCAAAAGACAGACAGACAGAAAGAAAGAAAGAAAGAAAGAAAGAAAGAAAGAAAGAAAGAAAGAAAGAAAGAAAGAAAGAAAAAGAAAATATCCAATTAAGCTAGTCCTTTGAGCAGGCTGCGGTTATTGCTTCTGGGAGGAGAGTCACACAGACTCTCAGAGGAGGCAATTTTTCTTACTTCATAACTGAGGAATTTGAGGCTCAGAAAGGCCAAGATTCCTGCTGCTGGAATTAGGCTCAGAACTAGTAATTGTGCACAGACCTACAGGTAAACAATCCAATCAGCCATGTAGATTTATATACACCACAAAAAGATGGGAATAAATTCAAAACAAACCAAACAGCACAAATAAAAGCAGCCGACATAGAGCACATTTCAAGAAAGGCGGTTTCCGCGCACGCGCTGAGGCGAATCGCGGGGGCTGCGCCCCGCACAGCCCGCACCGGCGCCTGCGCCTCCAGTGCACGCAGCCTGTCGGCGGGTCCCTTCGGGGGCCCCTCTACATCAGACTTGTCCAGAATTCTCTCCAGGCCACAATCAGCTCCCACAATATTCTACTAAGGCGCCTACTTCTGTCTGGGGCCTCCTGGCAAAGTCCCTACACACAGCGGCCGGAGTGGCACTTATACAACATAAATCACGTCATCCTGCAGCATGAGATCCCTCTGGTCTCTTTCCATGCCTCGCCCGCTGCTCGCTGGCCATGCGGTCTGCGCGCTGCTCTGTGAGCACGCCAGGCCCCACCGGTCCCCTCTTGGCCCTGGTCTCTTCCCCGAAAGCGCCATCATGTCAATCAGTTCTTTGCTTAAACGTCATTATATCTGAGTCTGTCCTTGACGACGCCAGATAAGCTGTCTTCTTCACACTGTGTCTTCTGTTACCATTTTCCTTCATGGCAACGGTTGGCCTGTAACTTTATGTGTTTAAGTGTGTGTATATACAGGTGTGTCATCGTGTATATGTGTGTGTGTATGTGTCCATGTGTGTCACCGTATGTACATGTGTATATGTATGTGTATACGTGTGTCACTATATATGTGTTTATATATATATGTGTGTACACGTATACATGTGTGTATTTGTTTGTTTTCCTGACAGGGACAAAAGCCCCATGAGACCAGGGGCTCTGTTTAAGTCCACCAGTGCCTAGAACAAAGCCTGGAAATTAATAAATGATTAATAGAAATGTATTTGATAAGGAATGAATAACGTATGGTAATTATAGTGAATCTGAAATTCAAAGAAAAAACTTAAATTATCTTCCACATATTATGAAGAAAATGTAAATTTTCTTATTTATATGATGTACTTACTTTATAATGATTTTTCAATTTACAGCTTGTTAAAATTATCCTAGCATTTAATTCCTAGATACCATAAAAATCTTTGCAGTTCAATATGATATGCTGCCTAAAATATACGTTACATTTTTTAAAGTGTATTAAATTTGTACTTTAAGAAATTTCTTATTCTCTACTAGGTTTATCTAATCACTTAGCAAAACTAATACGCGAAATGGCTATTATTTATCAAGATGTGCTATTTCCAGGCATTGGTCTAAAGTTTTCCTGTTCTCATTCATTTAATCTTTATAAAGCCGTCAACGTAGGAACTGTTATTACTTCCGCTTACCAATGAGGGAACGGAAAAACAGAGTTAAAACGTCTTCATCAGGGTCGCCGGGTTAATGAGCCGTGTGGCAGGACACACACGGCCACTTGTCACTCTTCTACTTGCGCACTCGTTTTTAATCAGAAGGCGTCTTCCATGCAGCGAGCCGTGCCAGGCCCCGAGTTAAGGAGCGAGCGCGCGCCCCGCGGGCGAGCTCTCCCCGCGGGCGCCACGGAGCCCCGAGGCCGGACGCCTCAGGGCCGGCGGTCAGTTCCTTCTGCTTTTATTCCCACTCTAATGGTGGGGTCACTAAGCCCCACAGAGTGATCCTGCTTTCCCCAACTTAGTCTTCTGGAGTCTTCTAATGAACACAGAAAAGAGAGGGACTATTTCAGTTGTAAGACTTTAAGCCTTGATGTCTGGCCCTGGAGGCCACGCCGACTGCACATCCTCCAGGTTTTCTTGACATCTGAAGAAACTGTGTTTCTAGGGAGAATAGTTTTATATTTCTCTATACGCTGCCTTTAGTTTCCTCACATAAATTGCCAGTAAAACTTGTGAGTTCCAGGACAGGCCAGTACTGGAAAGAGATATACTATTATTTCCATTGATTAACTTGCTTCCCCTCTATTGTAGAAACAATATTTTCTTGCATTTTCCCTCAATATACGGATACCCTCTTGTCTTATTTCATTCATATTTCTTATATTTCTCATAGGCTTATTTTATTTATAATTGTGTTTGCGTCCACCTTTATCAAAATCTATTTAATAAAGCGCCCTACTTCCACATTTATCTCAAAGCTTTTCTACTGATTACTTGATTCTTTTCATTTTTTCTAATCCCGTGGCTTAAGGTAAATTTTTGCTTATTTGTTTTTTTGCCAGAGTCCTCTCCTTAAAATATCAGTTACATTGACCTTGGATTAATCAGACTATGACTGTCGCATAACATTGGACCAGAGGAAGGTCAGAAATTCTTTGATGTGAAATCTCTCTCTCTCTCTCTCTCTCTCTCAGGTACTGTCATTTTGCAGTTATAGTCAAGTATGTCTACTGAGCATAGTTGTTTATCTTATATCTGAAGTGCACGGAGAAGCAATGTCACCAGCGTTACGTTATAAGACAGCAAAAGGCAGTGCCCCTCGAATTCCGCGCAACCAACTGAGGTGGAGGAATGAGCATGAGTAAGTTTTTTTTTTTTTAAACCACATTTTTAGCTGTGGTGAAAATACACATAATATAAAATTTAGCATCTCGGCCTCCTTGCGTGCAGCGTGGCGGCGTCAAGTGCGCTCACACTGCTGGCGGCCATCACCCCCGCCCGTCTCCAGGCCTCTTTCCATCTTGCAAAATTAAACTCTGTTCCCATTAAAAAACAACTCCCCATCCCCTCCTCGCCCAGCCCCTGATAACCGCCATTCTTCATCTCTGTCCCAAAAGTGTTCTTAATCGCTGTTTTTCTTGTAGTCAATATTTTCATGTAAGATACTCATAATCCTAAAAAATACAGAAACAGAAACAGGGCCCTAATTAATGATATACTAACTTTGTTTTCTTAGGCTAGTCTATCATTATTTCCTTCAGGGAAGATATAAACACTACGTTCATCAATTACCTTCTGTTTATTCGCAAACAACGGAGGTTTTTATTTTTTCAGCTAGCCGTGGACATATGCCAGCAGGAAGTGTTGCACTGCTGGCATTGCGCCAGGACCGGCTTGGGAGTTGACGGTTTTATGCCTTAAGCCAGGACGGGGCGTTTCGTGTCCACTTTCTTGCCGGAAGCGACTCAGCCGAAGGCGCTGGCTCCACCTTGTGTACTTGTGGGTCCTAAATGCAAGATGATCAATATATTTGCTGACCGGCATTCTCTATCGTGTCTAATCTCCAGCACGATGTCTTTCGTGATAAAAAGGTCTTCAATCCTAGACTCAAGAGATCGAACGAGTGGATGTGCTTTAGAGTAGAGAGCAAAAATACCCCATAAAGACGCCGTGAGTCACGGGAGCGAGGCCCGGCTGGCATGGCTGCGTCTGGCTGCGCACGCTGGGGGAGGCCCCGTCCCTCCCGGGCTGCTCTCGACGGCGGTGACTCGGGGGCCGTTTTCCTTAGGCGCCGGTGACAGGTCAGGGTCTGATCCAACTCCGCTCACCGCCGCACAGTTCCGGCTCCCTCCGCTGCATTTGTCCCTCTTAGTATCAGTCGACATTCCTTCTGCTTGCCAGTTTTCTCGTCAATTTCTTTTGGAAAACTGTTTCTTTTTTTTCCCTGATTTGTCATTTTACTTTAAAATAAATCATCAAAGGATCTTCAGTGTTCTTGTGTGGTCCACTTTTTCTGCCTTTACTCTTTGAAACATCTCACATAAACCATTTATTTATGTGGAAAATATTTTAATCAGTATCATAAATTTATAACTATATTCTGAATTGTTTTTTAAGAGGATCCCAACAAATTAGTAAGTTATTTAATGGGGAACATACCGAATAAGCAAAGATAACATGTCGTTTCGACGATTCCGACGAGGCTGAGAGGGGAGGGGACAGGACCAAGGCACCGTGGCCCGCGTGCCGGACACACAGAAGGCGCCGTGGCCCGCGTGCCGGACACACAGAACACGGGGGAGGGGGAGCGAGCAGAGCCGTTGGCCTCAGGCGGCCCGGGGTGGTCCCCCTGGGAGGGGCTCGGCGTCTTTCTCATCTCCTGGCAGCCCGCTCGGCCCGTTGGATGCCGTCCGATTTCCTTGCCACTTTGTAACTGTGGGGAAACTCCAACCGTTGGGTCTGGTTCTCCATGCGTGTCCTTTTAAATTTTACTCTTATTTATTTATTTTTTCAGCTTCACTGCTTCTCTGAGTACCCACATTACCTAGGTAATGATGAAACAGTTCGTGTTTCCCAGGTCCTCGAAGGCGCGACTTAATGACAAGCCCTCTGCCGAGTCTCAGCTGGCGGCAGCGGAGTCAGGTGTCAATGTCCGCGACGCACTGCGACGCCTGCTGATCGCTTCTGTTTTCCCGCTTCCTACGTTAGGACGAACGCGGGAATGAATAACGGGGATCTCCGCTTACTCGGGCCATGAGAACTTACTTAAATACAAGCATAAAATCACTTTCCTGGATTGATATTGAAAAGCAGGATCTGGGTCTCACTCTAAAGCTTTTACGAGTAACTTTTCTAGTTGCAAACGTTATTTGAAGCAGCACGGACTGAGTTTCCGCAGCACGGCGCTCTCCCGACGCTCGCGGGCGGGCTGGGGAGGCCACCGCGCCGCACGGCCACCTCCGGAGGTGCCGGGGCGGACTCTGGCGCAACAGACGCACTGTCCCGAGAAAGCAGAAAAGCTCCCCTCCTCAGATGGCTGTGCTCAACTTAGTTCTTTCTCTGGGTTTTAGAAACACAAATACAAGTTATAAGACACTCTTCGGGAGCCCCAGCGTCAGAACTGAGGCACACCCATCATTTGGTGGCTTTCAAAGAGCGATTGCTATGTGTTGGCTGTGGCGCCACAGTTTTTGAATATTATAATTTACTGGATTAGATTTTCATTCAGAAATACTTCCATTAATGCTTCTCCTATACCTATTATCTTCCAAATATTCAAAGTGCAGTTTTAGAAAACTATATTCTGATTCCGGAATTTAAAATTCTGTTCCTGCTAAATTAAACCTTCGATGAAGTAGTTCCCAATGTGACCCTCGGTATTCCATGTTGCGCGCATGCCGAGGGGTGATTTCTCTATTCGGTGCCTGGGGACTGGTGCCGATCAGGCCTGCGTCCCCATCCCCAGCCCTCCCTCCTTTTATGACTGGCCCTCCCACTCGATTCTTGTTTCTCACTCAACACTGGGTGCTGCATGCCTTCCGGTAAGGCTGCAAAGTGGGTATAATCAGGGCACATACCAGAGAATTTCTAAATATCCTAATGACTGATGTGACTGCAGAGTCGCTTGAAGACCCACGGTGACATCATCAGAGTAAAACCAGCAGAGGGGCCTCATTTCTCCTGTTTTCGAGGAGGCAGCTCAGATCTGCTCCTCGCACTCATGCGAGCTGACGGGGGCGGAACGTCCTGAGCACCGGCGTCCCTTCGGACCCAGAGGAGGCCAACGCCATGCTGCCGACCACACACCCGACCACAGTGTCGCTGCAGGTGTCGGCTGGCTTCATCCTGTGTGACGAAAACGCCACACAGCAAGCGAGACATCTCGAATTTTAAACGCGACAATAGCAGAGGCTTTATTCTAGATGCGGGGAGACCGCTCAGCCCATCCGGTGAGGACACACGGCCCTTCCCGCTCCCCGCCGTGGGTGGTCCGGAGGCACTCCAGAAGATGGCAACAAGTCGCGCAAATCACAGCGGGCTATGAATTTTCTACTTTGCCCCCTGACAATATAAGAGAATATGAGTAAGGTGAGAAAAGACGTCTCGATGGCCTCATTGCGGGAGTGCCTAAAGAGCAACACAGAAGTGTAGATAGGATTATTCCTAAATGGCTATTTTCTGAGTAGCAGTAATAAAATCGTTTGAAGATGTACATCGTTTTTTCTGAATGGAGAACAGCGAGGTCATACTTTTTGGCCACTTGATTCGCTGTCTTGAAGACCAATGTGGCGTCTTCCCTTTTACTGTGCTTTAACTCAGGGCAGGGGGATTTGAATACTTTATCTGAACGCCCTGGAGGTCTTAGCCGGGCTGTGGCCGCCCCTGCGTTCTCACTGCCTGGCGAGCAGGAGGCCAGACCTCAACTCTGGAGCCGCCTGCAAGGTTCCGCCTAGAAAGCGAAGTCGGCAAATGACCATGAGCAGGGGGTGACCAGGGCGAGAGAGAGCAGGGGTCCCAGATCCCAGATCCGTCACATGGCCTCTCCCTCTGCGAGGCCTGGCGGATGACTGGCAGGGAGGAAATCTCTTCAAGCCTCCCTGTAACCAACACATTCGCGCAGTGCTGACATTTTGATTTAGCAGGCCTGCGTGTGTAGAGCACATGGCAACAGCGCTTCCCTGAGAATTTTACCAAACGAGTTTCTTCAACTAACATTTCAGCACAGCAAATACTTCCCATAACCATCTTATGTCATTTTTTGATCTTTACATCTATCTCTCCTATGGGCTTTTACATATTTATTTAGTTTTCCAATCAATTTTCCCTAATGGTTTAGATGTGTAGACAGCTCAACATCTCTAACTGTTTTTCTTAACACCGCCAGGAAATAATAGGAACTTGAGGCTAAACGCAGGCTGAGCTGGGAAAGGGCCATGGGCTCACACATCTGCTACTCTTCTCCCTCCAAAGTGGTGACAGGTCCCAAGACGAGATCCCGACCTCTGGAAATGTTAGACTCTTCAACGTATGGGAGAGGTTGAGCCACCTCGTCCTCTGCAGGTGATGACCTGGGGACCGCTTCAAAGGGACCGCAATACCCACCTGCAACTGTGGGGCCTGTGCTCACCAGCCTCATTTACTTGGGGCGACGCTGGTTGGAGGGAGGGTAGGGCTAGGGGGCAAGGAGATGGAGGCGGAGCTCCCGCAGGACACACCTGCTCGGCCCGGCCACGGACCCCAGTCGGCCGAGCTCGCCAAGTGGCAGCGAGCTGAGGAAGACGGCTGCGGACAGCGGGCGCTCGCAGAAGCACCGGGGACGCCAGCCGTGGGGAGGCGGGGCTGCGGCTCTCAGTCAGGGCGCTGCATCTGAGGCCGGGCTCGAGGACGAGGGACGCGTGCATTTGACTTAAAGACCAGAAGCCGAGCTGCCGCCAGGGCTGGCAGGATGGCGGGGAGGGCGAGCCGCGTGCGCACTGTGCGCCCGAGCCGCTGCTGCGGGCCGACCTGGCCCTCGACGCGGCCGTCTGGAGACGGGAACTCGGAGGGGCTGATTCGGGTTGAGGGAGGTTCTAGTGGCAGGGTCCTGATCTGGTAGGACTGGTGCCCTCATAAGACGAGGAAGAGACACCAGAGATCTCTGCACGCATGCTCAGAGGAAAGCCCAGATGAGGACACAGAAAGGGGTGCCAGCTCTGCCGGCCCATCCGTCTTGAACTCGCCCTCCAGAACTGTGAGGGAAAACAGTCCTCGGTCTCAGCCGCCCAGTCCGTGCTGCTTCGTTGAGACCGAGACGTTGGGCACGGTGCTGACTATCGGCTCATTTAATTCCCAAACCTCCACGTGAGGCGAGCTTCATCACCTCCATTCCATACACGTAGCAGCAGGCTCAGAAAAAGACAGCACTTTCTCTAAAGTGCATGGCCAGCCGATGTCTGCTGACACCCGAACGCGAGGCGGGCGCGGGATACGGGAGCTCCCGTTTGCTGAATCGCGATTCCCTGAGTCTGGGGGGGAGAATGTCACTAAGGTTTAAAGACCCGAGGTGAGAGATCTGTGCTTGCGCGGGGGCGGGGCGGTGTGGGCAGGGTGGGGGGGGGCAGGGGAGCCGGTCTGTTGGGGACATGATGGGGTTTGCAGGCGGGTGCTTTTGTGTCAAAGGGAGGCAAGAGCTGAGAAGAGCCAGGGAAACACGGGGTCTCAGGAGCCCGAAGGCAGGGCCCCCAGGCGCCCGTGTGCCCGTGAGCTGGCCGTCGGAGGGCCTGAGGCTCCGGGGGCGCTGGGCCCGTGGCCGTCTCAGAGGGCCGTGTTCCATCCTGAAGATTTGGCCAGTTCCGCAGGGTTGGGCAACTAGGGGATCTGACTCGCATCCAGCCTACGGGAAAATCTTGTTAGGAAGGAAACAGCAAGAGCAAATGGTAGCTCCGGAAACAAGTCAGGGAAGGAGACCGTGCTGAAAGCGTGCCTCCAGGGTCAGACAGAGACGTCGTAACTCCCCTGGGGCTGTCCCTGCGCCATGACAGCTGGGGGCCTGCAGAGCGTGGCCCCGCCAGCCCTCCAGGGCGGTGAAAGCCACGGAGGGTGACGGGCATGGCAAACCCTTAGGTGGAACCATCTTTGTCCAGGTATTATACAGAGCTTTCGCCGTATTTCAGCTCGCCTCTGCTCGGTGTGTTTTATGAGGCACCCCTATAAACACCCCTAGTTTATAGATAAAGAAACTGAAGCACAAAGAGCCGGGTGCAGCTCCTCAGGTCGCGCGGCCCATAAGGAGGGCAGGCTCTGAGCCCCGGCAGTCTCCCGTGCCTGCCCGTGACCATCAGGTTGCACTGCCCCGACGCCCTGGAGAGATGCTCTCTGCTCCGTACTTCTGGAGCAGCAGCGGGCGGCAGGCAGACGAGCAAGTGCTGAGCGCTCTGCGGAAAGGCTGAGGCTGAGTCCTCTCCCACTCCACCTTGACTTACACGCCGTCATTCAGTAGAGATCTCGGTGGGGATTAATGAGGGAAAGCGTAGAATTAACAAAACTCTTCAGGGAAACAGAATTATGTGGACTAAAAAAAAGAAAACGAAAACAAAATAAAACAAAAAAAACCCCAGAGCACCACAGCTGGCTGTACGGCAGACTGTAGTAGGAAGAGCATCTCCGTGAAGCAAGACAAACACGTTTTCTCGGCCTGCATCAGCTCGCGGGAATGGGCAGGCGCAGACATCAATCACGCCGAGTCTCCACCTCGGCTGCATTTTCCTGCTTCTCTGCAGCCCTGCGGCCCTGCCGGAGATGGAGCATCTGGACGCAGGACTCCTCCAACGCCTGGCACCGGAGGGAGCCCGGGGCAGTCTGCCGACACAGACGCTCGGTTTGGTTTGTTTTTCTTAATGGCAAAGTCTGAGACAGAAAAGGGGAGAGAAGACCCACCAGAATGCCATCCATCGGTGTCCGATGACTTATAATGGCCTGCTGCCTCAGTCATCATTGAGATAGAAGTGCTACACTGACTGCCGAAGCCTTGTCTCCAGGCATCACTCATTAGGAGAAGAGTCAAGTCAGAGCCCGATTTCAAGCCACACGGAGCCCGTAGAGCCACATGGAGCCTTAGACATAGGCGGCATGTGGCCCCAGTTCAAGTACAGACCCAGAGGTCAATTTACCACTCTCCATTGTTTAAATAAACTCGTTTTGTTTTACATTTGGCGGACCTGCCCTGTGTCGGGGTTCTGCATATTCTTCAGGCTCGGTCTCTGAGCTTACTCCCTTCCACTTTTCCAATCCGTTTTTTTTTTTTTTTGCAAGCTTTCAGGATTGTACTATATTCTTGCTTTTAATTACTACAATTTCCAAAATAAGTTCTATTCACATGAAAATATAGATTTATGCATAGTTAATAAAACCAGAGAAAAAGACAGAAGGCTATTAGAACATTTCAGAGACAAACCTATTCCTTTTGAAGATAAAGAAACTTGATTAAAAATGGAACAACAACAACAACAAAAACCCTACGAAGCAAAGTGATGAAAGTTCAAATGCCTAGTTCGAAGTCACGTGTTCCCCTTGGCGAGCGAGTCATGGGAACGGGCGTGCTCTGGTTGGCCAGGACAGGGCGGAGGAAGGTGCGAATAAATCGGCGCAGCTACGTCGAATTTTATTCATCGATTCCTTTCAACTGTCTTTGATTTGGCAACATTTATTTCTACCTTCTGATAACATGATAAAGTGCTAAACGTTAAAAGGATGAATGAATAGTTTGCCAGAGGAAAGAGAAGCAAATGCAGAGTCATTCGAAACTCAGGAGGAGCTGAAATCCTGTTCCACCTCAGAGGCGGATGCGAGTCCCCCTCAGAAACCACTTGCTGCTCTGAAGCCCAGCGTGTCGTTTATAGGACTTCACTGTGGCGCCTTCTGTGGACCAACCTTCTCGCTAGCTCAGTCACTCACTAATCAACATGCCTCATTCCCGGGATGACTGAATCAGTATTAAAGGCAATTTTGTTGGCGTCCACAATGCCGAAGGTGCCAGCAGGCGCACAGGGCAGTTACCACAGATAAAAGGAAAACACGCCCATCCCTTCCGGGGGGAGGGGCGAGAGAGGGAAGGGAGACTGGGTGCCTCCGAAATGCATGCGACATTCATCTCCAGGCCCAGGCAGTTTGATGTGACTCAGGACTAATTCTCTGGTGTGTGACTAAGAGGAAAAGCAGCCAAATCTGTAAAGCAGAGGAGGCCGGATTTGCTGAGAAATATATGAAGCGCGCGACGTCCTACAGCGCTCTTCTTAAAAACTGAAGTTTGCCGCCCACGAGCAAGACCTAAATAATGCACATGGATTTTACGATATAGAGAGATAGAAAGAGAGAGGATCCCTGCTAAACTCTATTCTCACTTTGAAATTGATCATTCGACTTCTAGTCCAAGGACATCTAAAATGATTACAATTCTTCATTTAAATTTGGGCTTAAACAGTCCCACCCTCAAAAAAATTCCAAATTGGCCTTTGGAGATTGTTTCATAGTTTTTGTTTGTTTGTTTGTTTTTTGTTTGTTTTTGTTTTGTTTTGTTTTGTTTGAAAGCAAATTAATAGCTTTTCCGGGATCATTGTGGAATTGGGTGTGAATGACAGGGTGGGTTTTGCCGGCGGTTCGTGTTGCAATCCCATTTCCCCTCCTTTTAGGACAAGACTGGGGAGTAGGCGATAAGGCATTTGCTGAAGCAGCTTAGAAAGATAAATATTTGCCAGAGTTAATTCATGGAATTTTTTTTTTTTGGTCAAACAAGTGTTTGAAATGCTGGTTAGTCCAAATTAATTTTTTTTCCTTCCTTTTCAAGAGTAAGTTTTACTTCTTAGAACCATTAGTATACTGCTGTGTCTTCTGAATCTCTAAACAGGAGAATATAGTGGGCATCCTTTACTAAATACATTTTCTTAAAGGAAATTTCATAGGACCAGCTTTCTGCAGAAGATTCTTTAGGGAGTGATGAGCAGTAATGAAAAGAGAGCCAGTTAGACAGGGGGATACACTAGCCGGCAGCCCTCGACTCCGCCGCTGCCTCCTGTGTGACCGAGGGCACTGAACTCCCGCGCCCTCTGCCTCCTCTGTAAAATAAGACTCCGTGCGGCCCAGGCTGTCGACCTGGAGACGGTGGGGTGTGCTTGGTACAGGGCCAGGGCGGGCGGCCCCAGCCGACGCCTTCGTTTGCATAATGGATTATGGTTTGCTCGTTAGGATCACATTGGTCGAACACAGACATTATTTGAAATTGTGACAGATGCGATTTGTTGCCAGCTAAGTCAGCCTTTCGTAGATATCTATAGGAATTCATGCTAAGTGGAGTCTTTGACATTAAGCCACTGTAAGGACCCTGACTATGCAGCAACCCTGGCGTCTCCCTGTACTCGTCTCCCGCTGTAGGCAGCTCGTTGAGCCACCCCACGGGGCAGGCAGGGGTGCCCTTCCTATCCTCACCTGACGCTGCCATGCACCCAGCGGTGTTGGTACATTACTCCGGTATGCAGAACCTTCTACAAAAACTGTCGAATGACTCCATCGCTTCCACTGTAAAATGCTTCACAATATGCTCTACAGTTTGGGGGAAGCCCTAACCCGTACATCATAAGTAAACACACGCACACACACTTGCCAGAATAGTCCTGATTTGGCGGGGGCGATTCAAACCAAAAAAGTGGTGAAGGGAGTCCCCCCAAGTTTCGCCATGAGCTCTGGGGTGCCGCAGTGAGACATGCCGACACCATCACACGGGACAGCGCAGCGCACTGTTGGAGGCTCATGCAGGACTGGAAAGCCTCTCCTCTGCGAGAAGCGATGGTTCCCACTAGATACTCAATACTCGATACTCGATACTAGATCCTAGATCCTAGATACTCGACTCCAGGGGATGGAATCCTCCCCAGGATGGTGGCAAACAGCCAGTTCGCGCATGACTGAGATGAAACTGAGCTTCACCCCTGGTGCCGAGCCCAGGACCTGTGCTGCTGGGTTGGTAGCCACGGTTCAGGCTCAAACATTAAACCATACAAGACATCTGGACCTCTGAGAGCCGGGCTGCAGATTAGGGCCCAGATACAGCTGCAAGAAACCAGCTTTATTATAAAACTTGTCCAAAAGTCTCCTCGGGATAAGTTATGAATCTTAACTAGTTTTTAGGAGAAGCAGACGTGCCGCACACACTGCGCGGAGTGCCCTGCCTTCCGGGAAGCAGCTCCTTCCTCTGTTGGTCTCGGAGGTGGGGACCACGCCTTTCTGTTTTCTGATTTCCACCTGAGACATAGCAGGCTCTTGATATTTTTGTCAAATAGATGAATGAATGCAGAAATGGACATGGATTAAAAACTTATCTGTGCCATGTGGCTTCGTTCCATGTCGCTTACCCGCAAAATCTATTATTCATTGATCACTAAATAGCTTTTCCTTCTCTTTATTTTGGTTACCTCCTCATCTGCGACACTTTTGCTGCTAAACATTGCTTTCTTTATCTTGTCTTTAAATAATTTTAAAACATCCTTAATATGTGCTTAAAATAGTATGGAATACTTCCTTCTCCTTCTACAAACTCCCCCCTGGAGGGACTTTGCCAGTAAGTAGCCCGATAGCCATATAAAATATGCGAAGCACGAATCGACATGCACGTTTCGCCGAGGCGCACCCTTCCTCCGCTCCTAGAGGTCGGAAGCCGATGGAACAGGCACCTGCCAGACGGGGACTTTGGTTTATGCGTCCTCGATCTGTTTCATATACTGCGCTAGTGAAAGCAAGGCGGCAAACAGGTCAGCTTGTGTCAAAAGAGTCTGAGGGTGGCTTTGTTTGGATGGCGCAAAGGAGGTGACAGGGGGTGAGGGAGGCAGGAGGGAATCTGCTGTTAGGTACGGAGCCAAGTGGCAGCAGCCAGAGTCAGGAGGCCGAGGCGAAAGCAAAGGGCTTCGGGAAACAGCGGGCGGCTTTCAGCGAAGGATTGAGGAAGCCAGAGCAGCCGGCAAGGAAGATCATCTGCACAGCAGCCTCGGACAGCCTGAATGGGAGACGACAGGTCTCGTGGTGAGCGCGCCATCTGGTGCCAACTGAGCTGCCATATTGGAAGGGCTAAAATAAATGTAATCCCGACTACCTGGGAAACACAATCGGCACAGCCTCATTGTGATGCTGATCTGCTCGCTGTCCGCGGATAGCAGTCTCAATTGTACCCTGAAGTGGCACCCAGGCTTTGAATCAGGATGGCTTTCGCCAACAAAGAAAAATCGTGAGCGAGTGCGAATTCATAAACGTGTCTTGCTTTAAGAGAAAGAAGACTTTTAACTCACACACATACACTGAGGACACATGCCCAAATGCGAAAGGTGTCAAGATTGCTCTATGCTCCAAGAAGCAAAATTTACAGCGATCTGCAGATTTCACTGGAAACCATGGCTCGGAACCACACACAGGTACAGGTACGGAGCAGTGAACTTTACACTTACAGATGGCTGTTTTCACAAGTGCCATGGGCAGACCGTAAGCATTGGTATAAGCGGGCGCAAGTGTCCAATCGCAACTCCGCAGTCCAGCGCCGTTTGTCAGCTCTCGCTGACAAAGGATCGAGGTGCCTTTGGACTTCGCCAAGGCCACACTCATGAGAATTGCAATGACTCTGAAATTTAATATTCACCATCGGATCTTTGACGAAACTTAACGGAAAATGAAACTTTCGGTAAACTCCGGAGAATGACCTCTTGAAGTGAGTGGCGATGGTTTAAAGTCTGGGATCCTAAGCACAGGATCTGGAAGCATCTGGAAGCACCTCCCCGCCCAAGCCCTCCATGTTTGCCCCCCTCGGAGATCGCAGGACGTGTGCCCGGCAGAGCCTCTCCTCTGGCCTCACGCCGGAGTCCACACGTTCCCGCCAGCCTTGCTCTCCTTCGAGGGCCGAGGCGAAGGTCGGCTCCCCTGTGGCTCCCCCATGGCTCCTGCACCCCTTCTGCAGCCCGCGAATTCCAAGAAGCAGATGTCCTTTGGGTGAGGATCACTCCACAGCTGGCACTGCACACAGCCCCAGGGATTCCGAAAGGACACGTGGAAGAATTAGTTATTACATTCTGGCAGCTGCGGCGCACAGATCAGCCTGGGTCCCCCGGGCCTGTGGCTTGGCGCGGGCTGCTAAACAACAATGGGGCTCCGGTGAGCGTGCCAGATCCCAAGGCAGAGGAACACTCGCGAGTCTCAAGATCAAAACCTGCGATGGCCACAAACACCTGCTCCTCCTTAGAAGAGCAGAAGCTGCCGTCATCGTCCTGGAACCCAGGTGGAGAAGTGAATGGCTACCCTGTCTGCTCAGGTTGAAAGGACAAAAGGAGCCTCGGTGAAGCCAACAGGAAAAACAGCATCACCAACCCTAGGCGGGTGGAAGATTCGCTTCTGGGAGCGATGGAAGTTGGCAGGAGAGAGAGAGCAGGGAAGGACACAGGGCCCCAAGCTGAAATCCTACGGGTTGAACAGCTGATCTTTCCAAGAGATTTAGAGAAAAAAAATCAGACGTTAGAAATACAGACCTGTCTGTACAGGGCCGACGGGGGGAGGGAAGCATCGACTCAAGAACTTCCTTTTCCCCCCATTTTGTAAAGATTAGCATGCGATGCTTTACGTGGAACTTGTCAAGATATTATAATAAGAAAAGACAGAATTATAAATAAACCTTTTCAGTAATGGCTTATCTCCGCATCAACACAAGCGGTCATCTATGATGGGTTTTATAGACGTTGTGATTAATTCTTCTTACAATCAGTGCATTTCTTGGAAATGCAAATCCTTCGGGCAATTGTCTGGCAGCTTATCCAGAGTTCATTGAAAGTTAAAAGTTAAGAGGACAATCGGTGGCTTCGCAATGAGTGACATTGGGCCGGTACTGATTCACCTGGCCTGAAGGTCACATAGGGGAGACAAAAGAGAACTGCCCTTTCTATCTACTCACCTGACTTCAGTGTGATTCGCGGATGTGTCGCTAAGGTTGTTTATGGAATCCCCCCACCCCCACCCCCCGGAGCAGACACTTCAGAGATGCCTGGCTGCAACGGGACTTTGGGGCTGTCGCAATTCGGGCCAGAACAACCAGCACTTCAAAATGGCAGAAGCCGAACGATCAATGACAAACCACTCAAATGAAGTTTGGAATAGGTTTCTTCAAAAATATCATTTTTTATAAATGTAATACACGGTCATTGTGGAACTGCTTGAAAACAGGCAAAAGAGTAAATTACATCACCATAATCACTCATAATGCAGCCACCAAGCCACAACTACTTTCATTGTTTAGGTGGATTTCAGCGTTTGGGGATGTGTGTTTGCCAGCCAAATACATACATACACAAACTCAGTTATACGTGTTTCCAATGCCTAAAAGAAAATTTGCCTCTTACGTGTTCTGAAAGATATAAATTAGATTTTTTTACTTGATGAAACTGATGAGTTAAAGTACAGCAGATCCTATAAAGATCAAAGACAACTGAGGAGAGCCGGAAAACATTTCACTTAAATATCTAAAAGCAGCACATGATTATTAAACCAAAGAAAAACTATTTATCTGTCTAGAAGAATGTTATTTAAACCTCAGGTTCATTCATGCTAAACAGAGGCAACATTTTCCATTCACTTTTCCAAAGCTTCTGCTCTCCTGGAAGGTACCCCTCCTTTCCTCTCTAGCATTCCTATTTATGGCTTGATGCCCACAATTGAGAAGGATATGTTTAGCAGGTTGCCATTGCCAAAATGATGTCTAAATGGTAGGTCAATTTTAAACAAGGTGATTTTTCTAGGTTGTACCAACCTATAAACATTATTCTTGCAACAAAACTATAAACTAAAACTCACTAATAAAAGGCCAGAAGAAATTATTTACGATGATGTATTAAGGAGTTTGAGCTACTTTTCTTTCTCTAAAGAAATAAAAAGGAACTGAATGTTTAAAGATGAAAGTCACATGATCTAAATAAACCATATTTCTTTTCTTATGTTTTCATTGTGTTAATGACTGAAAGCTGCAAAAAAAAAAAATGTGTCTGTCAAATTGTCATACTTTCCTAGACACGATCATCTAATGCGAAGCTCTAATAAAGAAACCGCAGTGACAGGGATTTTTACCGTCGTCACCGTGAGACTCCCGTGGAGCTGCAGCTCCGGGGACAGCCTCCGAGCTGGGAGCAGCCTGTGGGGTGACGACAGGTGCACCCCCCAAAAAGAACACAAGCTTCTTTCTGGTTCTTCTCTGGACTATTTATAATCTTTATGTCTTGAAAAATAACAAAAATACATCTAATTTGTTAGACACCTTGTATTTCTCATTCTTTTTTCATGCATTTCTTTCCTCACCCAAACTTCCTATTCTTTACAATGGAAGGAAAAGAAAGTTAAAGTTTATCTCCCTTCTAGAAGGGAGAATGGCATGCAGGTATGTACGCGTTTATTTCCTCTGGCAAATGTGAACACACTAAAGGCGAACGCAGTGATGGTCTGTTTACCAGAGGAAGCCCTGCCGCATGGCTGGCTGTCCACTCTCTCCAGGCCGTGTGACTCGCCACACTGCGCACCATTGCTCCGCAGGCCTAATGCACCCAGTCTGTGATTCACTTGCTACTTTCAGCTTAATTCCTGCAGTCGATCCTGTCCTCTGGCTGAGCATGCCCATGTGCTCCCAATAGACTTAACAGTTATAACCCTCGGATGTCCACAGACGTGTGTGTTGTGTGTAACTTCGTTCGACACTGCGGGTTCCTGCTCATCACCTGTGCACATGTGGTTTTGAAGTGAATGAGGCCAAAGCAATTTTAAGCAAGCAGTCTGGGCACTGGAGGAACAAACGTTCTGAGATTTTTCAGTCCCTTGTTCATTAGATGTTTGCTCAGTACTAGGCAAACCTGGCCCTAAATTGGAGACCGGCACTGAGGGCTCATCACAACATCTCAGAACCTCTCTCAGGGACCTGCAGATGGGAGCAGGTGGAGCTGTGCCATAGGCGTCTGCTGGATGGGCTCCCCAGCAGCCTAGGGAATCAAAAGCTTCCAAAATATACGATGGAGCTTCAGAGGAGGTCCTTTTTTTTTTTTTTTTTTTTTTAAATGTGGTACTGAAATACCAATTATTAAGATGCTAGAAAGAAACCAAGTGAAAGCAAACCAATTTAGGCTTAACCAATAAGGACAATCGAGTGCTCTGAAGTCACCTCAGATAATAACAATAAAAAACGATGCTAATTATAACCTTCCTTGGAGAGTGTGTTGTCTTCATAGAGCATTTTAAAGTGCCCGAGCGCATTTAGTTCTTACGATAACCTGATGGGACGTATGGCACTAGTACGCTCATTGTTCCAAAAAATGCGGCTGAGATGAAATGTGCACGAGGCGGAGAAGGGAGAGCCCGGGCGCCCAGCTGCGCTCCCGTTGACGTTAAATCCGTCTCTTCCCTCTTTCCCGTCTCATGCTTTTTTGCCGACTGAACGGTTCCGCGATGGATGTGGCATTCCACGGTGTGATAATAGGAAGGTACCCGCTCCGCGCTGTGCGTCAAGGTAATATAATTTTGAACCACACATGCATGCTGTATGTTTTGATTGAAAACTAACACTGTAAATTCGTATACTTGAGTAAACCAACTTTATAGCTTACAAAGATATTTGGAGTTTTCCCCACAGCAGGGAAGACCGTACCCCAGGTTCATGGGGAGAGGAGGAGGACCGAGGTGAGTTGGCTGTCCCTTGCCTTACCGCTTTAAAGCCCTGACTTCTCACGCCACCTCCGGTCACGGCCCCAGGTTTCTGGGGGGCTCGGCTGGAGCAGAGGCTCTGCAAGCGCAGAGACGCCCGATCTTCCCGCGCTTTCTCCCCCCAGCTGCCTCCGTCGTCTCCTCCTCCCCCCGCCGCACCCTCCGCCACGCCCACCTGCACCAGCTATATGTATGAGCTTCTCAAGACAGTCAATCCATAATCGCTGGTAGGTTTGTTGTAAAAAGAATTTATCCGCATCAATGGATATGGGTCGGCGAACGGCCTGAGACAAACGGCGTGGGTATCTGCCAAGCTTCCCCTGAGGCCTGTGAGCTGTAGCTCGTAACCCCGCCAGCCGCGTCCTCTCTGCACGCCCGCAGTCATGACTCTGCTGGGCCAGCGGCTCTGCCAGCTAGTTATCCCATGAGCCTCATCGAATCTTATCAATTAAAAGGACGCGACACCATCCTCTCGCTCGCAGGGACTGAGTGAGATGCCAGATGTGAAATGTGTAGCCCGATGTGTCCTGAAACACAGCAGCTTCCGCACGCAATAATCATCCCTTTCACCATTATGGCTTATTTTAGGTCCAGAAGGGAAATAATGCAAGTGGTAAGGACGTAAGCAGAGGCCGGTCTCAGGGTAGTGGGGAGCAGAGGGCAGAAGCAAGTTAACAACCTTTGGGGAAAATGAAGAGATTAAATGGCAGAAATATTAATACAAGGACATGAGGAAAGATAACATTTTACAGAGAAGAAAAGAGCTTGCAGAAGTCACAGCCAGGCAAAGAGAAGTTAAAGGAAATGCATGAGCACAAGGTGATACAGAGAGAAAAGGATCGTCAACGCGAGAGGAAGGGAAGAGTTTGGAAGACAACAGCTCTACCCCTGCTGCCTCCTCGCTGCAGTTAGGACGATGGGACCGCGCGGAGCTCAAGCTGAGTCATAGGTTTTGGGGACAAACTCGCATATGCCCTGTGGACCACACGACTGTGCAGGAAAGATGCTGTGGGGTTCCCGGTCACCATCACCTTGTGTGCCTTAGGAACCCGGCTGCAGAACAAACTCCCTCAATAAGAAAAGGCGGTTCTGGTCCAGACGAAGACCTGTGGTGGTGCAAAGGGGTGGCTGGGCGCCCCACCTACGCTCGCCGGGGACCCCGCAGCACAGAGGCAACCGAGCGAGCACTTCCCAGGGGAGAACGGCCAAGAGCAGGCACGCAGGACTGCACCGCAGCAAGAGCGGCTTCCGCAACGTGGTCCAGTACGAACGAAGAGACATGGTGGATGACTTGTGAGAACGCGATGGCGTGAATCGAGGGGAAAAATGTCAATTTGCACTCATGGCATAACGCCTCGTTTTCACTTTACTCAGTTTCTACTTCATAATATGGCTCCTCTTTCCTGTGCTGTCACCCTTGGAAATATCTGAAAAGACAGCTGGTTTTCTAAAAGCACCTTCCATGGATTTCCTCAGTAGAATCGTAAAGCTGTCATCACTGAGGAGAGAAGAACGTCCCTTAAGAGGTGGATGCTGCCTCTGTCCCATGACCATGAGGCCTCATGCTCCGGGAAGCTTAAATTCTCTGATCGCCGTGGCTGAAGGCGAGTTGGTTTGGTGGCAAGTCTGGCCAGCCATCGAATGACTGCCATGTCCAGGGCTGAGTCTGCAGAGTAAATTCGGATAAGTGTCCTGGGGCCGGGCGGGGGGCCGGCGCCCTGCCCTTCTGCTCCGGGCGATGGGAGCCCGCTCCGGGGGCGCATGGCGTGTGCTCCCAGCCTGTCTGCGTCACCGAACCTGTCATCGTGGTCGCCTACTCCACGCCTGTCACATGTGAGATTAGTGGCTAAGGCTATAAAATTCATGCTAAGAAAAAGCTAACGTCCAAGGATTTAATCTATAATTAAAATTGATACTGAAACGATTACTCTATCGATGACGAGTGAGGACAGGTAGAAAGCCAGGCGCCTCACGAAGCTGGAGCTCTTCGCATCGGCTCCAGCCCAGGCGGAAGGACCGCGTGTCCCAGCACTTTGGCCTGACGTGGTGGGAGAACGTGCTTTCCGGGAGACGTGCCTCCTGAAAGGACGTGGTAGATCGATTCATGGTTCGAAGCGAGAGGGGTGGACGAGATGCTTGCCTGTGTTTGTAAAGCCCCATTCTTTCCATTTCCCCACCTCGGCCACGCTAGGAAATGACGCGCGAACATGCGCCTAGGCTCACCTGCAAGACGTGCTCTGAGGACAGCGTCCTTTGAGTCCGTTGCTGCTTGTTGGGCTTTGTGTTATAATAACTATCAAAGTGGACTGCACGATGGGGCATGCCTTGCCCAAAACCGGCCAGAAGGTAAGACGTGTGAGTGTCTCCTTACCTCCCGTTCACTAGGGAAGTGCAGCTGCCCACCGTTACCATACGGAGGGAGCATCCAAAGCCATCTTCCTACTGTGTGCCGGGGACTGAACGTGCCATCCTTCTCAGGGGGAACGCTGGTTTTTTAAAAACCATGGGAAGAATATGGCAAGACTCAGCATGAATCATAGCTTGCATATGATGGATTTGAGGCTTCACTAGAGGAGTTGTTTTCCTGTGGGCCGGCCTCCCTGCACTTCTCGGTCAAATCTCAGATTGAGATTTCGAGATGACTACACAAGCCCTTTGCATGTGGAGCGAGTCCTGAGACCCTCGGCCTCCTTTCCTCAAAAAGGCTCCGCATGGCTTCACTGCAGCTGCCAGACCCCGGGGGGCGCGGCCGAGCTGGTGGAGCAGACCCTCCGCGTGGACCTCACCAGACAATCTTTTCAGCTCCTGTTGCGAATTTTTGCTTTAATAGACTGTGTTAAATTTTACATATTCTTAGCCTTTGGTAAGAAATCATTTGTAAAATGATGATATCATGTCGTTCAGAATACTTTTTCTTTGATAGTTTCAGCTTAAGAAGAGAAATACAAAATGCGAAGGGTTTTGCTTGCCCTGGAAGCCACCAACGGTCTCGCCAATGTCAGATCGTGTAATTTTAAGGCTGCTTTGCTTTATTCAAACCCGAACCTCTCTAAAATTTCAACGGAAATGATCCAGAGTTTCTCACTTTTGGAAATGTCAGCAACTCGTTATAAGAAAGAGAAAATCGAGTCTATCTTTGTAGCATGGAAGGTCATGATGCAGCATAGAAGTTGGCTGGCTCTGCGGCTGACGCTCCTGCTGTGCAAGGCCCTGGTCACCGGTAGATCCGAGGGCAGCAGGGAGGTTTGTCCTTGTCCCAGATACGCTCAGTGCGCATTTGGTATCACAACATGGATGTACTAGCATCACGAGCATGGAAAGATACTAAGAAAGCTTTGTCTAATGTTGAGAGGAAGCACACGGAAGTAGAGAATTCGTTCTTCATACACTGTAGGTGCTACTCTTTTAAATTTCATTTGTATGAGGAATGACAACCATTAAGGAATGTCGCCGAGTATGTGATTTATAAAAGGTCATTACAGATTCTCTTTCCGATGACTCTAATGGCTGCTGGCAGAGGAAGCAGACATTAGTGAGAAAGTACTGACTTTCTATGAGCCTAGAACCTATCCAGGTTTATATAAGGCACATGTCTATAATTTTCAAAGGTACTTTTTGGAAACACTAAGTGCCACCAATGAAGCAACCTGCTTCGTGATGGCTTCTCCACGGAGCCCCTGACAGAGCGAGGTGGTCTGGGTCTTGCCTGGTGCTCCCTACTTCAGGGGGCCCCGAAACACCATAACTGACATGGGAACTTTGATGTGACATGGAGATGTGTTCTGGGATAAACTACCCGGCTTTTCTAAGCCTCAGTTTCCTCAGATCCAAAGGAAACAACAGTAAAATGTACTTTGGAAGATGGCCGTGACTATTAAATGTGGTAACAGCTGGGTGTGCTCCAGGCCTGGCTTGTTTAGTGAGGGCCCCACAAATGTGAGTTGTTATCAATGTTACCATCAGCCTAACGAGCTATCCGAGCCTCCCTGGGTCCTCACTTGTTCATCCGGACCACAGTAGTGCTTCTGGAACTTTCCCTGTAAAGTTCCCTGACAGTATCTCATCTTATCTGAATGTGTTCTCTACAGGAGGCCACCTGCTGACCGTGTCCCCTAGAGCAGATCCCGTGGGAGAGTAATGGAGATGGGGAGACCTCAACCCTTACGTCTCTTACATTTTTAGCATTTATATTTTTCTTTCATATTTTCTTGATCAAATTTTGAGGTCTGCTTCATAATCAATTTTGTTTAAATATATATTTTAAAAATATCATGTTCAAATTATCTTCAGCCACATTTGACACTGCAAGAAGATGACCTCCGGTCAGCCGCTGGCCGGCAGTGCCGCGCGGCTCCGGGCAGGCGCGTCCCAGCACGCCTGGTGGCCCCGGCGTGGGCGGCCCGCCGACCCGCCGCCCGGCTCCTGAGGCGCAGGGTCCAGCCTCACCTCAGACCCACAGGATCCCAGCCGCATTTTGCCAAGGCCCCCGGGCGATTAGTAGGTAGGCCGAAGTTGAGATACACTGAACTAGACGGGCTCCGAGGCGCTGTGGGAGCAGCCTGTTGTGATGGAATCGCAGGGAATCCGCACACGCTCAGCGAGCGGCTCACGGGAGCCTGCCATGTGCTAATTGGCATGAAGAACGCAGAGATGACACGATCCGTTCCCTCCTCTTGAGGGTTTTCTAACTGGCAACAAGACAGTAGTCATGACTCGGCTCCACAGGCGACTGTCGCCTGCTCCATGAGCAATTCACCCAGCTATTCTTCAGAGATTGTCCCCATTGAAAGAGAAGTGAGAGTAAGAGATCGGCGATCTTCGCCCAGGACTCCCGGGGACGCGGCCACCGTCCTCGCCCCCGCTGGTCCCTCCTCCACCTTGCTACCTAGCCCTAGCCCTAGTCAAAATGTTTCGGTGCTTTACCACATTATTCTTACGTTCCTACACATACTAATGTTGAAAACTAAACTACCTGGCGTGAAGAAGCAATAAAAATCCATTGTAACAAGACTGGCGACAGGCAGTTTTCTTGAGGCGACGCCGGAGCGTGAGGGGCGTCCACGCGGCGCACCCGTCTGCAGCAGAGGCTCCTGGCACGCCTTGCCCGCCAACTCTGCCGCCGATCCTTCCCTGCTCACTGGAAGGCGCGGGAGCAAATGCTCCTCCGTGTCTCACAGGCCTCATTTCTTCCCCAGTACAGGGTCGTGTCAAGAAGTTAAAGTCTGATGCTGCGCGGGGGGACATTTAACCTGCACACAACAGGATGTGCACGTTACTGCCCAGGCAGAAAAAACACAGAGTCGATGACGGCCACTCGGACAGTTTCTCCTGATGTCTGCAAGTGGAACGTGTCACCGAAAGTGGCAGTGGTGGCAGAGTCATCTGCAGGCCTGGGCACACGTAGAGGAAAATGGCAGACGCAGTGGGTCATGGGAGAGGGCAGGTGAAGGCTCAGAGGAGGCTGTCTGGTACCCCAGCCCCCGCAGGGTGGGCGGCGTGGCGCTCTGTCCCGCCCGTCGGAAGCGCAGACCCCTCGACTGCAGCCCCACTCCTCGGTGGCCTCTATGGCGTCTCGGTCCTTTTCTGCCTGACTTCTTAAGCTCGTGTGAGGACCAGCCGCCCTTCTTTCTCTCATGCTCACCTTCGAGCCCATTCCGTCTGGCCGATTCTCCCCGTTCCATCGCTTAAATCGCCAGAAGTCCACCAGGAACCTGTTAGCCGAAGGCCTTCTGGAAGATCTTCTACTCGCCTTCGCTTGAATAATCGAAACAGCTTTTTCTTTTAACATGTTCTCCTTTGGATTCCGTCATTTTCAACATAGCTGTTCTTCTCTTTTGTTTCCTGTAACGGCTTGACCCCTTACGTCTCTGTCAAACACAGCCATTTCCTGAGGCCGGTCTACACTTTCATTTTTAGCTATTCGTCCACTCCAACAGCTTCAAACAATACTTTGCTAAAAATACCTCCAGAACACACATATCAAAATCTGAGTTTTTTTATTCTCCAGGACCAAATAATCTCCCACTGTCTGCCTGGCATTTGCATATAACAAATCATCTCTCCATTCACCTGTGTCTTACTCTGAGCACTACCCAATGCTCCAGACTGAGTCTTCCACGACTCCTATGCCTAGAACAGCCTCTTCCCCTCCTGAGTGTGCCCACTGAGATCTGTCAAGGACTACTTGCTCTTTGGTATTTCACAGAGCTATTTCTCTCCATAAGATGATGTAGCATTGAGCAGTTTGATATACAGAGTAAGATTTCTGCACTGCATCACTCAGTCATTGAACAAATATTTAGGGCATGTCTACTGTGTGCCATGCACTGCTGTGTGCTAAGAATAGAAGAGCTGACAAGAAAGAGTTTGCTGTCATGAAGCTTATGTTCTGGAACGCAAGGGGGATCTGGCCAATCAAATAGATACATCCCTCAGGTAGCAATAGGCACGAAGAACAGTAAATAAAAGTAAGGAGGAAGGAAATCATGTGTTTCTGGAGGAATGCTATTTATTCAGGGTTGTCAGAAGGGGCCTCTCTGACAGACGGATTCTGGGGAGAGACCGAAGGAAGAGAGAGCGAGTCGTGAGGACGACTGCAGGAAGGGTATTCTAGGCGCCCAGAGACGCGCATGGCTGTTGCGTGTGGGCAGGGATGAAGCCAGACGGCGAAGGAAGGGACGTGGTGAGAGGAGCCACGGGAGCGGCAGCAGGGAGACCACCGAGGGCCTCGGGCTCCAGCAGAGACTTTGACCTTCGCCTCGGAGGACAGGAGAAGCCATTACAGAGTGTCGGATAAGAGCGAGCACCATGATCTAGCTCACATTTCATAAGAATCACTCTGGCTGCCATACTGAGAAGCTGCAGGAAGGGCTGGTGTATTCAGAGATAGAAGCAGAGACCACAACGAGGAGAAACAAAATAATCCGGATGAGAGTCGATGGGTAATTGGGAAGTAGGTAGAGGCCTGGGAGAATCGGCTTTTACGCTCTTAAAAAAAAGACAAAGCCAACAGCAGCAGTAAAGAAAGAAACCAAGGATGACCCCCAAGTTTTAGCCCCGAGCAACTGGGACTAGGTTTGGAATTCAGTTTTGAACTTTCCGAGTGTGAGGGGCACGTTAGGTCGAAAGGTGAAAATCGAGGAGGCGACTAGTCATCAACGCCGTGGTCGCCGCCGCTTCACACGGCCACCGCATGAGCACAGCCCCGTGACGCCGCGCGGCGAGACGCGGGGGCCCCCGGGAAAGCAGGCGTGGACCCCACGAACCGCTGCTGCTTCTGGCATGCTCTGCAGCCTAAACGGCCATCACCTGACAAAGCAGTGTCCACCGGTTAACCGAACAGGCCTCAACATTTTCGCGTCTGAAGCTGATTTTTTAGAACAATTCAGACTGCGCGTCTCCCTCTCATTACAAAACGTAGCAGTGCTGCGTCAGGTGCATTATTCACGCAGCTGATTAATTCGTTTACCTTGTTCATAAACAGTAGTGGGTGACATGTACAGGACGTCTTGGTGGCTGTCGAGGAGGGACAATGGGAACACGCTTTTCCACCATTAGGAGAAAACTGCCGGGAAGTGGACCGGCCCAGCGCCGTGACCGCGGTGTCTGCCTGGAATGCGACCCTGCGCATGGCTAGTTGTGCACGGAGCCTGCCGGCCGAATCCTATTTCTGTAACCGCAGAACCGGTGTAAACTGGCCTTGTCCTATTTTTGATCAGATGCTGACTTGCTTTTCAGAGATAACGGAAGGAGGCCACAAACCGCACCGTTAGACACGTACGCAGAGAAGAATTCTCTCCAGAGGGACCTGCCCATGTCACTGGGTTGAAACTCACTGCAGACTATACACTAAACCTGGAATTTAAACATGCAAAGCATGGGAAGTCGTGATCCACTAGCGCAGGGGTCTCCAACCCCTAGGCTGCAGGCCGGTACCTGTCCGGGGCCTGATAGGAACCGGGCCGCACAGCAGGAGGCGAGCGGTGGGCCAGGGGGCAAAGCTTCCCCTGCACCTGCAGCCGCTCCCCGGCGCCATCGCCACCTCGGCTCCGCCTCAGACCACCAGGCATTAGATGCTCATGGGAGCACCGGGCCCGGTGCCGGAACGTTGGGGACCACTGCTCCACCTAGAGCCTTCGCACTGCGCTCTCATTATATGGAAATAATGCAACGTAACTTCTCCTGCTTCTTCCCTTAAATATAACCTCGAAAACCCTCAGTCAGAGAGACAGATTGTCTCCTATCTCCCCGCTGGTTGACTTTTCAATAAAGCCTTTTTTCCTTCAAAAGCCAATGTCGCAGCAGTGGCTTCTACGTGTGTTGAACGGCAAGCTATACTTTGTTTGCTAACATTTCCACATTCACTTTTTATAAATTAATTGGAAAGTTGCATTGAAACTCCGCTTACCTGCAAGGGCCCCTTGTTCATTCAGAGACCTCTTCCCCTTAAGGAGGTTGTCATTTTTCTCTCCCCTGTGGCATGCAGGTAAAAATCACCATTTTCTACTTTTCTTTTCCTTTGTGGCTGCCTGCCTTCTCATTTCATTGTACTTAGCCTACTTTTTTCCTTCGACTCTATTTGAAAAGAGAGAGAGTGGAAAAGGAGCAAACATCGACACTCCAGCGCCTGGACATCTGCTAGAAAGACGAGGTTCCATCAGGTGCATACTTAATATTTGTGCAAAGCAGTAATTAACAATTGCTTGAAACAAACTACAACAGGAATATGATTTTCAACATTTTGTGTTTCTTCTATGAAATTAAAAATATACTTGGCCAGAAGACTCCAAGAAAAAACTCTTTTGTGTTCTAATGCCAGAATGTAAACGTCGCAGAACACAGTCAATGTAGAATATCGGCATAAACTCCCCTTATGCCTTATCATGTGGAGATGATAGTTTATTTATATTCAGCTCAGACTAAAATGAATTGGTCAGATCTGACGTCTTGCGAGCTAAGCTAATAAAAACTGTCAGTTATTTCAAAATGCGATCCTTCTTAATCTGAAAAAAAAAAATCCCGTTCACAGAAATCAAAGATGACAAATTTTCAATAAAAATTATGAACCTTTTCAATGTTTTCCTAATTTCTGAGGTTATAGCAAATCCATTCAAGAAGTATATCATTATCACAGGTTAATAAAGTATTTTAGAGGACGGTAGAAACACACGCAGAAATGAAATGAAAGGCCATCACCTTTACTCTCCTGCCTGACAGCAATCTGCAGGTGCTGGGTCAGTTAACGAGGACGGGAAGACAGCAACTTAGGCAGCGTGGAGGAGATCTACTTCACGCAACATTAATCAGAAAACATCCCCCGAGACACGGATCCAATGACCTCACGGCATGTGGGGTTGAAATGACCAGCGCTTGTACAAGTCACTCGATGCGAATTTTGTTTGGTGAACAAAATTTAGTTGTGTTAGTCGAAGGCATATATTCTCCTAGATGGATGACCTTGAGAAGATGCACTTTTGAGGATCATCAATAAAGTATGCATTAACCCATCTACTTTAGAAAAATTACTCTTTAAGATCATCGATAAAAAGACTCATTATCCCCCACCTACTTTTGATGCCAGCTCATTTTCAAAATGCTACTCAATAAATCAAAGGACTTTAGATAAGTTAATATCGGAGAAGCTAATATTTTCTTTACTCTTGATTATAAGAAATACAGTCACTGCTGCAAATATACTAATTTGTTTTTCCTATAAAAAGGGTAAAATAATTATTAAAGACAAATTATACCTTCTTGAGAATAAATAGTACAATACTGTAAAGATTTTGAACGTTAATAGTTTATACAGGTGAGTTTATTAATAGATTAATAACCTGTTCTCATGAATGGATAATATAAGCAATTTTAGAAATTATCTAATATCAAATCTTTACAGAGATGCGATAAATTAAATACTGTTATCTGGCCAACATAATGATTATTCTGCTGTTTAAAAGACCCACTAAGTATATTGATGTGATCAGACACATCTTGAAAATACAGAATGAAAGAGAAAAATAATGGAATAGAGAGGTACCAATGTAATATCAATTAGTTGCTTACATCGAGAGTGGTTTAATATACTATAAACTTGGAAATTAATAAATGGAAACACTTCTACTTGTTCAGAGGATAATAATAAAAAGCAAAGAGTTAGAGCTGAAATAAACCTCTGAATTCAAAAACCTCTGAATAGCCTAACTCCTACATTTTACTGGTATGAAAATAAAAACTTAAAGAGTGGTTATGCATCAAGAGACCGGCTGACACTAATAAAAACAAATGCACAAGTTACAGAGCAAGTTCTCAGTCGCCAGTTGCCAGGACCCTTGCTACAATGTCTGAGACCTGGCACGTTGCTGCCACATCCATTTTAGTCACATGATGGTCACGCAACAAATCTAATAACAATTACAGGTCTGCCCAAAGGAAAAAGGAAAAAAAAGAACAAAGTAGCAAGTGGGAAATGCAAAACTCAGGTTTATTCTAAGGCCTCCGCTACACCTGTGAGGTTTTTCCCTTACTGTGCACACGCAATCATTACAGGACACAGCTAGCTAGTTTATCACTTGTTTCACTGTGTGCTCTGCATCGTCTCCAGTCAGAAATGTTAGGGCTAACACCCGGTACATCACTTATTTTACTATAATCAATAAATTTTTCCATTCAGAAATATATGCTATACATTAAATAAAAATTTCTGACCTAAACAACCTACTGCAGGTAATCTGAGGAGGACATTCACATTTCATTCCCTACAAATTATTTTTGCTCACTTTTTACACAGAAGGTTGAGATAAAAAACAAAAATAAAAGCCACGGAGATATGTCACCTTTCCAGCATTGGGGGCAACCTGCCGACTCCCAGCAGGAGAGGTGTCTCCACGCTTAACGCTCATAAGGTCAGTGCCTCCAGCAGCTCTTCCACGGCTCCCGTCCGGCGCGCTCACTCTTCCGCCTGAGCAGTTAGGCAAAACGTGGGGTCTTTCTAGGCATCACTGGGCTTCGAATTCATGGTCTAGCCACTCACCATGTTTTCAAAACGTCCTTACCATGGCCATGACCCCAGAATTGCGCTAACTCGGAGGAGAATCCGAGAGCGGATTCTCCCCCAGGGGGCGGCCGGGCCAGTGCACTCCTGACATTCTCGGGAAAACGAGGCGGTCATTGTGAGTTTATTTATCTCTCTTCACGGGCAGCCAAGAATCTCAATCTCTTGAAACAAAATATAAAACTATATTAAAACAAACAATCCTAGAGAATTAGGAAACGGTTGTTACAACACCTTTTAGAGTTGACTACTCATTTTAAAAGGCCATAAAAACAAGGGAGCCGTGTTTTACTGAAGCTCAATAATTAATATTCCAATAGTGGGAACACATCCAAGTATGTGACAAGTAATTAGAAATGACAAAAACACATTGTCAGTGTTTCTTAAAAAGTAAGTGTGAGGCGAATCAAATCCTCTCTCTGGCTAGAAGGAGCAGCCCGCCAGCAACCTCGGATCAGATTTTGAGTGACATTTGCGTTCTATAGGTGATAATTTTCTGCTTAATGGCATCAGTAAGTAGGCTGTTCACAAACACAGGCCAGGGCCTTCTGTGGAAGGCAAACCAGAGCTGTGTCACCCGAGCATGTCATGATGTGCTGGAGATGCAACCCCGTAATTTGATGAACACAGACGTGAAGCCCAGAGTCCAGGCGTCTCTCGCAAACTCGACTGTAGAGTCCACTGTTGGAATGTCCTCGAATAGAAGCCATTATCTTGTCTGAGCCTTGAACTTCATCTGAAATCTATTCAGTTTCTAACATATAGCTTTAAATAAACCTATTTTGTTTTTAACAAATTAGTACAGACAAGAGAACAATGAATTGAAATAAGTCATCTTTTTTATAGTTTGTTGAATATGAGGAACATTTTATAAAGCGATATCCATTTGTAAACATTACAATACATACGAATGCTGAGGATTTCTCAGGGCTGTGTCTGCATGAGCACAGAAAGTGATTTTTGTCTCCGTCTGGACAGAGCCAGGCTTTTTTCAGCCGATTCTGCGTCTCAGAAGCTTTGTGCTGAATAGAACGAAAGCTTCCAGCGGCAGGGGCTTCCGTCTTGTTCACCCCTGTTTCCCTTATCCCTGGCACACAGTAGGTGCTCAGTAATATGTAGACAAACAAACAGGAGAGTGTTTAGCCCTCCATGATCCTGGCAGTGAAAGTCGGAGAGAAAAAAGGGCACAAGACATAGATTCCTTTTTTTCCCACTAGCCTTGGTGCCGCGCTGGCCACGGAGCTCAGAGAGGCCGGAAGAACCCCTGCGCCGAGGACCGTGGCCACAGGGAGACGCGCGAAAGGGCGAGTGAGAACGCTCCGTGTCCCGGCCGCCGAGAGCCTCTCCTGCTCACGGGACTCTGCTTTCTCACGCCAGCACCGAGTGGAGCTTGTTCCCCCCACGTGTTCACGGACGCACATGTGCGGGCCGCCCGAGCCTGTCTCCCCGGCCGGCCTCGCCCTGGCGCCCCCTCCCCCGCCACCCCATCGCCGTCTCCTCTTCGCGGCCGAACCCGACTCCAGTCCTGTCCCCTCCTTTCCATCTGAGAGTCTGCGCCAGGAGGAACGCCTCCCGCTTTTCCGTTCCCCTCAAGCTCTTAGAACTGGCGGAGGTGCCGCGGGGCCCTGAGTTTGGTTGCAGTCCCCGAAGGCGTACTGTTACTTCAGACGTCGAACGCGAAATGGGTCAGAAAACCCGAAATGCCAGCAGCGGCGCCGGACGTGCCGCTCTTCTCCATCTCCTCGCGCGGCGGGCCCGTTGGCGGCACCGCTGGACTTGCTCGACGCGCCCCTCGTAAAGAAATTCTATCGATTCTGACAAGCTGCGGGTCATGCAATTTTTTTTCTTTGAGAGAGAGACTTCTGTAGATATTTTCCAATTATTTTTGGTGTACAAAATTTTACTAGTAAAAAAAATACAAAATAGTTTATCTGTAAATAATTTCACTGCACATTGTCTTTTCTAATGGTTCTTTTCATGAGCGTGCGCCTTCCGTACAGCCGGTTGGTGAGGCGTCACACCTAACTGTCCGCGATGCCACCGGAGCTCCATTCCAGCCGCGACCGGGTCTGGCCCCGCGTCCCCGCCGCAGGGGGCTCGCGTGGCTCCACAGTGAGCATCCGGGGTGCGCGCTCGGGGAACCCGCCTTTCGCTGTAAGTGCTGCTACTAACGGTTCTGTGTGCGTCTCTGCTTAGTTTGCACAATTGCCAAGGTAGAGAGGGGGTATTTATCTCAGGTAATAATCAAAAATGAATTACCTAAAATTGAGCTAACTGCATGTTTATCCAGTGCGGTGGGTTGGAAAGGTGATACTCTGGTTAATAACAGTAAAAACGTACGCCCTATTTCTCCTCGCTTCTACACTGTGCACAGACAGGTCAGTCTCCAAACGCTAATGTCCTCTGCCCTGAGCACACGATTAGATCACATTCTCCGGCTTCCTGTGAGCGGGAGGGTCTGCGCCGCCCCGGGCGGGGAAGAAAACAACTGCTGAACCGAGGAATTACAATAAAAAGAACAGCCGTTCGTATTAATGCTGTATTTGAAATTTATATATCATACATGTGTTACATAATTCTACGTTCGAACGTATAATGCATTTTATATGTAAAATCTTTTTACAGATATTGGCGCATTTAATCCCAAAAATATTCTTTCTTTGAGATACATGGTATAACGTCACATGTTAGAAACCTTTGGGTAAGCTCTACTGTCACTACCTAGCCGGACAACTCGCGAATGACAGAGCTGTCACGCGAACTCAGCTCTGACTACCAGGTTTACGCACATTGAAAGAGCCGCCGGTGGCCCCTGCTCGCAGGCCCTCTCGGCGTGGCCGGCGCGATCACACTGCGGTCTACGCTCGTCAGTTTCACTCCACTGAATTCTCCTAAGTTCAGAAAGAGCTCTGAATTGCTGAGTTTAGGGACCCTTTTTCTAACTTTATTTTAACTCTCCCGGGAATCTCGCTCATGAATCACTCCCGTCGCTGGAAAGTCCTGTCTCGGCTCCTCTCCTGGTTTTCCTTCCTCCTACAGGCTCCTGTCAGGCGTCTGCACGGTTTCTGCTGCCCGTCTGCCTGCCCCGTGGCCCTCAGTCCACGTGCGGGTGGCGTTACTCAATGGCCCGAATCCCCTGCTTTCACCAGCCTCGAGCAGGACTCGGCTCCTTCAGATCGGACGTCCCACGTGGCCCGGACGCAGCTCCTGGCTGCCTGGCGCACATGGCGGCCGGGCGCCCCGCACGGCAGACTGTGGGGTTCCCCCTTCCCACCGGTCTTCCTGCACTCTCTGCGGCCTGGGCCAGTTACCTGTTTACAAAAGTCAGTGCCCTGGCGCTCTCGTCCGCACGCGCCCCTGGTTCACTGCAGTCGCCCACCGGTTTTTCTGCCTTCCGTCTGGCCCCTCTGCCACCATCTCTACCATTGAGCCAGGTTGGTCTGTGTGAAAAACAAATCTCATCATTGAAGTTTTTCATGATGTCCTTCAGGGGCTCCCTATAACCTAACACTCCCCGGCGCGCTGCACGGCTCCCTGCCGCCGGGCACGCTGCCCTGCGGCCTCGTCCCGCGGGCCGGGCTCTCGGTCTCGCCCGCTTCCGCTGTGCTGGATGGTCCTCTGCAGCTGGTCCACACCGCAGAATTGTCCTTTTTGCCTCATGACGGCATCTGTGCCACAGGAATGTAGCGAGGATCACGCGAGGTGCTACATGGAACGTGCTCGGGACAGTCCTCGGCACGTACGTGTCGGGAATCATTACGACTTACTTTTACCTCGCCGCAGCCTGGCGCCGTGGACGGAAGAGTGTTAGCGTCACTGATGACCGACGAATGGGAGGCGGCGCCCTGGCTCCGCTGGAAGGTAAAGTTGGATCAGACCGCGCCCTGACCAAAGCACTGCCCCGTCCTCCTGGAACGAAAGGGACCCCGGAGAGCGACGGGCGAATGCTTCTGAAGAGGAAACAGACACAGGTCGGAAGCGCAGCCGACGGACCCTCCGCGCGCAGCCCGCCCGGCGCCTGGCCCGAGAGGACGTGCCGGATGCGCTCGGCCGGCGGGTGGTATGACAGCGCCTGGAGCTACTTCCTAAGGGTGCGCAAACTCTCAGCCCCACACGCACGCACGCGCGCGCACACGCACACACACACACATGCACACGCATGCACACGCACACACACACATACACGCACACACACGCGCGTGCACACACGCGCGCGCACGCACGCGCACACACACGCACACACGCACACACACGCGCGTGTGACTGGAAAGCCCTGAGGTGCCACGCAGGGAGGATCTACAAACTAAACCTTTCCATTTAGATTAAAATAAAAACCACAGCCTCTCGGTACCGGCTACTTCCACAGCCAGTTTAGTCCCTACTTTCTTATAAAGAAACTCTCATTAATCTCAGGTGATTATGTGTGGGATCAGGAGAAATCATTGTCCAAGGTAAAAATGAGCTGAGAAATACCCAAATATAGTGGGGCTAAGAAGAAATCAGATGGATATCGAAAGAAAGAGAATAAAAGAAAAGAGAAAAAAAGAGAAAAGAAAAGAAAGGAGAAAATAAAAAAAGAGAGAAAACTCATAGGAAAGAAACTGGCAAACACGGCAGGCAGAGCACAGAGCACGGAGAAGTCTCTGCGACAAAGGAGACAAGCGACCTGGGTGGTCACCGTGCAGCTGGACCGAAACCCGCGAGCTCGAACGATCTGTTTTTGTATTTTTTTTTTTGTTTTTAAATCCTCAAATGCTCATCTCAACTACATTCCATAATCAATTAAAAAATAACAGAATTTAACTTCGCGAAGTCGCATAACTGGATTTTGCATTGTTTTCCATCTCATGACTTCACCTGATCTAGACAAATGAAACGCTCCCACAGCAAGTCACAGGCGTTCACATACAGTCATGGGCCAAGAGGATGCTCGCCTTTACAGGGGAGCAGTCATGCCACAGATACTGGAAGGCTTCCTCTGCCTCCCTGGTTTTATTTACACGGACACCCTCAAAGTGTGCGGAAGGAGCTGCAGGCCTGGGTGAGAGGCTGCAGAGCTGGCAAATGGGTAGTGGACACATTGCCAAGTCTGCCAACTGACAGGTGGCAAATTGGAAAGAGAGCAGGAGGCTGAGAAGATGCTGGGGAGGTTAGACAGCTGTAGGATGCAATGCCGTTTAGTTTATCTAACAATTAGGTACGCGCATCTAGCAAGCTATAAAAGAGGAAAAGACTAAACTAAAACCACTGAAAAGCAGAGCTGGAACAGACATTAGAAATATGTCAGTCCTCCCTACCCCAAATATTTATCAAGGGGAAAAAAAGATTAGAGAGGCTCAAAATGAGTTGCGTAAGGCTTTGCTGCTAAAAAGTTAATTAGGATTATAATATAAACAAAGAGAAACAAACAAAACAAACCTAGAAATCAAGATTGATTAGTAAATGATCTCTGTAAATATAAAGAAAGGGAAAACCGTTCAGTTATCCTTCTGACAAGAGGAGACTGTTAAACTGCCCCTTTCGAAGGAACAGGGACAGCAGTGGAGCCGCAGGGGGAGACGCCGCCTTCGTGGGACACTAACGGAGGCCCCTTAAGGCCGGGACTTTATATGGTCGTTGCAAGTGTTTCTAATTGGAGGAGGAAAAGTTGGACAAAAAAGGTCCAGATGAATAGGACCCAGCACCCCTTGTCACTGTGGCTCTAAGGAGAGGAAGTACAGGACTGCGTGTGGGCAACGTCCCAGTCACTTCTGAATCAAACCCAAATCCCTGAGCAGCTGTCGGGAAACACGGCACGCAAACCAACGGGCTCCTGGGCAGCCGCCCACAGCAGAGCCACGCGGCCCCTGTCACCACACCGCCAGGGTCCTGTAGCTCTCCCGGAGAAGGGCCAGAGGGGGGCAGTGGACATGACCGAAGTCGAGAGGGGGCTGTCACATCCCTATAAATCCTCATATGCCAGGGAGAATGTGGAAGGGGAGCCGAGGGAAGTCTATGCAACCGAAAGGGCGTGAGATTTCAAAGTAAATTTAGGATTAAATGAAAAGACCATTTAACCAGTATACAGTGAACGTTTGTCACTCACTGCTTTGAGAATTGCTAAAGGCTGAAAATATATACAACTCTAAAAGATGGTGTACGTAATATCAAGTCTAATAATTCGGTTATATGTTTCGAGGCTATATTTTTACACCTTTAAGTTTAAGGATATGGCCTTGCTCGATGTACCCTTTGATTTCTGCTGGAATGGATGGTTACAGCTCAAACCCAATTCTGTGTTTCTTTTATTCCTCTTAAAAAGAGAATTGGTCAAAGGCAAAATATATAGGTATCCAGAAATACAACCTTCCAACGATTTGAAGGACTCGAGTCGGTTGCTGGTGCCTCACGCAAAACCTAGAATACGGTGGGCTTTCTGCAAGCGCGCATTGGGGTTTCTCCTGCATCTCGTTTGTGTCTGACTAGCCTTGTGTGTCTGCTCAAAGAGTAGGAGAGGCTGCGCTTTTTCACCTTCGCGAACCAACCATCTCCTAATTCCCTTAAATAAAAACTGTGCCCAAATTTGGGGCTTGCTGTTTACCAACTTAAATGTGATATGTTTAATGTTTATCTGTCTGGCGTCTTTGTTGCAGTTCAGTTGATTATAACTATCCCACCCCAAAGAGCACAGTTTTCAGAACAAAGTTTTATGAAATAATGCTAGTTTTCTTTTTGGAGTTACTGATCTAAATAAACATCCACCTCATTGCATTATTAAGCTACACATGTATGTTAATTTATATATAATATATTACATATTATATGATATATGTTATATCATATAAATTACATATTATATGATATATATATTATATCATATAAATTACATATGATATGATATATATATATATAATATAATAACGTGATATATATACAGTCACAGTACCGTGAGATACTTTCAAATGTCTTTCTGAAATCAAGATGCATAATGTTTGTCTCTACTCATCTCTTCTATCGGGCACATGATCAATGTTGGTTTGACTCTACTTTCTTTGGGTGAACTCTCGTTCATTCCCAGGGATGCCTTCTACCTTTCCATTGTTTTCACAACCTTCTCTCTTATAACCTTTTCTATAATACAAACAGTATCGTGAGTTACATGGACAGTCGAAAAACTTTGGTTGAGAGAATTACCATGCAAATTCATGGCTGAGGTTTGCATTACTTTATATTCTGCTTTACGGTCAGTTCCCTGGCACGGTCTTCAGTGAGCAGATCCTTTTCCAAGGGCAGTTTTTCTTCCCTCTCCTTCCCTTTCTTCTTCCTCCCTTTCCTTCATATTGCGTGAAGGGCTTGCTGTGTGCCAGGGGCTAAGGAGGATGTGGAGAGTGGCATCTAGTTCTGAGTAGCAATATTGAGAGAGATGAGACCATATTGTAAAATCCTTTATACTATTATCTCATTTAATAACTGGTCCAATGTTTTAAACATTAATTTAAGATACACTTATATAATGCTCACTGTTTCAAACTGGTCTTTTTAAATTAAATTTATTGGGGTGACATCGGTTAACAGAATTATAGGTTTCAAGTGTATAATTCAATGTCACATATATGTTGCATTGTGTATTCATCGCCCCAAATTGAATTTCCTTCTATCACCACAGATTTGACCCCTTTTACCCTTATTACCCGCCTCTCTTCCCTTTCCCTCTGTTAACCATTAAACTCTCGTCTGTGACGATGAGTTTTTGTTTGTCTTATTTGTCGCTTTCAGATTTATATCCCACATATAAGTGAAATCACATGGTTCTCAACTTTTTCTGTCTGACTTATTTCATTTAGCATGACAATCTCAAGATCCATCCATGTTGTCACAAATGGCAGTATTTCGTCTCTTCTTATGGCTGAGTAACAGACCATTGTATACATGTACCACGGCTTCTCTATCCAATCATCGATCGAAGGACACTCCTGTTGTTTCCCATATCTTGGCTACTGATAAACAATGTTGCAATGAACATCAGGGTACAGATGTCTTTACAGATAAATGTTCTCAAACTTTTTGGGTAGATACCCAAAAGAGGGATTGCTGGTCATATGGTAATTCTATTCTTAATTTTTTTGAGGAACCCGCACACTGTTTTCCATAGTGGCTATGCCAATTCACATTCCCACCAGCAGGGTGTGAGGGTTCCTTTTTCCCCACAACCTCTCCAACACTTTTATTACTTGTCCTGTTGATGATACCCATTATAACAGGTGTGAGGTAGTATCTCATTGTGGTTTTGATTTGCATTCCCCTAATGGCTAGTGAAGGTGAGCATCTTTCCATATATTTGCTGGCCATTTTTATGTCTTCTTGGGAGAAGTGTCTATTCAGGTCCTCTGCCCATTTTTTAATTGGATTTTGTTGTTGTTGTTACTGTTGAGTTGCATAAGTTCTCTGTATATTTTGGATATTAGCCCCTTATCAGAGGTGTTGTTTACAAATATCTTCTCCCATTCAGTTGGTTGCCTCTTTGTTTTGTTGATGATCTTTTGCTATGCAGAAGCTTTTTAGTTCGATATAGTCCCATTCATTTATTTTTGCATTTATTTCTCTTGCCTTTGAGGTCAAATTCACTAAATCCTCTCTAAGTCTAAGGTCCATGAATTTAGTACCTGTGTTTTTTTTCTACACAATTTATTGTTTCTGGTCTTATATACAGGTCCTTGATCCATTTTGAGTTACTCTTGGTGTATGGTGATAGACAACAATCTAGTTCTACTATTTTGCAGATGACTTTCCAGTTTTCCCAGCACCATTTATTGAAGAGGTTTCCTTTTTTCCATTGTATGTTTTTGGCTCCTTTGTAGAAAATTATTTGTCCATATATTCAGTGGTTCACTTCTGCACTCACATGTCTGTTCCACTGGTCTGAATGTCTGTTTTTCTGCCAACACCATGCTGTTTTGATCATTGTTGTTTTGTAGTATAATTTGAGTCAGGCAAAGTGAATCCTTCAGCCTTGTTCTTTTTCTCAGGATGGTTTTGGCTATTTGGGGACTTTTGTGCTTCCATACAAATCTGATGATTTTTTGTTCTATTTCTTTCAAGAATGTCAATTGGATTTTGATGAGGACTGCATTAACTCTGTATAATGTGTTAGGTAATAAGGTTATTTTAATTATGTTGATTCTTCCAATTCGAGAACACAGAATATCTTTCCATTTCTTCAGATCTTCTTTAATTTCTTTTAATAATGTCTATAATTTTCAGTGTATAGGTCATTCACGTTTCAGTAGGTTTATTCCTAAGTATTTTAATCTTTTTGTTGCAATTAAAAAAGGAACTTTTTTTTTCATTTCTTTTTCAGAAATTTCATCATTAGTGTACAGGAGTGCATTGGATTTTTACACATTGATTTTGTATCCTACCACTTTACTATATTTTATAATTGTTCCTAATAGTTTTTTGGTGATGCTCACTATGTTAAAAATATTAGTTTAAGAACTATACAATCATTAATTCATGTAATCTTTGTAACAATGTTATAAGGTAGGAACTATTATTATCTTCATTTTACAGATAAGAAAACTGAGACACAAAGTTGACCACAGGTGGTGCCTGGATCTAACACAGGCAAACTGGCTCCGAGGTCCATCGTCTTAGTCACTGCTACGCGTCTATGGAGTAGCAATAGAAAAGCCCACGGAGACCAATTATCCTTTCAATAGATAGTACCGAGAAAATGAATGGAGAAACAAATATATGATATGCACAAAAGAGAGCAAGGATGCACAAAACTGATCGGAGTCCTTTAGTACAATATGCATGAAACATGCTAGGTCTTCAGGTCTACAAATACCTAGGTAAGTTCAAAGCCTCTGAGAGCCGAGATGCTGCAGCAAGGCACTGTAACCAAATCAATTCTTCCTACAAATCTCCATTCTTATAAACGCACCTGAGCTGAAAACTGTTTTCTTTGCCCTCTCTGTCATCGCCAGCCGGCGGCCGTAATCCTCAGGCTGCCTGTCTTCGAACTCCCCTGCATTTTCTATCGATTATATAATGGCTGGTGCGTTATGCCACGTGTCTGCCCCAGACACTTTTTACAATACTTGTGCTTTCTTTCCCCAGATCCTAAAGAGGAATCTTGGTCAAACATTCCAAGGCATTGCCGCAGAACAAGTAATAACAAATGTTGGAGAAGATGCAGGAAAAAAGTCCACGCTGCTGGTGGGACTGCAAGTTGGTACAGCCAGTATGGAAAACAGTTTGGAGGTTTCTCAAAACACTAAGAATTGATCTACCAATCAATCCCTTTACTGGGTATTTACATCAAAGACTTAAAAACTCATATCCGAAAAGATATTTGCACACCGATGTTTATAGCAGCATTATTCACAGAGGCCAGGACATGTAATCAACCAAAGTGTCCTACAATAGATGTGGTGCATATATACGGTGGAATATTACTCAGCCATAAGAAGAGATGAAATACTGCCATTTGTGACAACATGGAGAAACCTCGAGTTAATCACGCTAAGCAAAATAAGCCAGACAGAAAAAGTTGAAAATCACATGATATCATTATATGTGGGATATAAACCTAAAAGCAACAAATGAACAGGACAAAAAGATAGAGACTTATATAGACTAGTGGTTACCAGAGTGTAGAGGGTCGGGGATAAGGGGGTAGGTAGATGGTTAAAGGGGATCAAATATAGAGGGGTTAGGGGAAGGTGAAATGGGTAAAGGGGATCGAATATATGGTAGCTGAAGGAAACTGGACTTTGGGGGGTAAACACACAATAGAATATACAGAGGTCAAATGATAATGTACACCTGAAAATTATATAATTGTATTAACCAATGTTACCCCAATAAACTTAATAAAAAATAATAAAGAAATAAATAAAATTTTTTAAAAAAATTAATACATACTTAGCACTTTAAAAGCACCTAATTTATATCTAACCAGCCTTGACTATGCTAAGCATGGCAACACTAGCAGACTCAAATGGAAACTGAAACTCAAGGGCACAGAAGAATCGATCGGGTTGAGTCCTTGCACCCAGACCCATGGGCAGGGCCTGGTCTTATACGCACACTGACCAGGTGGCGCACGGTGCCTGGTGTCGTGGTCAGCTATCTGGACTCAATCCTCACATGGTCCTGTGGGGTATGTGGGATTCTCTCCTATTTTATAGACAGGGCGCAAAGTCCAGAGGCTCTGAGTAATTATCTCAGGTTCCCATAGCTGGTAACTAACAGTTCTAGAATCCTTCTGTCTAACCTCAAATTTCATGATTATTGTTTTCCTTGTACATCCAGGTCCAATCACCTACTGATCTGACAATAGCTAAATAACACTGGCACCGTCGTGGCTCACGGAAGACTCATCCTCCCTCCTTCTTCCCTTCAGCGAGATCCTTCAATGTTGAGGTGGCAGGAAGAGACTCCTTTAATTAGGGGAGGCTACGCTCATCCTTCCAAGTCTGAGGTTGAACCAAGATGGATTTAAACTAGCCATTTTCACCTCATTTCTCTTGACCAGTGATCGATATGTGAGTGACCAGGATACGCTGCCGAAGAAACGTAAGGCAACACTGTGCTGAAGACTTCCCTTTCAGAATTAAAAGACAGGGATGACAAAATCTTTTGCTCTTATGCTTTGATTCCTGCCCCGAGTGTAGACATGATTCTTGGCAGGAGAACAGCCGTCCTGCAACCACAAGGGTGGGATGAAACGAAAGCCGATGTGCTAAACACAGTGAAGGTAAAAGCAAAAACGCCAGCATAGAACATTTAATTAAAGGTCAACGCCGCCTTTCTCCAGACTTCTTTGTATTTGAGACAAGCAAGCACTGAACTGTCTCAGCCATTAATGGGATATTCTATTACTTGCAGCCGAACACATTCGCTATGAACACAGCTATAAAGTCAACCTCATATCATAGCATGTGCTGTTTAATGTTGATGCAAAAAAACTTTTGTTTGTGTTGGCTACTTAGATGACGCTGTTAGCAACAAAGCAGACTGAATCGTGCCCTCTTCTCTTACAAAGCGTTAATGAATAACCCTTCTGGGGTTATTCATTGGGGATGTTTAGAAACTTTTGCCATATAAGTGAGTCTGTGTTGTAGACTTTCCTGAATGTTTTAAATTTCAGTATAAAAATCTCCTTGTCCTATCATTAAGATACTCAAAATGCTTCCTTAACTAGAAATCTTCACATATATCGATTTAATACTGTGCACTAAGCTCTTTGCTGGGTGTGGGGATTCAGAAATAACAAGACAATATCCTCGCCCAAAGAAACTTAGTCTAAGGATAGATCTGAAACATGGAAACCAGCAGACATTAAAATGAAGTGTTGGGAGCGACTCTGTCCATACGAGGCGGGAAAGACGTGAGCTGGAAGAGGGCAGGGGGCATCGAGCAGGCGCGGCGGAGCACGAGCGAGGGTGTGTTGGGAGCAGCCAGGTGGAAGCCATTCCGGCGGAAGCGGCGCTTGTGAAGACAGCGAGTCGCAGAGAGCATGGCACGCGGAGGAGGCAGGAAGGTCAGAGGCGAGGCCGGAGCCTCTGGATCGCGAGCTGCCTTAGGTGCTCCAGAGCCTGCTTAGAGTTTATCCTGCAGACGATGCAGAGCAGAAGGTCTTTAAACAGTGGAGAGAGAACATCAGCGTTTTGGAGATTATTCATTATTTCGATGTTTTTTTCTATAATATAAATATACGATCATGTAAAAGTTTAAACAATACAGAAGTATATAAAAATGCAAAGTATACAAAATTGGAAAGTTTCTTTTCCTTCATACCTATCTTCTCCAGAGAAGAACCTAATACTGTTTGTGTATCCTTCTGGATTTTTCTTTTTTGTACATATTGTGTCATCTCTTTTATCTACTTATTTCTCTGTATCTGTCTCTGTCTCCCTCTATAGGATATCCCGATAGCATGCTTTTTACCTGAGTGTATTGTGGACAGGCAGATTTATCTACAACAGGGCTGAGCGGAGCTGTGGGCCTATGGGCCAAATCAGCACACTCCTGTTTTGTAAATAAAGTTTTACTGGAACACAGCCAGTCATTTGTTTATGCATTGTCTGCGGTGACTTTCTTCATATAAGAGCAGAACCGAGTAATTATCAGAGCACCTATATGGCCTGCAAAGCCTAAAATATTACTATCTGGCCCTTTACAGAAAATGTTTTCTGACTCCTGTTCTTTAATATCTATGCAACAGAATATATTTCATCATTTCCAGTTAGGTCATCCAATTGTTTTGTCACAAATAAAACCATAACGAACATTTTCATACAAAAATCTTTATCATTTAGAGTATTTCTATAAAAGAGTTTTCTGTAAGTGGATTGCTACATTAACAAATTGTTTTTTTCATTTTATTATTTTTTCTTTTTTTGGAGAAAATCCTGGTTGGCAAGGTGCAAATTCTGAAGTAAGGAGTCTTAGAGCAAACGGATCAGTTGGGAGGCTATTCCCATCATCTCGGCTAGGGAAGGCAGAGTCCCCCGAGGGGCCGGGCAGCGGCGCTGGAAAGGAATCCGTGTTCAGGAGGGGATGCCGATCGCGCAGGCTGCGGGGAGCCGGGCGGCAGAAGCGGGGTTGGGGTTGGGGTTGGGGTAACTCACGCGTTGAAGAGGAAGGATAAGTACCTTCCTTAAACACCAAACTTAAGGAAGTATGTTTTACTTGAATACTACTTTTATGACAAATTGATGTAAAACTCACACGAGTCCTTTTGTTTTGCGGTAAGTGTGACTGTGGACAGAGGTTGCATCTTTTTGTCAACGACGTTTGTTGCTTAACCCGGTCGTCCCCAGTGGGGCTTTATCACTCCGCTGCCTAAGGCAAACACCCTTGAATCCTTAAAATCATGATTATTGAAATGTTTATTCAGGCGCCTCGCTTTCTTCTGAATCACATTTTCATAGGAAGTCGAATATTTCCTGTGTATATCCTCGCGGCACAAGTTAAACATATTTTCACCTTTCGCTAAAATTATCTTTCATTTTATGACCATTTTTCACAAAGAAATAAATTTTCCATGTCACAGGCATTACCGATGAAGCTAAGGCTGCCAGAGGGCCGCGGAGCCACAGGACACGTGAGCGCGGACACTGTCCAGGCTTCGCCGCTGCGTGCAGAGCCGCTGGAGCCTGGGCCTGCGCGAGCTCGCGTCCGCCACGGCCGAGAGCAACGAGACGCGGCTGAGTCAGAAGCTGTTAGACCCGAAAGCTCAGAGGTCGGCCGTGCTCTCCGAGGGCTGTGCGGCTCCCCCGGCGCGGGGCGGGGGCTGTACATCTTTTGTGCGTCTTTAACCGGGGGCTCTGAAGTCTAACAAGCACTTTAAAAATGAGGTCATATTATTACATTTGTGGTTTGCTGGGGTTTTTCAATTTTTAAGAGGAAAGAAGTCCCCATGACAGACAGAATTTGACCCAAAGAAAGCTAAATAAATATTTCCCTGAAAGGAACAGGCAGACCCCAAACAAATGATTCTGAAGCCTGAGGAGAAAAAAAAATGTAGTGTAATTATTGAGCGATCTTAGAAGGGAAGAGTGACAGCAACTAGGCTGACCCGAGATGCCGCGATCACCTTTGGACGTGGTCCTTGTGCAGCTCTTCCCCATGCCGAATAAGTCAGTAATCGCGGAGCACACACGCGTTTACATGTTAAAACAAAGATCCCTGGGCTCTCAGTCTGCGAGAACCAGCCCTGATACGCAAGTCCTTAGACAGCTCTTCGTGACGTGACAACAGAGATGGCTTTGCCTGAGACCTCTGAGATCGGCCCCAGGGAGCTACGGATGGGACCGATCACAGGTGCGCGAGGCTGGCCCGGGTGCCACAGGCACAAGGAGCCTCACGGACCCCATTGATACTGACTGTCTAGGTCCCCCGTGTGCTGGGAGGGAAGAGCAGATGGGCCACACGCTCCGCCACTTCCCCCACGAAGCGACCGAATTCAAGAAGAAATTCAAACCTAGATGTGCAAAATCATGCAGGCTCCATTCTGAAGGAAAAAAATAAAAACAGAAAACCACTAACGTTCTACCCGGGCCCTCGTGGACAAGTAAAGCAGCCAAGAAGCTGGTCATGTGGGAGAAGGTTAAAGAGGGAAAATGTTCTCAGCCTGTATCCCTCGTCAAGCAACTCCACAGCATCTGAGGACGTCAGCAGAGGAAGCGTCGGATGAAGAAAAGAAAGGAAACAGCCAAACCCCCAGCAAAGCTCTGCCCTCCCTCATCCTTACCGCGTGGGCTTCCGACCCATGTTTTATGTCTCACGAGTTCGTTTTCACCAATCGGGCGCTCCTCGTCCACTCTCCACACCGCCCCCCCCTTCCCGACTCCAGGAACCACCAGGCATCTACTAAACACAATGATTTTTCTATAATTTTATGCAGTTTTGACTCCTTTCAAGTCTTTTCTTCAGTGGTTCCCCAGAAAAAGTGTTACCTTCAAACGCTCAGCTTGATGGAGTGCAATGTTTCCAAAGTAAATACTAATCTGAGGTGTGTTTTATGAGAAAATATTTCAACCGCCAAATGGATTTGAAAAATGGCTTGTAGGCCCTTCTCCTTTCAGAGAGCGACAGGGCACAGGAGCACTTAAAGGCTCTGAAGAGATCTGCAGTGAGGGGATCAGTTTGGCTCTGTTTAGCCCAGTCTCTTCTTTTACGTCGAGTAGGAACACCTTTCTGTTTCCGTCATTTCCACTGACACACTCTGGAATATGTACTTTGGAAGGTCGCTACTCAAAGCGCGGCTCAGGGCCCCGCAGCGCTGAGCGGCGGGAGCCTGCTGGGAACGCAGCAGCGCGGCCCGAGCGGGCACTTGGCGGGCAGCGAGGCGGTGCACACACACGCCAGGGCTCACAGGACACACTCGCGGACGCCCGGCTTCGGCACTGGAGGGAGCCGGCTGGTTCTATGGATCACAAACTGTGTGATCTCCTGCAGGAAAACATTCATCTTGCATGGTCATTGTGATGACGAAATAATATTCATGTTACCTGGCACATAATAAGTACTAAATAAACTATAATAATTCATATTACGATTATTATTCATACTCTACTCGTTATATATTTTGTAATATATAATTACAGCTATTTATTTCAAATGATCACCAGAATTGATTTGATAACTTTGATTCTAGAAGGTATATGTTTACTGCAATGAAAGGGAAATTCCACAGCCCCGAAAGGCGCCTTTCACTTCTCCAAAGGGGTGGTTTATATCAGGGGGCCCCGCACTCCTGGAGAAACAGGAGGCTGCTTGGCGCGGGCCGGGGCGGTTCTCTTCTGACTGCTCCCCGCCTCTCCTCCGCAGAAGTGGAGGACAGGGAACTGGAATTTAAGTCTCGTGCCTGAAATCCTTAGATTCTCGAGGACCACACATTTTGTGTCATTAATACCCTAACATCCAATAAACAATTCAATATCAGTTTATCTTAGGCCTGTACAAACGATATGCATTTTAAAAAAAACCACATCGGCCTCATTTCCATGCTGCATGTAGCAGGCAGGGTCAGGGTAAGGAACTCGGGGTGTTGTGTCTGTGTGTGTGTGTTGTTGCTGTTGCTTGCACTCCATGCCTTTGTTAAACCTACAATGCATCGACATGAAGTCTTCTGGAACTTCTGGTTCTGAAGTGTGGGAGTCTGCGTGCTCTTAAAGGGGCTCGGCCAGCTGGAAGCCGGGAGGCCTTTCCTGCACAGAAACCATTTCCGTCCACCTGGCCAGGAGGGTGAGAGTCGTTCCCAACCGCAGGGGCCCGGGCGTCCTCGCCGCTGATGCTCCCCGTCTACACCACACAGAGGGAGCTCTCTGCGAGGAAGGGCCGGGTATCTGATGAGCTCTCCACAGCTCGTACGTATGTTAACAATGCCCAATAAAAGGAAGTATGACATTAAGAGTTCACCGAGCCTTAAAGTTGAAGAGGGTAATATTTTAAACGTTATTCGCAGCATTGGTGATCTCTCTTTACTGTGCTCAAAGGACTCTTGTGATTCAGCTGGCACTGCGACAAGCCTTGGCGAGACTCTCCATTGTGACAGGCGCGTTGTTCGTTCTCTTGCTTCCCCTCCATTTTATTTGCCCCGTATGACATCACGTCCATCTCCGGGCATCCCGCAGTTGATAACGCGCTCCCGGAACTTCAGATGTTTACATATCATTTCTTCCTACTTATCTCTCCTGTTTTTAGCATTTATTTTTGTTTAGAAAATATCTATTCCTTATATTAAATTTATTTTATTGCCAGTTTGGTTTTTTTTTTTTCCAGTTTGACCATATAAATGATGCTGAATATACTGACAGTGTGATCACCTTTCTAACACGTTCCAATCATTCTTATATGAAATAAAATAGATAAAAGTCAGAAGTTGGGCTCTTCCACTACAAGCCACCTTTTTTTGTAAGGGAAGAAGTAGACATTAATTTTTAGCGCCAATCTGATACCAGTACATCAAAAGATTCAACTATTGGTCTTTTGTCCTAAAAGTGTGTTTTCAGTTTATTTCTGTCAAATGTCAGACTGTCAAAATAAAGTCTACACAGGTTCCTACTGTCTGCTGATATAAACAATCAGCATTTATAAATGTCATAACTAGAAAATAATAAAGCAGCAACAGAACTTGACCCCCAGTGACACTTACTGCCCCAGGGATGAGGACTTCAACAGCCGCTAAGTCCAGGGGCCAACAGCAAAGGGACCTGCGTGTTTCCTAGGAGGCAATGGAGAGCCGGATCTCCAGCTCTGTTAATTGAAAGGGATCTGTGGGGAGGTGCGCTGGCCTCCGCAGTGAGCCGCCGGCACCCCCCTGGAGGAGCCGGGGCAGCAGATGCAGCACCATGAGGATTTTGGGGACACCGACTGATAGAGTCTCACCTCTAAAACGAGGAAATAAAATGATCTCGAGGTCTCTTTCATTTCCAGACTATTGTAAGACTATGATTCTAAGTGGGCCTAGGAATTTTTTTCCTGGACTATTCTAAGTTGTAGAGTATGGCAAAAGGCAGAGATTTTCCAGTCATGTGACTTCATCTCCGTGGTAGCCAGTCAACTCTGTGACTAAGTTCCTTCGCAGGATCACACTTGTTATCCAATGGAACCCACTTCAGGGTACTGGACGTGACTGTCTTGAGAAGTAACCGCGGAAACACATCTTTCCCTGTCCGGAATCTGTCAGCCAAGAGAGGAATCCGACCAGAAGCGGTTACAGAATAGCCTCCTTTTGCCAAAAGAATTCCAAGCGAGTTAATGTAGCTTAATTTACCCACCCTTTATGCTCCGTCGTACACTCAGAAGCTCACAAATCCATCTTCCGTGGTGAGAAGCGAAGCACACGCAGGCAGCGTGTGCAGGGCTCAGAGGCGGGTCCCACGGCCGCTCCTCAAGTCTCCGTCCTCTTGACCCTCCCGTCTCACGTCACCACCCCCCTCACGCGGGCCTTGTGTCCAACACACACCGGAACGGCTGGTCTGCTCCACAAAGTTTACGAGAACGCGGGCGGCTTCTGCGGAGTCACCAGGGGTCCAGCTGCTAGTTCTTCCCTCTTTCCCCTTTATGTAATGGAGAGTCTTCTACATGCAAAGGATAATTCTTCCAACTCGGCATCATTTTTACCCTTTGTCGCCCAAACTTTCAATATACAACTCGAAGGACCCTATTATTCAGTTAGCATTCTTAAAGAGTAAGACGAGACAACGTAACAATAAATGACCAAATGGAGGTTGCATATCACAAATTGCTACCTCCTGCACAACGAGGGGGGCCAGCAGCAGCCTCGTCAGCTCAGAACATTACCACCGCCCTGCCCCGCCGTGGACTTAGTGAGATACAGGCCCTCTGAGGACAAAGGCCTTAGGTTGGTTGTCTTTTCTATTCCTAGTGCTAGAGCATAAAAATAATAAGGTTTTGTTTGTTTTCTAAATGTTGAAGGAACTCCTGGGAATTCACAGTGGCACTTTTCCGGAGGACCCGATCTCTAGACCACAGAGAACATTTGCCATCTTCCACTTTATGGCACTCCGGTGCTTTTAAAGCGCTCCCGCACACACTGGAGCATTTGAGAACACTGCTTGTTGGACAGAGTATTGTGGCGACCCATACGTGTGTCTAGACTGTGCCTCTAATCAGCTACTTGACCTGAAATGGGGTTCACGTTTCTGACATCACTCAGTTTTATCATTTGTGAAATGGTAACCATGCTTCATAGAATAGCAATGAGGTTTAAATGGCATTATAGATTCATGGCACAATGCAAAGTCCAAGAGCTATTGGAATGTTAGGCACTCTTTCGCATGCCTCAGAGGCAGTTAGCACAGCACCCCTAGCAAATGCTCACAACAGTCCGGCGTGGTTTTCATTTACTGGCTGCCAATACTAACGCTGTTGCTTTGGTTTCAGTTAAAGGCGGCGGTTGCTCTTTTTTGTTTGTATGTTTTCTTTGTTACAACATGCTGATTTTCTGCATATGCACCTTGTTCTCAGAGAAAATTATAAAAGCGAAAGGGAAAAAGGGAATACGTTTCTTCACGGGCCCATCGGCACCATTTTAAAGCTCTTCTGAAAACCTTATATTTGCTAATGCTCTTAAGATAAAAACAGGTCTCAGAAATGCCACGGAAACTTATAAGGGTCTTATAATTAGAACTATAAAGGATAATTATCGTTGCCATTCTTACATAGCTTCCTATAACAAGACATTTCAGTTTTGATGCACTTTTAACTTGTGATTCTCTATGGCTCCTTGGTTCCAACCATTCCTACCATGACATGTGGCTTAGTTTCTTTCTAAAATTTAATACCTTATAGTTTCATTTAATTTTACTTACTATTTGTGATCACTCCTCCTACTTGCCAATGACATAATTATCTCTAATCTTATATTTTGAGATTCTGATTCCTTTTGGATTTTAAATTTAATGAGCAGGCTTACTATTTCCTCATTTCTGTCACTGGTAAAACTGCAGAAAGACTAAAGGGTGAAAGCAAAGCAAATGCAAATATCGAAAAATTTATATCGTTTATTCACATTGATGTAGACAAGCCCAAATTCTTGTATATTAATTAGTATGAATATATTATAAATGCTTTTGAGACACTTTATTCGTTGATTCAACTAACCTTTATTGAGAACTGGATGTATCACGCATTCTGTTATGTACGGTGGGGGATTTTTTAAAAGGGTATGTTGTGGATTTTGCTCTCAAGAAGCCTACAATTTATTGAGAGGTAATTTGTAAACCTCGAGGAATAGTACAAAATAGAGCAGAAGTGCTTTATGGTAGAAGAAGTGTAAAAACTGAAAAACCGTAGAAGAGGTCACAACCAATTCTGTAGAGAGGTACAACTGGCCAACTTTCTTTAGGGGTGTGACAGTTAAACTAGAATTTAAGAAGATGAAAAGGGTAAGTTAGATTTTTGCTTTTGCTCATGATAGAGTAACAGGAACTGAATTCACTCTCCTGCCTTAACTGCAAAACCAGGCAACACCTATGTAACAATGGTAGCCCTGGACAACAAGCCTCGAGCCAGGGAAGGTTCCCGAGGGGCAGGAACGGAGGAAGTGGAGGAAGTAAGCGTGGTGAATGACCCAGCTCCCGCCTGGAGAGCGCCTCCGGGCCGCAGTGCAGGCGGGAACCCCAAACAGAGCTCAGGGTCCCCCTGAGTTGAAGAGAGTAAGCCGCGAATTCCTGGAGACCTAGGTGACCAGAGCTGGCCGTGCGGCGAGGAGAGAGCTGCAAAGAGCGTGCGGACACCTGCCGCGTGCGACCGGTCAGCGGGGGTGCCGAGGACTCTCCCGCGGGAAAGGCCCGCCGCACACGCACACACGGCAGCGACAGCCACCTGCAGAGCACGCGGCTGGGACGCCCGCGCTGCCCCCGCTGCCCCCGCGGGAGCCGAACGGCCTCTGGTCGCCCGGCGCCGCGCCGCCTCCGCAGGGCCGCTCCGCAGCGGGCCCAGAGCAGCCTTGGACTAAAGAAAGGCGTTTTGGTCCCTCCTTACAAAGTCTGAAGGGAAGCCTCAGAAAGATTAAAATGTTAACAACTTAAATGCATTCCAAAATAAAGATAAAACATTTTTGAGGAGCGCAAAAATACCAGTCCCCAATGATGTAAAAGTCACAAATTAAAAAATCCTCGGACATGCAAAGCGGCAGGAACGTATAATCCATAATAAGGAAAGAATCAATAGACATAGATGAATCATTTGTACACAGGGACAGTAAGAGAGGTCACACATGTATGCCGACTGTAACAGAATTTTAAAAAATACTAACAATTAAATGCAAAAAGAGATCTCACACACGCAATGCTCAAGAAGGTTAAAAAAAAGCATGAACATGATAACAGAATCATACAAGATATAAAAATAATCAAATCAACCTTCTAGAAATAAAATGATAACATCTTGGATAAAAAATTTTTTAAAAACTAATGGATCAGTAGTGAGCAGCGGAACAACATCCGACGGCCAAATAAGTGGGAATTTGGAGTTTCATAAGCGGAAGGGGAAGAGGTGGAGAAACATCCAATATTTGAAGAAATACTGACTTAAACATTTCCAAATCTGATGAAAACTTTAAGCCCACAGATTCAAGAATCGCAACAAATTCCAAGCAGAATAAATACAAAGAAAACTACACCGAGGAACATTAGGATCAGGTCACCTAAGATCAGCGATAAAGAGAAAGTCTTAAAAGAACCTGGAGAACAAACACAGATTATGTGGAAGAGTAAAGGTGAAAACGGCGGCAGACCTGTGGCCAGGGACGACGCGAACCACGAGTAGAACAACCTGTCAGCTCGGAAGCCAGGGCCAGGGAAACCCGCACAAACAGAGCGGCGGGATAAGGCGGAGGGGCTAGTGCAGGACACGAGCGGGTAGGAAGACGCGCGTGAGATCCGGGGCGGGTAGGACGCGGGGGCGCAGGGCGGTCGGCGGAGCCGCTGGGCCGGCCGGAGGAGGGAGGACCGGCCGGAGGAGGGAGGACCGGCCGGCAGCGGCTCCGGGAGCCCCTGGACTTTCCGGCTACAGTACAGAAACCATTTTCTTCGAGCAAAGTGGGGCGTTCAGGGAAAAATTTTAAGTGAGATGATATGACGCACAGTATTTTAGAAATCTTGTTCAGAATAAAGGCCGGAGAACCACTTGGAGAAATTATATCTATGTAAAATAATAAAATGTTATAGAACAACATTACATTTTATGGACTATAATGATTTTAAATATAAGTATGAAATGTAAATATAGCAATAAACATTAAGGAACACACCATAGAAGCTTGTTATAAATTATTCAACTACACCTGTCTATTACTTTAAAAAATAGTATATTTACTCCTTAATCAACTAAATACTCAATATTTTGTTATAGGAGAAAGAACAAGAGGCCTACAGTTATTTGCTCTGTTGCTTCCTGTCTGTGCACAATGGGCAAACCATGGCACAACTATACCCATTATTCTGTTTCAAAATCTCTTAATTTTACTGTTATTTCAAAACATTTAAAATAACAATACGATTGTTACTGCTAATTTTATACACAGACTCAAGAACAAATTTAGTAATCTAAAAAGATATGGTCAGTGCTAAAAGGTTGCACTTTAATTTTCTAGTCTTTTTGGTTTTGTGGTTTCATGGCAAAGATTTACCAAACGTATCAAAAAGCCTGTTATTTCTCTTGCTTGTAGCTCTTATTTGAAGTGTAAATGGTATTCATATTCACCCTCACTCTCCCTTTGATAAAGTAATATAAAATGAAATCCTAGGTAAAATTAAACAAACGATATATTAAAGAGTGTGTTCCAAAATAACATATTTTTATTGAGTTAAAATTGTGTTCAAACTGAATATGCATCTATTTTAACATGAATTTCCTTTCTGCTAAAGCCCCCAGATGCTCTGGACAAAAGCCCCTTAAACTGAACGCCGAGTTAGGGAGAGAAGGCCCCAGTGCTGGCTGCCCCTCCATTCCTGCTTTTGTGATTTAGGTATGAAGTTATTTAATAATTTTGAATGCTAGACTGTAAATACTGAAAAAATTCTACACATTGAAGGGTCAAGTACATGATTCGGAGGCAGCCTGGACTTCTGATCCCCTGACTTCTTAGGAAAGATATCTGAGGCTCCCAGTTTCCTGGCCGGAAGTTGTAAATAGCCAGATGAGTGAGAATCCCTCATTCACCTTGCGCAAGCTCTATTACATGACCGTTTATAAACGAAGTTGTCTCCTTCTGAAATTTATCAATAACTGCAATAATTTACCCCCTAAAACAAAAAAACAGGCTCCGTAAGATGTTTCCTAAGAAATAAATCATAGAACTATAAAAAATAATAGTTCCTCGGAACCAGTTATGTTCAGAACTGATTTTAATAGATAAGCCAATTAAAAAAAAGTTTAGGCATTTAACAATTTTAGTTACCCCAAAAATTATGAAATATGAGGACAACCCTTAAAAGTTGGATATTTGGAATCATTTACATATATGTTCTTATTCCGATGAGCAACTGCATACCATTTTCATGTTTTTTCTACAACGTCATCACAATCATCACACAGCACCCTTTGGGGTGTGGATGGAACTACTCCTGAGGCACCGGCATTGATTTACGATGACCTACTATGTGCAGGTACAGCGCTAGATGCTACAGGGGAATACATACATAAAAAATACATGTCCTGTCTACCACTTAGGAGACAGTTATTAAAAATACTGGATATAAAAGGCTCTTTCCTAATTGCTATTTTGAGATACCTATTTAAAGTATTTAAAGTTCCAAGAGCTACAATCCTTGGACAGTATTGTTTTAAGTCAAGGTGAAGTTTTCCCTACCCCCATCTTCAACTGGGTTCTGAAATCTGGATATATGACCCTTTCTATAAAATATCTACTAGTTTTATATTATATTTAAATATTTTTTTTGTGATGTAGTTGGATCCTACATTAATACTGAAAATAAGCAAGAAGAAAGATTCCTCTGAAATGTATCATTCCTGACTATAATGACCGACGAGACTGGGATGTTTCAGGCATTCGTGTTAGGTCCGGGAGAACTGTATAAGGTAAATATCAATAGCTGTCATTTATGCAACAAAGTGCTAAGATCTAGCACTATTTTGTTGAGTAGTGCTGGGTATGATTCAATTCTACAAATTACCTTGGATTTCTTAACCACACATATGACATTTGCAGTTGATCAACTGCTTCTGACCTGGAGTCATTCAGGAAGAGTGAGTTGCATTTAAACATCTTCGGATCAATAGGATTAAGTGATTTAGTCGCCACTGCTGTTATTAAGGTAACTGCTTCCTTTTGCCTATTTCACAAGATGAACAAACAGAACCTATTAACTTTCAACATTCATTTACCAAATGTTTATTGAACTTTAAAGCAAGAAGCAAATGACTAAAACGGATTGCTTATTGTGAACTTGCACCTTCCTTAGCCCCTGGGAAGTGCATAAGGAATATTTGCACGTCTACCACGCAGACAATCTTATCAAGGAGGCTTCCTCATAGTTATTGAAAAATAGTTGTATATACTGAATAAAGAAGATGTAATATGTACTCACTAATTAGGATAAGACGAGAAATGTGAACAGCTGACCTTCTAACATCTCACTCCTTAATGAACAAGTTTTGGGAAACATGGATAAGGGAGATAAATTAAAAATTTCAGCAATAGTTTTCATACTAAAAACATTTTTAGCACCTTTGTCATGAAATTCTCAGTCCTTTACAAATAATATCACGACATTGTTGTATGAAAGATGGTATTTTATTCTCAAATAAGAGGCTACAGCAAGGCATCTGGTCTATTTTAGATTCCATTAAAAAGACTATCTATGATTATAAAACTCTTTAGTTATTACAAGTCTTTTGTCTAATGCTTAAAAATGCAAACGATCACTTACATCTCAGAATTTCTTCATAAACCAAATATAAACAGCCTAAAAAATGTACCTCTGCGTAGTAAGAGGAAAGAAATATTTTGTGAAACGTGCAGGCAAGAGGAAAGACAACAGTTTACCTCTGGTGCTCACTCTGGGCATCCAGCCAGATGGGTCCAGAACTCAAAATTTCACATAGAAAACGGATTAGCCCTTCCTACTATTTTCTTTTGCACTCATAGTATCCAGTTCATTCTCTTAGAGCACCCCTGTTTTTTATCGTTGTTTCAGTAACTATTATATTTTTCTTCCTTATTACACACTGTGTATTAGAACGATAGTGATCGGGTAATACAAACATTTCAGAGCTTTGTCTTCTACGTTATCAATGTTTATTAGTCTTTCTCTGAAACAAATTGATAGTCAGAAGCGTACTCTGTAAGTACAAATGCGATTATACTAATCGAAGGTATTTACAAAGAGACAGAAGTGGCCTAATACGTAAGCGTAATTGCTATGTGACAGGTATTTCCCATTTTGGTAGCATGTGGTCTCAGTACTCTCTATAGGCGATGCTTTCTCCCTCCAAGGCTGGGGCACCACAGTTTGTGCCTGGGTTGAGCCGACCGGGACCCGCGTGGGTGTTTGAGGGAGTCCAGTGGACACGTACTGTAACGAATCTGCAGGCCGGAAAGGCATATCCTTGGAGGGGAATAAGAAAGTACGAAATCTGCTATTTTCTTATTTTAATAGTTTCAACTTTCAAAGGTTGATTTCTGAACTGAATTTCACATATAACTGCCTGATTGATTCAGGTTTATTAGGAAAAATGATATTCTAAATAGTTTTTTTTTTTCTGACAACTATGGCTTTGTCTTATTAACACAGCTTTAAAAAAAATTATAAATTTGAAGGAAAGCTTGTAAAATGTGCCACAAACTTCTCTTTCTTCTTATGCTATGGTTACTACGATCATCGACAACCATACCGCCTGGGAACCAGCAGCCCTTCTGGAATTGCCAGGGTGGGTGGCTCTTCTGAACATAATCTCATCCCAAACGTGCATGGCTCTGGAGTTCCTTTATTGTTTTCAGATAAAGTTTTGGTACCTTTTCCCCCTACCTTTTCCTTGCTAGCAGAGAACCGGATAACCAAGCTTCTTAGAATGGTGTGTAAGTTGAGAATAAACTGACTCCCAGGAGAGCCTGAAAGTTTTCCAGTTTTGGCATAGAAATCAGGAACTTTGTTGCTTGGGTTTACTATGTCCTAGATATTTGAGGTTCACAGATAAGGGACTTCCTGATAAGTGAAGTTTTATTGTGTTACTGGAATAAGCCACGAATGTTTACAGCATTCAACCTGGAGGCCCTTGGGATGCCCAAGGCAAGCGAAGCCTTTCAGAACTTGGATCACACCATTCCCAGGGGGGTTAAACAAATTTCCTTTAAAAAATAGGAGGAGAGAGTCCTGTGGAATTTTTAACCTGTTTATGGAAGCATTGGTAAGAACATGCTTTGGACTCAGTTTTAAGAGAACAAAGAAAGGATAAATGTCATTAAAATCAAAGCAAGTTTGACCTCGGTAAAGCAGGGAACCTCCTGTAAGCTTTGGTGGAGCTGAAAAGTCCTTTCATCTAAACCATAATCCTTTTAAGACAGTGCACGACAGTCTCAGGTCTGCACATTTTAAATTCATTAATGATCTTAACCTGAGAATTAGCTTGGACATTTTTTCCCATAATCAGGCACATTGTGAAAGAAAACCTTCCTTCCTCCTTCTGCGTTTTTCAGCCTCCAGAGTACTAGCCCGAAACCCACGGATTTGAGGTTTGTCTTCCTCCCGGTCCTCTGGCGGGTGCTGACCCAGCACCCGGCTCCCTTCCAGAAGCACCATCGGTCATCACGGGTTCCTGTTCTTCGTGTCCTGGGCTCCAGTGTGTGAACGGACGATCTTTCTCTCTGCTTGGCCCAGGGGAGACTGAAGCAGTGTCTTCAGAACACAGATATGGGGCAAGAATGAACTGTTCTCCCACGTTACTCTATGGGGAGCTGGCTACATTTTGGGGCGAACAATTCTGCACGGTACTGCCGGCTCTGGCAGTCTCAATAAACAGTTGCCGAGTTCACATGCAAAAGACGTTTGGGTTCTAAATTTTTTGTTCACACAAATACAAATGTTTATTGTTTATAATTGTGGTTCTCAGACATATTTCCTCTATACCAACCACTGAAACTGACAGACATTGGCTCTGTTACACATACCTAATAGCCTGGCGACACATCTGTATTTGCCTTAAAACTATAAGCTCATTTTGGGAAGGGGGTCTTAGTCCTTATTTGTCATTGTGCTAAGCACAGTTGTGGCATAACTAAATATTGAAAAATAAATCAATGAGTAAATAAAGAACACAGCGAAGCTTCTACCCGCCATACAAGACACCTAAAATCAAACAGGAATGTGCTCTGTCACACACGATTTACGACGTTCAGAAGGTCAACAGAAGGAACTGTCTACTTCTATCCAATCACTTCTCTTACTCTGTCAAAAAAAGTCTTCTGAAAAATTCTCTTGGGAAATATCCTCTGTTGACTTTAACAATGAAGGTCACTTGAAAAATGACGTAGTTCCAATATACAGGCTGCCTGTATAACCCAGGAGTCACAGAGGCTTCCTGATGCTCAGACTTCCACAGTCGTTCATTCATTCATTCATTGATTCAGTGAAACAGTAGAACTTACGATCTGTCATCCGTACCCTCTCTGTATCTGTATTTATAGTTTATGTGTATCTGTATGTAATCGATCTCTACCTCCACATTTATCTGGTAGGCACTCCTCTAAATCCCAAGGCTGTACCCAGGTGAATAAGACAGATATAACTCTTGCCTTCAGGAAACTGAAATAACATTTCTATATTTTTGACCCGAAGTCATTCTAAGTGCTGGTATCCTTGGGGGAGGTTCGCGTGCCCACTCTAGCATAGTTCGGAAAGAACATAAATTATTGCAATCTTACACATAGTAGTTCATATCTTTGTAGCCTTGCCCTCTGCATTAAGCAGCTTATCAAAGTCATTCTTCCAAATAAAGACTGTGCTGCCCAAAAGAGAAATCTAAAAAACATCATCTATCTCCATATATGTAAATATCAATAAGATATATATACATGTGCGTGTATATGTGTGTGCATGTGTGTGTGTATATATGTGTATATATATACACACATATATGTGTATGTGCGTGTGTGTGTGTGTGTATATATATAAAAGAAAAGGATTAGGGTTAGCCTCTTCATAGAATAAGGTGTGTGTGTGTGTGTGTGTGTGTGTGTATATATATATATATCAGAGTTAGCCTCTTCATAGAATAAGGTGTGCGTATACACACACACGCACACGCACACACACGCACACACACCTTATTCTATGAAGAGGTTAACCCTGATGCTAACCCTAATCCTTTTCTTTTTTAATTTCTGATGTGAATCCCACAACAGTTGAAGCTTAGTGAAAAATATTTTAAAAGTATAATTAAAACATCTACTAGACAATCATAGGATTTCAGAATTTTCTAATTTAGAATGAGAGCTTAGGAAAACTGGCATAACTATTATATTTTTTAAAAAAATATTTGAATGCACAAGTTTGTTGTAATGTAATCCACAGATTATGTACCCCATATTTTAGTAGATATTTTTTCGTTTGGGAAAGATATTTAACCACTGTGGTATTTTGCTAGAAGTCGGTATTCTCTAATTCTATAATACCAAGAACTGAAATTGCTCCTATAAATGATTTATTCCCACTCCCTCATTTAATAAAAGTCAAACCGTGGAAGTATAAACTGTTGCTAGGTTCAACTCACAAACTCTACAAGTAGGCAATTTCCTTAATACTCGTTCGTGTGCAATCTGCCAATCTTCCATAGAAGACAAGAAGCTCAAGAAAAATTCATTCTAGCGGACCTGTGGCTAGTGAGAAGGGAGCAGGGTTTGCGACCCTGAAATATGCCATTTTTGGGATATTGATTATTTTAAGCTGATTATTTTTAAGAAACAAAAGACCCAGGAATAACTTAACCTTCTCCTTGACTGCCTGCAGGAGTGCAGATACAGGAGCTGCTCCAGGAAGCGAGCTGTCATCACAGACCCCACAGCTGCACATGAAGTAAGTGTGACAGCCACGGAAGAAGCTCACGAGGCCCCTTTGAGTAGTCCTCTTCACGTCCCGTGGTTGAACGCGGCCCGCCAAACACCGATTTCCCACGCTTTCGCTTTTCCATCCCTGCAGAATGCCGTCCTCCCCTTCGAAATCCCAAACCACAGCCTCCTTTCTCCTTAGCTCAGCTCGAGATTGCATCTGAGCCTCAACTGCCTGATTCGTCCTCAGGTCCCATATTCTCATGGAACTCCCCTACTTACGGGTGTGATTAAAGCTGGTTATTTTCTCCTGTCAATTCAATTCTTAGGCCAGAAGAACTGAGAGGGTTAAGCGGGGACGTGCTTCTCCCCCACCCTGGCCGCATCTGTCTCCCTTCCTCCCCGGCAGTGTGAAGCCCTTTGTGACTACTTTTCTCCTAGGGCAATTCCCCCGATAGTTGCAGCTCCACATTCTTTTGTCCTTTACATGAGCTGAAAGGATGCTCAGCAGAGAGACCCCGAGAGGACGGCGTGAAGCGGAGCGTGCTGACGAGGATCCCCGTGGAGGCGCCTCTGGTCCCCCGAGTCGCTGGCAAAGGGCCTTCCAGGAGCGGCGTAGCCCTCTCTGCCCAGTATGTCGTCCTAGTAAACTTTCAGCAAGTCCGTTAGCTTTCACGTCTCTTCATACCTTTAAAATAGTAATGTGCTAATATTACGGTAGCTCCTATTTTGCAATGCTTTGTGTTTCACACAACGTTAAACACTTTGCGAGGATCCCATTATTTACCCGCCACGAACCCTCTCAGGTGAACCCTAGCGCCGTCCCCAGCTTTTAGATGGGAATATCGAACCTCCTCAAGCAATCCGGTGGACCTGAGATGAGAACCCCAGTCTGTCTGACGCACCTAAGCTCTTTCTTCTGACCCAATGATTGTTCGTTCCTCTGAAGTTGCCCTAGCCACTTATAAATGAGCAGTGGCCTCCAAGTCCAGCATCCAAAAGAAGCGCTATTACGAATAAAAACATTTTCATAAAGATGTGCCTAAGCGCCCCAGCAACGTGATCTTTACTTAGATGCTCAGTGTCCACGCGCTCTCGTCTCAGCAGCCCAAGCCGTTTAAGACGACCGATGCGCACCGCAGAGTGATGCTGCGTGAATTAAACGGCAGAGGCCGACCTGGTGGTGAGCACCTTTCACTCAGAAGCTTGACCTCGTTTTCTCTTAGAGATACATGAATGACTCACAAAGGAGAGGCCAATGAATATCCCTTCAAGAGCAAATCAAGTTATTTTATACATCTCAGTGTTAGCAAGAAATCCCAAAGGAGCTCTTCATCTTGTGTCGAGAATAAGGTGGAACTATCTGGGAAGAAAACTTCTAGGTGGTAGCAATATAAATTCCTTGAAAAGGAAGTCTTTACATGGAAATGGGATTTGAAGAGTTGATGGAATGATGACAGCAACACAAGTTATCAAAGGTAAAACTTTTAAACAAATTGCAAAAACGCCTTTGACTACAATCAATAGATGCCATTGGAGACGCCCCAGAGTACTCATTCATCGAGGTCCCGCATATGATTTTTTCCCATTATTACAGCTTTTCATGCACTTTCCACTAAGGACATTTATATCTATCCACCTATCATTTTCCCAATTACATCCTGCATACATTTACCAAATCCTGTGTCAGCCAGCTCATTAAGTATGTTGCAAACTCTAATGCTGAGTTACAGGTGTGAAGATGGAAGTACTCACAGTCAGGATGGTTGGGAAGGGGATGCTCAGAGAGGTGACAGGAAGTGTCGAAGAATGGGTGATGCTTAAGATAAAACTTGAAGTAATAGGACGAGCATTATCCCCCTAAAAGTATCCTCACTTTTAGCTGAGATGCAATGCCACAGTGTTGTTACTTTGTACCATTCGCAGTCTCTTTAATGCAAGAATCCTCTTGCCATCTGGGCAAGTAAATTCTCAAATACCCTGGGCTGTTTTATAATCTGAGGTCAGTATGTCCTACCTAAGTTTTATTTTGTTTGCAACAGAAACTCTTATTGAATCGAATACAGTCATTCAGGTTAGTGATTAAACTGCCCTTGTTAAAATGGGCTTCCCGAGCCCTGAAGCTCACACAGCGTGCAAAGCTGCCCTCCAAACTTTTTGCTGAGCATTTCAGAGTTTAGAGAGATAATGAGGACACTTTGCTTTCATGATTTAAGGTGCATGTAGAATACTAGAGCCACACGATCAACAACAATCTCTCAAAAGGAAAAAAACATTCCATTTACACTGATAACTGCAAAGTTGTCAAGGGTCAAAAGGTAGTTTTACCACTAGTAATGAGTCTGCATTTTTTACCAAATAGTGCCTAAGTCAAATTTTCCTAAAAGAAAAGGCAAACATGGAGGGGAGAAAAATAAACAGAGACTTGCCCTCCTGAGGTAGTGAGCAGCACGGCCTGTCGCCCGGCGCCCCTCGCCTGCGCAGCGACCAGGGGCTGTCCTTCCTGTGACGGTCACGCAGATGCTCATCGCGGCAGCTGTTTTCACAGAGTTAAACATCTTTCCCAGCGCTGATAGTGCAGCCTGGGTATTCTGCAGAAATAATTTTCCCTCCACGCAATACGGACGTCGTGTTATCTCAGCCCCGCACCAGTCTGGAGACATGCTGACAAAATGGAAGGCACTCCGGGATTGGCAAGAGCCTCTCATGTCTCCTACGGATCGTCTTTTGTTTAATGAAGTTGGTATTTAAGGCTAATTATTTTTATCAAATGAATTCAATCCATCCATTTGGTCGAATCCATTTTGCTGACTCTTCCTTCCTTCCTTCCTTCCTTCCTTCCATCCTTCCTTCCTTCCTTCCTTCCTTCCTTCCTTCCTTCCTTCCTTCCATCCTTCCTTCCTTCTATCCTTCCTTCCTTCCTTCTTTTCCTAACACTGAGGTAAAATGAAGGAAGATCTATGCAAATTGATTCTAGTTAATAACTCCAACGTTTAAATTTTTCTGACTTAGAAATCGATTTCTGCACAGATTTTACTATTTAGCTGTCCAAACATTTCATTAACTATAAAACGATGTATATTTAAATGTTCTTTGAAATTAAAAGGGAAAAGACAGATGACAGGTGATTTATCCTTTGCCAGAAGAATGGATGAGCAAAAGCCATGGGATGGGGAATCGGTCAGGCTGAGAACCAAAAAGAAGTGCCAAAAAGCTCCATCCTTGTAACAAGAGAGAATTGATGTGTGGACATCCAAAGTAAAACAAAAACGAGGAATGAGATTTTTAAAAAGTGAATCAATAATAACAGGTGAGTAATACCCAACATTTGAAATCACTACAGATAGTAAGCGAGTGTGTGTACGTTTATTTTTTGGGTGGAAATTTAAGATACCCCAATACATTTATACGAAATGATGAAATCTATGTGTCTATTCAAATTAAAATTAGATCATTTCCTTATTCCTATGTTGATAGTGTCCCTTTACACATCGAAATTTCTAATAGATTAAAAGCAAAGTTGAAATACAACATTTGATCATACGTTTATCGTATAACTCATTCCTAAAGCAAGAATTCTGTGCCCTGTGTTTTCTTGAATCGCTCTCCATGCTCAACCAAAGGCTGGGGATTTGAGAAGTGAAGAAGAGGAAAAATAGATGAAAAATGGGAGCGACATCACTTCCCTCTACAAAAGGGTCCCAATCAGAATCCTCTGCGCAACTTCCGAAACACGCAAATGTCCTCGGATAGGGATGGCAGCAGTTTGCGGCTGCGGGTTGCGCGTGAGTAATTCTGACGCATATCTTTGGTCGAGCATACTACAAATTTAAACAGAACGTCTGCTCCAAAAAGACAGGACTTAAGCTTATTTTTGTTTACTGTTCTTTATTGAGGTTCTAGAACAATACCTAGTAGATGGTAAATGCTTGGTAAATATTTGTGCAATGATAATATTTATTCAGTTCCTTGAGAAGGAAACGATAATAGAAATCAGTCCACTTAAATGCAGGAAAAGTCAAATCATTTACATTTTTTACATGATACAATAATAAATTTTGATTTTTAATTTCATTAATTATTCGCCAAAATTTGCTACATATCTTATTAATAGATTAAAACTTTTAGAGTAATGAATGCTAATCTTTAGTAAGACTTTTAAGTCTGGGATGGCAAACAGACAAAAGAAATCTATTTAAATTTTTTTTTTATCTGTTCTTATAACTACATCCTGAGCAATGATAGAAATACTTGGAAAGAGAATCGGTATGTATTGAGATGGATGAATCTTCAGCATATCATACAAAATCTTCCACGAGAAACAAGATTTTGGGGATCCTTCCACCTATCTATGCGCACCGTGTTTTATACAGCAAGTACGTTTTCTCATAACAAGTGAGGTGAAATAGAGTCAGAGCTGTTTGTCCTTAGCCAAGTGGTTTAAATTTATAAGCCTCAATTTTGTCACTAGTAAAATTATACCTATATCACGGTGTTTCAAAAATTAAGTAAAAATTCATGTGAAAGTGCCAGGCACAGAATAGATGGGAGAGAAATGTAGCTTTGCCCTCAGATTCTCTCAACACCAAGAAGCAGCTTCTGTCGGATCATGGGAGCTCACTTTAGCTTTAAGATATGCGTATGCCTGGCTCTTACAGCTGGCGTGTGGGGAAAATGCTCCATTGTCCTTCCAAAATGATCAGGGTATATGGGTGACATGAGGAATAGTTCTTAATTGCCATCTTTCTTTTTTCATGTATTAAATCTAAATGAAATTTAATCACAAGTAAGTTGGATAAGCGTCTTCAGGCACCAAGTGAAATAATTACTACACTGGCGGGTCCAGCCCTGTGGACAGAGATGTGGATACTCACAATGCGCTCACGATAAGAACAGATTATAATTTAGAATGAAAATTGTCAAGATAGGAAACGCCTTCAAGAAAAAGAAGTCAGTTGTATCGTATTATGCTCTGATAAAGATTATGATAAAAAGGAACATTAAACGCAGGCCATTATTTGTCCTTTCAGGCATATTTTTAATAGGAAGAGGTCAAGGTACGTATCGTTTTCCTATCACTTGCTCTGCACGTCGTGCGACTGTCCCTTCCAACCTCGTCAACAGTCGTCATGTACGTAACCCAGTCTTTCTCCTCCCCGACTGCACCTTCATTGCACTGCCAGTCATCGTTCTAAGTGATGCATCCGATCGCCAGCCTCCGTGGCTCCCATGTGCTTGCAGAACAATCCCTCAATTCTCTAGCATGTCTGGAAGGATGCTAGCGGCCTGGCCCGACCCCATGCTTGTCTAACCTCATCACCGGCTCCTCTCCTGTCCTTTTCCCCATCCGAGTTGTGTCCTGCTATACAGCCACATCTGACTCTGCTCTGTCCAGTGTCCTGGATTAAAGCCCGTCCCTTCCCTGCAGTGTTCTCATGCCCGATTTCCGCTCCTTGACCTTAGGCAGGGATTCGGGCCCCAGCCCAGGTGTCATCTCTTCATGGACAACTCACCAAAGGTCTAATTCTCTCCCTGTCCAGCTTCCGCAGACTCGAACGCTCCGCGAACCACGTGCACCAGCCCAGACGTGCTCCAGCCCTCCTTATTCCTGTATCGGTCTGTGCACTTTTTCGATGTTCCCTGTGCGTGTTTAATAAGCCTCTCAAAATGGAAATCTCTAAAGCCAGCCTTCCCTTTTCAACCTGTCCTCTTCCCAGCCTCAGGAAACCTCTCCTGGCTGCTGCGCTCCGGCCCTGCCAGCCTCCGCGCTTTCTGGAACTGAACAGGAAATTTCACTCAAAAAGCTAATCGGTACTTTTCTCTGCTTCTGTAAATATGCTTGCTGTATAGGTGGTACTCAAAAGTAACTAAAAAAACTCATCCTCCCTTTGGCTTGCTCTGCCTAAGCAACAAATGTTAACTACCTGCAACCCATAGGTTTGTAACGCTATGTAACTAATTACCTGTAACCATAGCAACTCCTGCCACTTTGTAACCATCTGAGGACAAATTAACCAATCAGCCCATGCCAAAAAAAAAGTTTTATATAAGGAATGTTGCAACTGAGCTCAGGGACCAGATCTTCAGAGCGCTAACTCCTCTGGGACCACCAGCTAGTAAACCTGAGTTCTCCAACTCTTTGAGTGCTGCTTGGTTTCTTGCTGGTCTGAATTTGGATCTTTTCTGCAACAGAACAAGCCATTCGCCCTTCCCTTCAGGATATCTGCAGCTTTCCTTTCTTCTACCATAGCGCCCCTTCTCCAGAGCCACTCAGCCCCTCCCTGAACTCCTCCAGGCCTTTGCTCAACTGTCATTTTCTCAGTGAGGCTGTCCTGATTCCCCGTGGAAAACTGCAATTCAAAGATTCCCCCTGTTACCATCCACCCACACACCTTCTCTTTTTCCTATTTTTCCCTGGAGAACTTATCGCCTATTTACATGCTATATATTTTAATTTTTTTATCTGTCCCCCAAACCCAACCCTGACTGGAATGTGAGCTTAATGACAAGAACTAGCCCAGCTTTGTTCCTGCTGAATCTACTGACATATAGTGCTTAATAGATACAATGTGAAATGAGCAGGTATTAATTTCAGAATTAAAATGGAAGGCACTGAGACAAGGAAAATTGAATTACAAGTTCTGAATAGCCCCTAAAAGGAATCAAACCTGGTGGTCAAGAACTTAGTTTTGATCTGGGTTCTAATCCTAGCTCTGGATCGTACCAGTCTATGGCTCCGCATGTGTGACTAGCCCTTAGGCCTCAGTTTGCCATATGTGAAGTGGGGGATATAAGACCTCATTTGGAGAGCTGTGTGGGATACATGTGTGACATGCCACATGAGGCCTGGCATGTCCTAAGGCAACGGTCCCCAACCTTTGTGGCAGGAGGGACTGATGCTCCTATGAGAATCTAACGCCTGATGACCTGAGGCGGAGCCGAGATGGTGATGCTGGCGCTGGGGACCAGCTGCAAATACACATGAAGCTTCGCCCGTTCGCCCGCTCCTCGCCTCCTGCTGAGTGGCCTGGTTCCTAACAGCCCATGGCCAGTAGTGATCTATGGCCCTGGGGTTGGGGACCTCTGTCCTAAGGGTCATCGAGGTTGGCTGTTACTATCATCTGAACCAGCTCCCAGGACTCTGATGTCCAGGCCACCCTGCTAAGGACTCACCACCTACTTTCATAGTTCGGTAATTAAGGAATGTAGTTGGGTGCTCTGTTGGATACTGGGATTATAATTCAAATGTGAAATGGCCCTTGCCCTCAGAGAACAGACATTAGACAAGAGAGGAGACCAATAAGAGAAGCAACGAGCAGAGAGCGATGGGCTGGCTGGCTCTGCACGGAACTGCAATTCAGTGAGGCCGGCAGAGGAAGTTTTTTGGAAAGTAGGATGCCTGCCCTTATTTGCAAAACGCAAGTAGGACTTAGACATACCAGCTTCTAGTCTGTGCTCTGGGTTATCCCGAACACATTTCATGGTCTTTACAAACCTCAAGACCTATCAAGGAGGTAACTGACTTTAAGTGCAATCAACACTCAGTATTAGAGCGCTAGCAGCTGTTGTTTTCATCATTCGCTAAGTTTATAGTAGCGCTGTGGTCCAGTGAGGACTCCTTACAACTCTCTAAGAAAGCAACAAAGAGAGCTTGTGAAAAAAAGTCTTTGTAGCCTGGATCATGGTTAAAAGCAGAGGCCTCCCTTCTACGCCCCAAAAAAGAAGAAAAGAGAAGAACTTAGGGGGTAGATCCAAGATCACAGATTCAGATGTCCTCACCTTACCTATTATTTCTTAAGGTTCTATTCATTTTTGGTCGCTAAAAGCCCTTTTGTATCTGGTGTTAATTAGGATGATTTTTTTCTTCCAAAAAAAATTCAAAAAATAAAAAGCTTGGTTGGAAGGATGCTGGAATTGTTTTTATACCATCTGCAAATAAAGGCAAGTGCATTGAAAAAAGAGAGAAAATGTGGAGTAAGCCTTGTAGTGTAAAAGGTCAAAAGTGTGAATTACAATAAGGCACAGACATTTGGTAGGAAAAAGATATATTTGAGTTAAAATCTTTGCTGGCCACAACTAGCCCTGGACCTGGAGTAAGTCACTCGATGACACAGGCTCAGCTCTCTCATCTGAACAATAGAATAGCCACACTTCCTCCCGGGCGGATGGTAGAGCCTAAATTAAATTGCATGATGCAGAAAAAGCCGCCGTCAGCGACCAGCCTGGGCAGACCGTCCGGATGCATGGCTGAATGAATCAGTGACTCACTGATGAGAGCTCCCTGGGCTGAAGTACTTGGTTACCACATGAATTCAATGAAACGCCCTTTCTCTAACAATATTCTTCTGAATTATCCACGTTTAAGATAAAATATTTAGATTTTTCACTAATTCAAAGTGATTTTTAATATATCTGGTCGGAAGTAATAAATTTATAATTAATATTTATCTTTTATTTGGTAGCGAGAGTGGGGAAAAGAGTTCTCAGCAAGTAAATGTGTGCTGTGTTTATTTTATTTTATTTTATTTTATTATTTTATTTTATTTTATTTTTTATGGAGAAAATTGTAAAACCTTATTGACAATCTCCAACATACAATTTCCTTCATGGTGAATATACCATGTTCATGAATAAGAAGATCCACTATGATAAACATTTCCATTCTCCCCAAATAGATCTCTTTCTGCCCAGCCTTACTGATGTATAATTGACAAATAAATGTATGCCATGTTTCTATGTCACAGCTGCAGTTTAAAATAAAAGGGGAGTCACTTGCTGGGGTCTCTTACACAGAGAACTCTAACGGCCATGTTACATAAGTAGTGAAATGAAGTCATCTCATTAGGTAAACAATTGTTAGAGTTTCCATTTAAAGAGAAGTAATTTTTGTTTTTTTTTGACCGCTTTCCTCTGGGCTCTGGGCCATGGCTCTGTTAAATATTTCTAGACACTGAACACACCCTGAAATTGTTTTCAATAATTTATAGAAACTGATAGCTCTCTAAAAAGATCTATATTCAGCAGGCGAGGTTTAGATGGAGCCAGATGATGGTGAGTATGACTAAAACGGAAAGCAGCAATATCACTTTTTGGCTTTCTTTCAACAATTACTGGGCTACAGTTACTGAATGAATCTTGTTAGAGATTTTAAAATGGCAGACGACTCTTGTTTCCTTAATGTGGAGTGTTGCAACATGAACATGTTGTTTCTCTTATTTGCATATCGACTACTAACTAAAGGAATTTGACAAAAGTTAAGACAGCAATAGATTAAACATGGTCATAAGTTGCTTCCCGCTCTTCCTGTCACGGGAGGATATTTCTTTCCTCATCCCTCATCTCTGGGCTGGCCTGCACATTGCCTTGACCATTGGGTGTGAAGCTTCTGACATGAGCGACTTCCAAGTCTGGGCCTCAAGAGGCCACTGCTTCTGCTCTCCTGCTCTCAACTGACAAGACCGTCCTACGAAACCCAGTCTTCCTGCAAGATCGGCCATGCGGAGGAGAGCTGCAGCCCCAGCAGACAGCCCGCCAAGCTGCCACACGGGTGACACAGTCTCGGGATATTGGCCCAACTGATTCTCCAGGTGACATGAGTGGCCCCAGCCAGGCAAGATCCACCAAAGCCTGCTCAGCTGCAAGCGGCCCAAATGGAGGAAATGGGAGCAGCAGATGACTACGCTTTAAGTCACTAAATTTCGGGATGGTTGTCTAGCAGTAGTTAACTGAGACCAGTTCTTAAAATAATTTAAATAACAAAAGTGTCTTCTAAAATGTGTCATATTAATATAAGGTTCCCCTTGTATCAAGTTTAGTCAAGGCTATACAAACGGAGAAGGAGCAAAAAAATGTATGCCTACTATAGTGATAAAGCAAGAATTACAACACTCTGTTCAGGCAAATACATATAACAAGTGTTTTGACTAATCTTTTTTTTCTCTTCAGAAAAAAACTGGATTCATCTTATCATCGAAGAGATTTTAAAAATTAGAAAAATTTCCCCGAGGCGTATTGCAAAGCCAGCTGTCAGGTCAGTACCTGGAGCTGAGCGATTGCCTGGAAGTGCCTTCCAGGGGCCTCCCGGTGTGATTTGTTCTGTGACCCACGAGACGGAGAAATCATCCACATTTTTATGTACAATGTAATTAGAAAGCGTAATACTTAAGCAATACTAAATCATTTAAGAAACAAATAATGCTAACTGTCGGGGCTTACGATTCAAAATAAAAATGCGACAGACCTTCAGAAAATGAGAGAAGCCTGGGGTTTGGAGCAGCGTGAGAAAGTTTCGGACTGAGCGGAGGCGGCTGGAGCAGGCCGGGAGGCGAGGGGCTGGGGAGAGACGCAGCGGCCCCGCGGCCCAGGCCAGGGGCAGCTGTGGCTCACGCGGCCCCGGCGGGAGGGCGGAGATGAGGTTGAGGAGCAAACCCAGATGTCTTATTAAGAGGATAGGAAATGGCCTGCGGAATAGAAAGAGCTGACAAGAAAATACACGAACACATCGGACGAAATAAAAACAGTGAGGAGCATTTTCGACGTATTTAAATGACAGGAGTGATAATAGATTAAGGAGAGAGAATCGTTTAAAAAAACAACAAAGGTTTATTTAACCAAATTTAACCTTCGCCCTGCCTCCCCTCGGGTGTTGGTGAGGACACCCGCCTGTGGCCCTCTGCCCCTCGCAGGGAGCAGTGTTCCCGTTTCCTGCCTCAGCAGCTCAAATTGAGTCTAGAACATCTTGTCAAAATTCCAAACTTCCAGCTTTAAAAATCAGTAAACATCAGCAAGGAAAACAATATTTTCCCTCAAATCCTAGGCAAAGCACTTCACTATTATTTTGAAGAGACATCCAGCTGTGTTAAAGGACTTCAGTTTTAACCTCTAAAATTCGTGGGGTAGAGAACAGCTGGGCCCCTGACGGGGTGGAGGCTGCGGAGAGCGGCCTTGCAGGACACCCCTGGGCACGGCCCGTCCCATCTAGCTGGGGCACTCCGGGGACACTTCCCAGCCCTCTTGGCCTTCTCACTCGGAAGGAAGCTAGCACCTTTGCTCCACCAATGCCACGGAGAAGAGAGCCCACACAAGCACGGCGCCCCACGGCGACCCGGGTGACCCACGGAGAGCAGCTCAGGTTCCCGCGCTGAGCGGCAGGGCCCAGGGCACCGTCGCCGGCCTCCAGATGCTCAGCGCCCACCAGCCGGCAAAGCGTAAGAGAAATCAATCTCTTTAAACTTATTAGTTTGCTAAAGAACACAGACACTGAGTTTTTGACATCGTTTTCACTATTTCCCATTTTTTTCCAGTGTAATATTTAAAACAAGCCCGTCTGCATCTCCTTGAGAATGAAACGAAGTCCGTGTGGGTGCACAGGAGAGCTGGGCCCCCCGATGGCACCATGCCCTGGATTACAGCTCAGCTGGCTGCTCCCCGCACGGGGGAGGGAGCCTCAGCATTCGCCATCTTCGTTCAATATGAATTTTATAATATCCGTGCACAAAGAAGTATCTTGCCTAAAAGCGAATGTGACAGTTCACCTGACTAAAACTTTAACAGCTATGTGATGTTATGTCGAAAGATTGCTACCTTCGGTTTGATTTGTATTGTTTCGGAAGAGAAAAGCTTTTGGATTTTTTCTCAGATAAAGAGGGCAATGCAAGTTCGAGTTTAAACTCCTATTAATAGCCCTGCAAGTACAGCAGCAAAGCCCAGGGTGTGCCTGGTTTCAAGTGCTTCTGAAATGACAGCGAGCTTTCAAACAGAACTAGGCGATGCATTTTTCCAGTGCCGGCTGCTGATGCTGCTGCGCCCTGGCAAACACACAATATCGAAAAGTCCAACCGGACACCTATTTGCTACAATGTTCTTGGCTGTTCTCCATCCCTCACCTCCCAAGATAGAATCTGCTCAGAGCACCAAGTCTATTCTTGGGTATTTCCTGTACAGCGTCACACCTTCCCAGGGAAGGAATGGATTTTTGGCTGCCCTGGGATTAGTGTTTCCCCAGTCTCCCATCTAGACATAATCCCCGGCTCCCCAAACCTCCCGGAGCCTGCCCCTGGGATGATAACCACCATCTGGCTAGCTGGGGTCACCGCTGTCCCTGCTGCCGAGCCCCAGCGCTGACCACGAGCCGGGGCTCCCATTCGGGGTGTGCGTGTTCTCATGCCGAGGAACCCAGCTTTTCCTCTAATCCTGCATAGAGGCAAATCCTACAGCTACGGATGTCATCGGAGTGAGAAGTGAGGGGCACGAGTCATCGGGGATGAGGATGAACCGAGACGAGAAACCAAACGCTGATCTCCCGCACGCGAGTAGGGAGCACGATCAAAGAAAATGTTCAGTCACAGGGACGAGTCGCCGTAAGAGCCTCACGGAACAAAACCGTAACCCCAACCCCTGTCAGTCATTTAAAGCGGTTCTCTTCATTTTTGCCGGCAATAAAAGAAATAGACAAACTACAGAAACTGTATCTACGAGTAATTATTTTTTTCGGTTGATCATGAGAAATAAACAGAACTTTCACACGTGTTCTGAAGGGTCGGTTTACTGCACGTGTTGACTCTTGGAGATGTGATCTCAAAGACACCATGACAGGCACCTCTGTAACCCATCGTGATTCTCTTCCAGTCGAGACAGTTCGGGAAGAGCTTCCGAGTTAACTATTACTTCGCATGAACCCAGGCAGCAGAGAGAACAGCATCAGGTCCGAACAGAGCCAGCTCTCCTCTGGAGAGCACTGCTCTGCCCCGGGTTCACCCACGGTGCCAGCGCTCCGCTGCCAAAGCGGTCACACAGTACGCGAAAAGAATGTGGTTATACCTCAAGGGTGAGGAATCGAGGACGTCTGCAAAAAGCAAGCAAGGTCAAAGCTACTGGGCAGACATGTGCTTGGGACTTTGGCAAAGGGCCCCTGAAACACTGCAACTCCTGCACCTGTAGCTAGTTGTGTTTTGTCCTTACATGATTTGTAACAATCACCCCCACAACACCGCTGCCACGCTTTCCACGGCCGATCTTGGATTTGCTGGTCAGATTTAACTTCCGTTATTAGCCCAGATTTTCTGTGAAAAATTCATGCGAGAAGACATCATTATGAAGTGGCCACACTCATCACCCATGGTGATAAAGGACAACGATTAAATTGTAAAAGTTATATGTCGTTTTATTAAAATATGGCTAAAAGTTCTCATAAATAATAAAGTAATTATGGACTGGATGACTACAGATTGCGAGTAGATTCAGGCACATAATTCTCAATATGCATACTTCAGAGTGATATGTTAAAAATATCACTCTATATAGATATTAAGTCAAATATATAATTAATTGCCCAGAAATTAGTTTTTTGGGGAAAAAAATCCCTGAAATGAACCCAAAATAATAAGCTATTTTGAAATACTTTTGCAGTTATAACTCCATACAGATAAAAATGTGATATATAAGTGTATTCACACATTTTTAAGACTGAATTTTCATGCAAAACTAAACTAAAAGCAGAGAACTGATTTTTGTGATTACCCAATGGAATATTTTAAGTAGATTCCAAGTTGCAGCCATTTTTATAGCCAGTTTTTTTTTAATAAGTTACTTTATGACACTTTATTCTGTTTAAGAAAACAGAAAATTAGCAACGCGATGTTGGCAATTCCATGCTGGAAGTGTAATTTTTATTGGCATCATCTCTTATGAAGCCAACATCAGCAAGAGCAGCGATTAATCTTGAAAATTTTTCAAAAACAAAAACTGAGATGGAGTTTCAAATCCATACTGTAGAGCAAACTCTGTAGCATTCTGTATTAATCTGACAGGCATTAGGTTCAACGTCTGGTAATATGTCCTGAAACAGATGCTTTATTCACACAGCAACAACTGCGGACAGAGCGACGTCCTTACGCGTAAATGGCCGAGGCTGGTGCCGTTTGTGTTTAGACAGGGCTGACCTGGAGGTGGACTTAACAAGTTCTAAATTATTATCATCATTGTTATGTTATCCATGATCTGTTATGCCTTTAACTACACTTTATTTGTTAGCTGAAAGTAATAACATTCATCCTCAAAGAGGCTTATTGAGTACAGATTAGAAGGGCAGGGTTCGGCTGCCTGCAAAGTTCAAATCCTGCTCCTAGCACAGTCTAGCCTTTGGGGCAGCTGATTTCCTATACACCACCAGTTCCTCATACGACATGTCTGCCTACAATAACAAACAATACCCTCCTCATGAGACTTCTGTGAAGATTAAAGGTGTGGATGTACGAAAAGCAGGAGAGCCGCACACGGCACGCAGGGAGAGTGCAGTCTCTAGGAGAGGCTGTCACTTAGCCAATAATATAGCATTGGCACCGTTTAGTTCACCTTGACATCTAGGCCCGGCTGGAGGGCAGTGAAGATTGCCTAAGGGCGTGAGCAACAAACAGTACGGCACGTCTGTGTGTCTCTAAGGAAATCCTCCTGTGTGGTCTCAGCTGCAAGATTATTTCAGCATAACTGCTTTTCTGAAATATTGTTTGTATAAATTATATATTAATTTCTCAGCATTCGTCTTAGAAAGGCAGTCCTTTCTGGATGGCAGATTCTCAAGGACAAAAGAAGAAAGAAGTAATTGACCCAAATTCCGTCCTCAAGAGGTAATAACCAAACAGTAAAGGATAGGTGGTCAGAAAAAGAAATGTGACAGCAACTTACACCTCCAGCAAGAATTCTGCTTCGTTTATTATTTATTGCTTTTATTCATTGCTTTTCCTCATTGACTTTATTCCCAATGCTGTATTCAACTGCTTTCATTTGATTCAAAAGTAAAAAATCCATGTCTGAGAAAGAAAAGTTTGACAGCAACTTGTTTTGACAAAAATATTCAAACCATTTCATGATTTTTAAATTGGCTTATCATTCTTAAACTAATAATAAAAGCAGGGGAAAATTATATGCCAGTCACAACGTGTCAGCGGCACGAAACATGCGCTATTGCAACCGTTGAACACGGTTATTCATTCGGCAGGACGGGGACAGACATGGCCAATGTGCTCTGGATGCTGAACCGATGTGCCAAGGAAACTGGCATCATCTATAATGTGACGATAGGAACGACCTGACTTTTGCTTTGAACGAAGTCCATGCATGGCCGCTGGAGCTGGGGTCACTCACGGCGATCTCAGCCAGGGCGAGGTTGGGAGTGGTAAACTCCTGTTATGCTGATTTTATAGAAAAGTGTTATATTTCTGTATCAGCACATATATCCAGTGTTTTCTCCCTCACAGAATAGGTAGATTAAAAATATGATCATTCTTTTCCCATTCGAATGTAACTACCCTTTTGGAGCAAATGCAAATGACTTGTACTTCAAATGAGGGCAACTTATGGAATTAAAAGTATTTATTTTTATTTTAAATGATGGAAATTTTCCACCATATGCAAACGCAGAGATGTTGTAATGACCTCTGTCACCCAGCTTCGACAGCAGTCAGCATATGGCAATCTTATCTCATCTAATTCCCACCTCCTTCTCTCCACCTTGGGTTGTTTTGAAGCAAATCCTGGATAAATAACCATTATACCAATATCACACCTAAAATATTGATGAAGATTTCCTAATGATCGCTAATACTACTCTTTTGATTATATCATAAATGTTATTTTATGGTTAGTTTGTTCAAAAAGGATCAAAATAAGGTCCTTCGTTCTGTGCGTCCCCTGCTTCCCACTTTGTTGAAGATCCTGATTTATTTACCATCTTTTCCACTGATGGTTGATGATCACTGCCCAGATTCATTACTTCATTCACAGGTTTTAAAAAGGAGTAATATTCTAAATTTATCATTTTTCATTAGTTATAAACTGGAATTTTCCTAAAAAAGATAACATCTCCCACATTAATTAATTTGTGCAGCTCAAGATACAGTTTATAAAAAAGCAGAAAACTTCTTGATTGAGTCTTTCCTTTTATTTATTAGTTTTCAGAATATTGAGTCGAATTCTTAGCATTCTACAAAAGTTACTGATTTCCTTGCATTATTACGAATCTACAGAATTATAGCATATTTAATGTGTTTCAGTTATTTGTGAATATACTTTTTGATTTTCAAATTGTCTCCTCCCGCACTGGTGGAAGTCTGCCAGCGTTGGCTCTGAGTCTTTGGCTCCCTCACTGGTGGCAGAGTAACACACGCTAGGTCCATCCTGAATATTTCCTGTCCAGGTCCTAGAGCCATGTCTCCAAGGGGAATCCTTTCCTTCATATGGTAAATTATTTTCAGAGACTAAATCTGAATGCTTGGGAAGCATCCTGATCTTAGTTCAGTTGCCAGCCAGAAATGGCAGCATCGGCGACATCCTGGAGGAAGGTACTCACAGTCCCCAGCACCTCTTATGCCGTGGGAAAATGTAGAAAGTCTCCAGGGCCTAATAACTTCTGTCATTGGGAAATTGCTTAAACAAACTTAAAATTTGGGCCCACAACATCTAGAATCGCTTTCAGTACGGTTTAATATCTTACACAAAGAAGCATAAAAGAGAAAATGCTTTATGTTAAATTGGATTAAGTAAGGTCCTTCAGGCCTTAGCCAGGTCTGAGAGATCATAGATGCTTAATAAGATTTCCTCCCTTCACCTTTCCCTGTATAACGAAGCTGAAAACCACAGTCGAGCCCTTCTTGACTCAAGAATAGGTAAATTTCCTATTTAATCCCCATCTTTCACTTTTACTTCAATTTTTTTCTCTAAAATAAAAATAAATGTACCTTTGTGATTAAACTTTGGTAACTTTATGTGGATCTACAGAGGCTGGCAGCGAAACAAGAATTTATTGCTAGTCTCTAACTTAAGACCACCTTGAAAATCACCAAATAATAACACTAATGGAATAATAATAACGAGCTATTTCTTGGATGCTTACTAGATGCCGAGCATCTACGAAGAGCCGCCACCCACTGTTGCCAGAACGGTCCACCTCAGGCTCCCACACTGTCCGTGAATCACCGAGCCGCTGGCGACGCCACTGGGGTCCCCCCTTCCTCCTCCGCTGCGCCTTCCCGCCCGGGGTGCACCCCCCGTCGCCCCACACGGGGAGCTGTCTAGATGCCGGAACTGGACGCGGTCAGTGCTTTGGCTCAAGCTGATTTGGGATGTGGTGGACTTTGGGGTTAGAGGTCATAGAGGGATAACTCAAATAGGACAGGACTTGGTCGACTTGATTAAATGACCAGGAAAGCAGATGATGAAAGGATAAATTAATGTAAAATCTTTACTGAATAAAATGGCATTTAGACAATGGAGACATCTGGAGGGAAAATCTTACTTCCGAGAATGTAAGCAATGTTAACAAGACATCGTTCCTCTTTTTGGATAAACTTAACCCAATTAAACAAAGTGGGATTAATTATGGTTATCCAAATGTAATATGTTTTAAACGACTTTATGTGAATCACGAATCTCATCTGCAGGCGGGCAGGGGCCAGCCCAGGGCACGGGGTGGGGCCGCACTGTGCTCCAGCAGGCTCGCCCCACGGCTGTGACGCCGGGCCCTCCCCAGGTTCAGAGACTAGTCTAAGTTAGAATTAAAATTTAAAGATGGATAAATAATTGTGTTGGAACCTCATGTTCTTTGTATTCTAGAACCACAGTCCTCATAAAGCAGGTTAACATATATTTTAAAATATAAACCACAGCCACGTGCAGCTAATCGCTAGTTGATTTTTCAGTGTTGGACTATCAGCCCTGCCAAATCATTGAGGCCAATAGTACAATTTTAAGTGTTTTTGAGAGAACAATCTTAATGGCTATTTATAGATCATAAATAGGTGGCAAAAGATGTGTTTGAATGTAAACCAAAATTAAAACGTTTTAAATTCTCTAAATGCTGCCAGATATCTAAAAAGAGAAGTTTTGTACTAGAAATCTTTCAGTTTCCAAAAACATGCATATTTACTGCACTCCATCCTTCCTCTCTTTCTCCTCTTTCCTCCTCTCCTTCTCATCATTCTTCATTCTCACTGACATGCAAGAATGCATGTAGGTCAACATACTAACAGCACATAAAAACTGGCAGAATCCATCGCTGCGTTCCACGGTTATAGACAGATAACCTACTGGGACCTTCCTTAATCTCAGCCTTTGGTCACAAAACTATCTTAAAGGAGACTACGTGTACTACGGTAGCCAATATCACTACCGTACATCCCTTTTGCCGTGTTCATCTCTGGCACTGATGTTGGCCCTGCGCTGTTCACATCCTGTACCCGCTATGAGCTCGGTCAGCCTGGTGGACACGGCTGATATCCACATACTGACGGCCCCACATCTCTATTTGCAGCCTCTGTGTTTCTCTGCACATTCAGCCGCTCACTGGCTCTTTCTACTTGATGATCCACAGTCATGCATCACTCAAAATATTAAAGCATGTTTATCAACAGCATTCTCCCTCATTTTTCCCTCTTTTTTTCTCTTACTCGAAAATGGTATTGAGGTAGACTAGACAGACTAGAGAATGAGCACCTCTACCAGAAAAGGAGACAACAGCAAGTTCCGCAATGGCCCCAGGAGTGCAGACAAGTTAAAGCCAGACGGATCCAAGACGGAAGAAGAGCTGGCTTAGAAATGACCTCGGGGCTCATGATACGATTGTCTGCACGTCATCAGCTTTGCAGATAGCAGGGCGCCCATCATGCACCTGACGCCGTGACACTTCTGAGATCGACTTGTAAGGCCAAAAAGGAGGACAACCATTCCAAGAAAACCCCAGCCTTTTCTTGAAAATCTAATGAATATTCTACCAGGACCCTCCCCCAGTTCCTTCCCTAACCCTGGATAAAAAAATAAACCCGCCCCCTAAGACTCCTGGGGCATAGCTCACTCAGAGCTTGAAGGCGTCTCCTCAGGCATATAATTTTGCTTTCTGAATAAACTTGCTTCTTTACGGTCTGTCTTGTCCTGGCATTCTCTCTCAGGAGGAAGAGAAGAACCTGGAAGCTTGGGGTTGAGACCCTCTCAGAACTCCTCAAGCCAGAGTGTTGACTGGCATCGGCATGATTGCCATCCAGCCATGCAAGCCAGAAACTTAAAGCTACGTATTTTTACCTCTTCCTCTGCCTTTAGTTTGCTACCAAGTCCTATAAATTTGGCCTCATCAGCGTTGCTCAAATCTACTCTTTCATTCTCCTCACTCCTTCCATGCCTCAGTACGAACTTCGACCAATTCTCTCCCAGATCACCACAGGGGAGTTCCAAATTATTTCTCCCTCCCCGGTCTTTCCCAACACTCGCATGACTCTCGAGCTACTGCTAATTACCTTCCTCCCATGGGAATCTTTCAATAGCTCCCGCATAGTCAGAACCATGTGCAAGTTCCCACGCCCCAGCTCCAGTACCCACGGCTCATTCATGCAACCTAAATTTGCAGTCTCCAGAACATTGCATGTTCTCTTGTAACTAGTTTCTCCGAACAGACTGTTCTCTGTAAGAATGAACACTCTGTATTTCTTGGCATCATGTGTACTTGAACTTCGAGATTCAGATAAACCTTAAGATGCAGATAAACTTTAATACTCAGATATAATGACTTTCCTTTCAGAACCCTCCCCTGTCCCACCTCTGTCAGGAGTCCTGCCTCGTTCCTTCCCACGGCCTCCTTACAGGCGCCCATGTCGCTGTCACGTGACACATCATGGCTGCATTGCTCGCTGTACTTCCTCTATTAAACCGTGAAGGTAGAGACTGTCACTGATCCTGCCCTGTGTCTAACAACTATCGTCTTCACATTATTAACATTATCGCTATACCAAAGACCTTTCATTTATGGGGCTATGTGTATCAATACTTACCATGTTAAATGTGAAAACTAATAATTTAAAAATAGTAAGGAGCCAATTACATGTTAACACAAATAATACACATTTGTCGAAAAGAGGCTGTATTCTCTAAAACAAAAATTTATTCTTAGGAGTAGCACTGCATTACATTTTTGCAAACTGCATCAATGTCTGGATTTAAAGAAGACAGCTAGATTCTTGTTTCTGCCTCAAAATTCAATCTGTTATGAGATACATTGTTCTGGTCAATACACATGAATAAAATCCAGCTTCTTAGAGAGAAGAATTTGCCAGCATGGACGCTGCTGTTCTTCAGTCTGCCTCTTACCAGGAATTCCAGCCCGCACTTCTCCAAGGCCTTCAGGCGGACGGTGCCTACTGTAGATGTGCTGACTGACAAATTCTGCAGAAACTGCCTCCTCAATAGGTGGGAAAAGCAAAGCAAAGCCATGACTGTTCATCAAAGACTGACAGGAATCTCAGTACTGGACTCAGATCAGCTGTGGTCAAGAAGCAACTGCGAACCAAGAGATGTGGAGATTTCCCTGCTCGTCCTTGGAGCCCACCTCCTGTTCTACCCATTCTCTCTTCCCTCGACATAAACGAAGCCCGAAATCTGGGCTCTCTTAAGATGGGTTTCAGGCACCATCAGGTCTCCCATCTTCTCTGTTGGCACTTTCTTGACCAATAAAACTTTCCTTGTTCCAAACCCTGATATTCTGACCTTTGGCCTTTCAAAGCATCAGGCACATGGGCCTTGAACAACTGATAGTATTTTTTTCAGATAGCTGTGGATGTTACATCTAAACTCAGCAGTAGTGTTTTCTTAAATATGAGATGCAATGTGGAATCTAACACCATATCTATAAAGTTTTCACACTATGTCATATTAAATTCCATTGTAATTTAAATGCCTCTTTTGTCCAGCCATGATCTGGTAGCATCTTGCATTTTTTAGAAATATTGGCTCACTGAATTATACAGAACTTCCGAATTTCAGCATGTTTCATTATATAATATAAAAAGGTGACATTAATTAATATCACCACATGTGTCATCAGAAAACCCTTTAAATACTACGAAGCTGTCAAACTCACAGCGGTGGATATAATTTTTCCAAAATGTTAATCTTTGCTTGAAAGCTTGACTTTTACCATTGGCGACATGTATTGTCAACTATTTTCCTTGAAGCGGCAGCTCATTTGATTCATTTTTGAGAAAATACTTGCAAAATACCCACCTGAACAATCAGAGTTTGTCCGTTAGTCACTCTTTCAACTACAAATGGTGTTTCATGGAAAAAGCGTTGTTCAGTTTGCACTGGAAACAAGTGCTCACATTTTTTTTCAAGTCAAACATTGTTTCGGTATAAAACAGAAACTGAAGTACTGAGCACACGGAATATAAGAGATGAGTACTCAGGATGGAGATTTAACAGAATTCGTCGGCCTTTTTTAACTGCTTCCCCGTAAATATTCTCAGGCGAAGCATGCGAGGGCAAGGGGCCATGAAGGACTGGAACAGTTCTGTGCTCCGGCCCTGCGTCGTGCTGAGGAACCAGCAGGTTTACTTACCGTTGTTTTTATACCATCGGCGCAAATGTCAACACAATGCACATCACTTAGCATTAGAGCCTCAGAAGTTCGGGCCTGAAACTCCCTGAAAGGGCCTTGCAAACACACAGAGCTCCCAGACCACAGCCGGAGAAACGCCGATCTGGACAACGGCAAGAGCACGAGGCGCGTGCGAAGCCCCTGAACGAAGGGTTCAGCGAGAGAACTGGTTTCGGTTTCCCCTGTAACAGCATGATAGTCCTTCTGGTGGCTCAGAGGACATATGTGAGCGCGCGTGCGTGTGTGCTTGTGCGTGTGCGTGTGTACACAGTGGAGACCCTGTCTGCTCTATGGCAAGGTTTAGGAAATCCTTGAGTCAAAGTCAGAATGAAAAATAGACTTGTGCCGAACGCTTCCATTCTGATTTGGGGATATACTGCACAAAATGGACTATCCACTAATTGTGCCACCTTCCACTACAAGGGAACATGACATTTTTGCTTCATATTATATAGACACTTGTCATTAAGACTATTTGTTTTGATTATTCTGAAAAGCGATTTATCTACGTAATGCTTAACTGAGCTACTATTGTTTACTTTAAAAAGATAGGAAAAGACTAAACATTTTAAAAGACTCACTTGACCAGACCGAGTCAGGATTACCAGCAGATGGGCCTGGTGTGTTCCAGGAGACGGAGCCCCGAGCCCCGAGCCCCGAGCCCCGAGCCCCCAGCCCCGAGCCCCCGGCGCCCAGCCCTCATCCTCACGTCTACATCATTCTTTTACCACCAAGCTCGCTACAGAACAGGTATATCTTAATGTTACATAAATCAGAAACTCAGACTTTTTCCAGAACTCCTACGGTATCGTATGTCCTCATCTCATTTAAATGGCCTGTACCCCTGACCACAAATGTTAAATGCAGCTCGTCGGAGGGGCGACCATGAAGCGTGTGTATGTTCAGAGAGAAGAATGATGTTTGCTCCCCTGTGGGAAACCCTTATCGCAACAGGCCGAGAGGTGGCGAACTCGGTAATCCTGCTGACATCGTATGAAAAGGAAGTAGTTATATACATTTACTTGGTCGGGGTGTCTCCTCTTTAAGAAAAGTCTATTTTTCTTGTACTCCTGAGGAGTTAATCTTAGACATTTCAAAAAGGGAACTTCAAAGGCAGCAAGAATTCCTGAGAAAATAGTAAGTATACTTGGTGTAATACATTTACGGTGTCTTTGTCTCAAGATTGTCAAATTGTGCTGGCGCAAACTAAACCGGTGTGGGTGACTGGCCATCCATGCTAGGAGGAGACGTGGGGAGCCTGCCCGTCGGGCAGCAGCTTTGCAAATACACAACGCGCAGACCGGCCATTGGCCCTGATGAAGCACGCACCACTCGGCGCAGACGGCGGATGGTGAGGCTGTTTGTTTTCTCTTCTCCCTTCTCTCATGCTCCTCTCATGACTCTTAAAAAAGTCATTTTGCCCCTTGCCGATATGTGGAGGCAGAGTGCCCAATTAAATTACTTGCTTTATGAAAGCACATACAGCCAAAAATACTTTTTATAGCACACAATTCTAAATCTATAATAAGCATCAAGAAAAAGTAGCACAAAAGCTTTTCAAAATTAAATAGGGAGTTTTAAAGAATTGGTGATACCAAAAAAGGTCGAAGAGAGTGCCTCACAGTCAAGGGTTCAACTGGCAGAGAAATTATGAAACTGACATTTTGTAATGAGACAACATTTTAATATTCATTCTTTTGGGCCCAGGGGCAAGCAACTCAGAAGAACGATTATATCCAAACAGAAGATGAAGACCTTCAAGAAGAATTACCCTCAAAGCAGTCTGTATTGATACGTGACATTAAGTTACATTTACTGAGAGCTGCTGCGTGCCAAGCGCTCTGTGGGCGCCTCATGCGGATTTTGCCGTTTGATCTTCACCACAGCTCCGAGAAGTCGGTGCCGTTAGATCTCTCTCGCGCGGATGATGAAACTGTGGCTTAAGGTGTAACTAATATGTGAAGTGACTGCCACAGTAAGCGGTGGAGCTGGCGTGCGAGCCCGGGGGGCTTGTCTTGGAGGAACGGCTTCAAATGTCACTCTGGGAGCCTCCCAGGCATCTGCAGTTCCTGCCGCAGCTTTGGTAATATAGACACGGATATCTGTAAGCACTGCCATCTCTCAGGCACTGTAAGATGCCGACATTATAATAAAAAATAAGAAATTATTCTCTCTCCAGTACATCTCAGAGTTGGTCTGCAGACATTTATTGCCATTTCTGTTTTCCTAGAAGAAAAACTAAAAGAGATTTCCAGGATTTTACACTCAATCAAAACCAGAATTATTAACTATTAATTTAGCCAAGTGTTTTGTCTACTAGAGATCTCTATGTGTTGTAAAGCCAGGAAACTGACTGGTGAGGCTAGAAAGTGAGCTGTCTCCCCTGAGCCTGGTTCAACGGCTTGCTAGGCCTCTCTAGACACAGGAACTACTTTAATACTTTTTACTTTAAAGTATGTGGCATCTTTAAAATGGTAAATAAGATTCAGTCAAAATATAAGAAAATGAAAAAAAACTGAAGGGGAAACAAATGAGACCTGGCTTAGTAACATGGCACATTAATCCCATGGGTATTATGAATTTGCCATCGTTTTTAATTTAAAAGTTCAGTGCCAACATGAACACTATTATACAGAGGTAAAACATACCCCTCATAATACACCAAAATTATATATAAATGTAACTACATCAAGACCAAAGCATTTGTAACAGTTAATACGCCAGATTCCGGGGTTAGCAAACATTCCATAAAGGGCCCGAGCGAGCGTTTCTGTTTAAAGCCTCTGTTGCCGTTCCTCAGTTCTGCCGTTTGAGCACAGAAGCAGCAGTGAAACGTGGAAACAAATGAGTGTGGTCTGTTCCAATGAAATGTTACTGATAAGCACAGGGGGTGGGCCTGCAGTTTCAGGCTGGATTTTAGGGCAAGAAGTCTTCCTACCGCAGGTAGCCAGACAACAAAACTCGTGTTACTGTTCGTTAAATGATTACAAACTCACGTGCTGACCCTCAGGCAGCCAATCAGCAGCATTTACAGTTTGGTCACACAGCGTTCTGCCGTTTCTAAGCACAGTTAGAATTCACACGTGTAAGAGTTTCCCTGTCACCAAGAAGATTCAACTCTAAGAGATGAGACAACAGTACTTTCTTTCTTTAAGTGGTAAAACATTTGGCATAAAAAATACGAATATCCACAGAAACAACTGCCATGTCCAGTAACAAGAAATACAAATGCATGCCAGGCCGCGCAGGCGGGACCGCTCCGGTACTCAAAGCACATGCGACCCAGTGTATCTTAATAACCGCTCTAGTGTACATGCCGGTTTTGTATTCATCTTAAGTAGCAGCATATTCAGTTTTAGTTTATGTCTGTATATATCCACCTCATGTTCATTCATCGAACTTACAATATTTTAGAAACAAATGGTCACTAATTATTATTCATTCTCCAAGCTTCAATTTACTGTTATGACAATAGAAAAACTGAAGTATACTAATACTAAATCACAAAGGCAAAGAAAATATAATGCCATTATTTTCTACCAGCAAATAACTTTTAAGGAATCATTTCCTCAGTGACTTGCAAAGTGCAGAGTCTGTTGTGAACGAAATTATGTTAGGGAGGGAGACAGCGGCTAGGTCAGAGGAGACGCCATCCTGAAACGCTTAACTTACACTTGCAGGTGACAGGGAGAGTGGGGGTCGTGCTTGGGAGTTAGTGACGAGGGAACGAAGCACGATTAGATGTGAGAACAAGTAACAGGCCGCTTCGGTCACCAGGGCCAGAAATGGCAAGGGCCTGAACTAAGGCACTGGTATAGGAATGCAGAAAAGCAGGTCGCATTAGGAATATTGAGATGGTAAAATCATTGGGTCTCAGTAATCGATTATATGTAGGGGGGTCAGGAAGAGAGAGTGAGCAACTAGAATTTCTAGCTTAGGTGATTTTGTGAAAAGTCGAAATATGACACGCAGAAACTCAGACGGATAAGGGGGAGGACGATCGAGGAGCTCGATCTGAGACACATGAGGCGCGTCCGCGGGGAGGAAGCGACAGCGTGGCCAAGCGTTCCTTTAAAGGATTCTCACACTAGCGTTTCTTCGATGTGCTCCTCGTACTGCGTGGAACCTTGTGGGACCCTCACAACGGCCCCCCCGCTGCACGTGCTCGCGAGTCGGGCCTGGAGCCCAGCGGCCTTGAATGCGTTTCCAAAGCTTGCACACTTAAGTAAGTGGCAGATCCTGGACTTCAACCCATTAATTTATATTCTTAAATTGTTTCTTAATCCCTGTCATGCCTTATGATAATAAAACAGCTCAATCTGAAAAATCCTACAAAAAATGATCACTTTTGCCAATGTCACCCCAATAGGGTACCGTTCGGGCTTTGGGCTTTGCCATGTGTATCATCAACAAATGACTCGATAGAGAGAATTACACTTACTGCATTCCCCTAAGAGCTCAAGATGCACTTCTGTAAACCGGGCAGGTTTATGAGGACTGGAATGTACTCACGTCCTGCTACACCAGTGTCCTCATTCAGTACTGTCCCTGCAGCTACCACAGGCGACAAGGGCGGGACTTCTGGCTTTGGCCAGTGTTCATTTGGGTAGAGAGAAGGGGGCAGATCTGTGCGTTTTCAACCATATTTGAAAGTAACAGATTGTATATCTTGGCTTCGGGGAGCATGAACTAAGGGCCAAAATACATCCATCCATAAAGTGGAGTTTGTTCCTAACTTCTGGTGAGAGCCCCGGGTTTCAGCAGGCTCCACGACTTGGCACTCGCTGGAGTTGGAGCTGCGAGGGCGCAGAACGGGGCTGGTCCACACCCGGGGCCCGAATGGATGCTCCGAATCCGCACTGTGAGACGAGGAGGGCCCCGGCCCTGGCCGCCCCGTCCGCTGCGGCCCGGTCACGCTGCCGCAGCAACTGCCAATGTAGTTCTGGAAACATCTCATACAATTTGCCCCAAAGGACAAGGACCACATTTAACCGCCCACACCCTACGCGAGACGGGTGTAGTGAGAGGACGAGAGGCACCAGACGCTGCGCTCGGCGCATGCGCGTCCGACACGCGTCAGCTGTCGTGAGTTGCAGCCGTGTCGCTCAGGGACGGTAGTAGGAGCCGAACAGACGTTCGCTGGACTGTCAGATTTGTCAGTCCTTATTGACCCGTTTGCACTTAAAAAATAAAGTTGAAAATATCAAGTCCAAAATAAGTAAAAAACCTAATTCTGTTCATATCTTCCCCATTAAATATGATATAAACTATGGACCTTTCAAAGGAAAACGCTGACAAAATATTAAAATTTTAAAAATAAAATCTATAATTCGATTATTCTTTAGACAATATTTTATTAAGTATTATAAAATAAAATAAATACTTAAGTCTATCCTCGTAATAAAGTATCCAAAGAAATTACTTAATCAAAAAATCAATATAGTTTTACAACCAAACCTAGTTTTGACTTTGATTTACCTTTTAACTTTTTATAATCCCTTAAGCGATATTTGCTCTCTATCATACTTGGAATGTACTCATATTTAAGAAACTAAAGTAAAAGAAATAAAAGATTCAAAAAAGTACGATCGTGTCCATGAACGTTCTAGGCAATGTATCTGTATTGCTCAGTGTGCTTAATGAAAAATAACCGAATGGAAAAAAACCAAGACAGAGATAAGGGAACTGAGCGAAGTCACAAATCTAGTAGCCAATCGCATTAAGACTGGAATCCAAGTCTTCATTATTTTGTTATGTGTCCTTTTTACTATTGAATCATAAGACAACTGATTTTGTAAATGGGTAAAGATAATACTTAAGGGAGGGGTTGGGTGGCAAAACCATCCACTCGGGTCACCGAGCGCGCACATGGGCGGGGCCAGTGCCCGCGGCCAGTGGGAGCTAAGAGCGTGTCCCTCGGGCTCTTTTTGCTTTGCTGGTGATCAAGTCAATCTGACTGAAACAAAGGCACGTTCACAAGAGTGGAAGAAAACCAGTTTCGGTCCATCCTTTTAGCATTTTCCAGGTGACTACATCATTAAAAACCACCTGGTGAAATCAAGTGGTTATGCCGACTCTGGCTGAACATTAAAGAAACTGAATGGCTTGTGCAGGAGATCGAACACCTCGCACCGCACGGAATGCCTGTCCTTCAAACTCAAAGCTGAATGAGAGTTGAAGATTAATTATTTTTCACTTTCTTCTAGGATCTCATGGTCTGGGATGCCTTTCCCTACCCTTTGTTGAAGGGACAAGTTTTACTCATTTTTAAGGTTCATCTTAAAAATACCTCGTTGTCCTGGAAACTCCCTTCCCCCGCCTTCTGCAACATTATTTTTTCATGCTGCAATGTTATATTTTTTTTGTCTTGTCTGTGTTTTTCTCCAATTGTTTCATGAGGGCATATAATACACCTGAGCACATATAATTCCTAACCAGTTACATGCTTAACATTGCTTTTGTATTTCCCATATGTAGAAACATAATGCATACTATCCTAGGATGAATTTTCAATTTAAGAAATATTTCAATGAAATGTTGTTATTTGGACTGACAATATGTAAATAATTTTCATTCTTTTTAACCTGTCAGAAGAATAATTTTTCTGTACTTCATTAAAATATAAACTATTTTGACTTTCAGTTTGAAACTTTGTATTGGCTGTTCATTATGTCATCCATGGGTTATACATTCTTTATTATGTTTTAGAAGCCCTGAAAATATTAATAATTACTCAATAAAAAGGCCACTTTTCAGGTTTACTGCTATGCCTGCTATTTAAATGTGTTTTTTCCCCCATTAGATCCTGAAAAGCCTGGGATTCTGACCTAGGGGGAGCTAGCCGAGCTGGTTGGTGGCGACTCCTGCTGTGAGGTGAACTGGAGGACACTTCGCTCTCACCCACCTCATCTTCTGTATTCAGCATTCCCTCTAAAGAGAATTTCAGTCCGAACAAGCATGATCCCATCTGCTCTCGGAAGCTAAGCAGGGTCGGGCCTGGTTAGTACTTGGATGGGAGACCACCCAGGAAGACCAGGTGCTGCAGGAGTGAAAAATAAAACAATAAGGGATCGTAAGCTGACGAGGTCCTCGCAATCTGTGAGGTCAACCAAGGGTTGCCTTGCCAAATAAATAAAAAAAGAAATAAAAATAAATAAAGAGAACTTCACTCACAGAATTGAGTGGGTACTTTTTAATGTGTCTATTCTACCAGCTAAAACACTCTGGGTTTTCTGAGAAACAGGCATCATTACGCTGCATAGAATTTGAGCTTTCGGCACATTTCTTTCAAATGAGAACTCCTTTAACTGGAGCAGTTGTGTAAAACTATGAATATTCGAAATTACACAATACATGATTCTCATAATAATTTATGAAGAGCCTTGCTTAAATAAATTTTTCTTCTCAAATCTATTTCAGTTGAGTATAAACAAAACAAAAATAAAATTAAAAAAAATATATTGCCTCTCAACAGAATTATTCCCTGCCATAAATGTTTAAAGAAGGAAGTTTATTCACGCAGAAGAAATACATTCAAATAAATTTATGGGGCTATAACTTTTCTTTATTTTCATTATATTCAAGGAGGTGACCACTTTGATCACATGTAAGGAGACTTAACAACACTCATGATTTCCAACATGAATTACTAAGATTTTGTTTTCTCTTTAAATCATGTCTGTCTATATACTTTGTAGTAAAAGCTCTAGAAATCATGATAGAGAATCGAAAAGAGAAAATAAAACAATAAAACACATTTCCCACATCTCAATAGGCAAAACCCTTTAAGGTGTGGAATTAAGCATTTGAAAATATTGGAACATTTAAAACATGCTCACATTTAGTTTTTGTTTAGTTGGTAACTACTTGTAACATGGAAAGGTCCTAATTTGCTCCAGAAAGTGGGAGCCAAACAGACAAGCAACGCTGTTTCGTTTTAATAATCCAAATATAATTTTAACACAACTTTTAATTCTATTTTAAACTTTATTATTATTATTATTATTGGGTGCTACTTTGAATAAATAACAAGATCATTAATCGTCAGTTGAACATGATATCAACAATAAAAGCAAAGAAAATTGACAGGCCAAGGTTTTCAGGTTTAGCAGACCTTATGCTTATGACGCTCTGGGTCATCCTCATCAAACAACGTGGCTCACTAATCTGCAGGTGGACGCATGATACGTCCAGTCCTTTCCCCACACCCGGCTGTAACGCAGATCGCGAGCCTTCACCCTGCCCTTCAAAACGCCATGCCGCTGCAGGGCCCCCGCGTGTGTACTTTAGTGCTCTGTTCCTAGTTCAGTGTTTAAAAATCCTGCTGAACCTGGCCTTGGGACAAAGCTTTTGTTGCCATCACGGGTGCCAAACGCACACACGCGCGCACACACACACAAAGTCCTTTTGTTCATAAAAATACACAGCGCTCTGTCCTGCATGTGCTCAGGGCGCCACGCAAATGCCAGCCCTTTCCCACAGGCAGCAGGAAGGATGTGGTCGGAAGGACACAGTTGTTCCACCTGAATGTTCACTTGTTCTTCAAAGACCTCTTGTTTCTATGCGGAATCGCTGCGCCGATACTGAAGTGCAAGGTGCACAACTGGGCCATGACTCAAATCCTGCTTTTATTGAAAATTGTCGCTAAAGTATAGACAATGTCATATTCTTTACCCCTTACTTTCAGTGGACACACGCTGGAGGCGGTTCATAACCAACAGACATTGCTGTGAGCGAGTGATCCAGTAATTCCTTCCGAACACAGGCCAGCTGCAGCAATGCAGTACTAAAAGCACCAGATGAAATGGTCAGAATTACTCCGTGGCTTGATAAAATCAGCTTACTTTGAGTCTAATCCAGGGATAAATATACGGAAAGCTCCAAGCAGTGGAAACTGTAAACACTGCCCAACTGTCCCTGAAACTACGCTGGTAGGTATGTCACCGCCAGGAAAACGAAGCATCTGCTGAAGTGTAGGGCTTTTCCATGCTTTTCCCTGAGCACAAAGGAGGACTACATGACCACGAGCTCCTGTTTACAGTGGAGCAGTGTAACATGCGACGCACAGGGCTGATCCCACCTCCGAAGACCTGCAGCCCCGGATGGGGCTGCCCGCCCACGCGGCTCCCAGCCCAGCCCCGGCCTGCCTGGAGCGCCGCCGCGCCGCGTTTCACTGCCGGGCTCAGGCGCTGTCTAATCCGCAGCTCGGCATCCTTGTTATTTTCCCCATGATTCACCAGTGCCCCCCTTCCCCAGTGCGCTAATCTGCCGGTGACCTCTTTTTTGGAGTCTAGCACCTTGCACCTCCCTGGAGCCCAGCTCACCCAGTATTCCTAAACTCCTAAGAAACGTGTAAGTTTTCAATTCTGCAGGTTAAATTTTTTGTGTGACTTAAATTTCCCTTGGAAAAAGATGCATTGTTAGCTGCCGATCGCTCCCTCAACCTCCCACACCTCTGCCTCCCTTGCGACCCCTGCAGAGAGCCCAGCTCAGGAGAGTCCCTGCTGAGAACATCGCTTTTGGCAGCAGGGAAGGTGAACTGCTAAAGAGTAGTTACTTAGAATTACTAAAAGTTGACTCTTGTGTTTTCTCCAACTATTTCTCCTTTTTTCTAGTGTTACTATGTGATAAAGTTACTTAGAACTGTTGAAGCGGACATCAAGAGAAAGGGAAATTTGGTTAAAATAATTTATTGAGAAAGTGTAGACAGTTCCATTTACGGGGCAGAATCTCATTCCCACCCAGGGTATTAAATGGCACCCGCGTTCCCTCCCCCAAGCGGAAGCAGGTAGCTCTTGACCAAACGTCTGTGCCCTGGTCCTTAAGAAACCCCTATCTGGCTCTGAGACGCCAGGAACATTTCGGCTGGTGTCATTCTCGTGCTGAGAGGTTTCCATAGCTCTTGTATAAACCTGGGTCTCAAGACACAACATTCCGAGCTGAATTTATTTCAAGTTCCAAACTGAGTTTATTCCATCCATTCCATGCACTTAAAATTCCAGTTGTGATTAGAAAATCTAACTTCATTGAGCTTCTGTGTAGCGTCCAATGAACTGCTTGTTGTGTTCCACCCCGAAAGCTTCGAAAGGAACATCACAACCCGCAACACACGCTGTCGTCTCTCTGGCATTTCTTTCTTTTCCCTTTCTTTTTTCTTTTTCTTTTTCTATTTTTTTTTTTTTTGATACTGTAACGTGAGAATTCTGGCAAAATGATATGGTGGTTGCTACTCTTTCCTCTACGTCTATATCATTTACTTGTCAGAACACAAAATCACGCTCCAAATGCAGTAGAAATATATGTAGACAAATCACCTTCCCCATCCTGCTGTATCTCACTCTACGCTCTGCCGTGGTGTAAGTGGCTTGATAAGTGGCCGGAGTTAAACATAGATTGCGACTGCTATACTGGAGCAGGACAAGTCATTCCAGGACATGGCCTCGAGGAATGTCAATTTTAGTGGAGGAAGGATAAAACTCAAGGAAGGTAGCTGGTTCTTTGTTCAGCGTCAGTGAATTTCCTGGACAATGTTTAAGCCAGAAATGACAAGTAGCAAAAAAGAATAAACCACATCTCAAGAAAGCAAGTGATGTAATCACACCAGCCTCAAATTTTTGTCACATAAGAACATTAACACATAGGTCGCTGCTCGGATCTGAAGACATGTAACCAACTCCAATCCCTAACTGATTGGTAACACTCAACGACAACATGTGTTACTGTTTACTAACATAACAATGATAGATATGTGTGTGTCCCTTCCTAAATTCTGCGTTAGGATTTTCTAGTGGTGATGGAATTGCCTATTAAGAAAAATTATTTCAATTTCTTCCAAAGAAATGGTCCCAGCCCCCCTCTGTGATACCGACACATCCAGCAAGTCTCTCGTTATTCGAAAGTGCTCATTCTCCATCTTCTGGGGCAGCATGACCAGACCCACACGAGCCATGCTGTCAGGCCAGTGGCCACGTCCCGAGCGAGTGTGCGGCCCAGCCATCGAGAAACAAATTTAAAAACGCTTTCCGAAAATCCCACAATTCATCTCAAATCTCATATTTAAACTTTTTCTTCCTTGGAAGATGTACTCTTGGCAGCTTTTTTCATGCCAGAAAAAAAAAAATTAAGGCGATTAAGAACAACTATGCTTTTTTTTGGAAATGAGGACATTTCAATGATGCGTCCTTACAAGTTTCATCCCATAACTATCTTCTGGTACATATAGTCTTCAAATGTGTTTCAAATATGTGGGTGGTTAAAATCAAAACAAACTAACAAACCTAGACCAAAACAAACACACACGCAATCAACCGAGCCCCCTTGTGCACTCTCGCAGTGTGAGGACGCGGCCTTCCCCTCGGTCCACTTCCTGCATTCGTTATCCTGCGTCTACCAATAACATCCAACCCAAGATCCTGGGTGACTTCGGTGTCCTTTTGAATGACCACCCAACACCCTGCCTTACTTGTCGTCATGACCTTTATCCCCGTCACACACAGGGCCACCCAGAACTGCAGCCTGGAGCCATCCTGGTCCAGCTTTTTCCTGCCTCTCCTCTTACTGCCTCATCCGGTGAACTTTGCCTTACCTTTCAGATCACAGCTCAGCTGGAGCTTCCATGAAGAAACTCTCCCTGAACATTTCCAAATCAGCTCAAAGCCCCGACTGTTAGCTCTCAGAGCCCCTGCTACCTCCAGCTCTCTTTCGAAGCATTATTAGAGGTGCTTCTGTGATTAGTGATCTGTGTTTCTCTCTTCGGACAGTGACCTCCAGGAAGGGTGGTTACACTCTTGCTCACAACTGCACACCCAGCAGTTCATGCCACACTAGCTTGTGCTCATCCTGTGAATATTTACTTATTGAAAGAATGCAGATCTTGGGAATTTTCAGATCTTCAGGTAGAAAATTGGTAGAAGACTAGATTTTTTGCAGGCAAGCGCAAAGCAGTTCTAAGACAGAAACGTAGGACCTTGCCAGAGACATAATCTGATTCCGTAAGCATTGCTGGTGAGGCATAGACAGATGAGTTTATTACTTCTAGCATTAGATAAAATGACATAAGAGAAATCTGCTGTCTGACGAGCAAGGTCTAACATCACAGAGCCACATGCGTTTACAGCTCATGCCCGATCTCTCCTGCACACGGGATGTGACAGAACATCATTCTTCACGCTGAAATAGAGTGGCACAAAACTTATCGCCCAGATCGGGGTGTGTATGCCAGTGAAAGGATGAGACAGTAATAATTATCCCAGGACAACACAGGGAAACCATGGAGGTCTTAGCAAACTGGGACGAGGGGGGCACCTGAGCTCTAGCTGATGTAGCAGAACACAATAGGTCAGCGAAAGATTCTCCATCCCTGGGAACTGGGATCAGAGTCATATAACGACCAAATCCACTATAAAAGCAAGCTTCTTATAACGTGGCGCTGGTGTTTGTGCAAATGGTGGAATAAGGAATGTGTCTTAATAATGCATCACGGATAATGTAAGTATGATTTCATTAATCGTTTTGTATTTTTATATGGACCTTTTTCTGATTGTCATTTTATTTGATCCCCACGACAAACCCAATTCGGTTCCTCAAAAAGCGTTCGTTGAGTACCAGGGCCGCACGACTGCAGATGGGAAGGACAAGAGAGCCCAGTGCTCGGGCGTCTGTGGTTCAGCTGCAAGGCAAGCAGAACTGCCACGCTTCCGGAGGAAGAACGACACCCCGCACTCAGAAGTGACTTCGTCAGTTAAACAGATTACATAGCCGGAGTTTGTGTCTCGACTTTCAGTTGAGTTCGGCTCGTTTTGCTAAGCTGCTTCCCAGGGTGGAGATGGCACACTTAACGTGTCTATGCCGTAAACGTTCTCGGCTGCCGCCACGTGGCACGTCTGGGCTCGCCGTGCGAGCAGACCGGGCCCGGCCCGGGCTCGGCGCACCAGGAACCGGCCCTGCGGCGGGATGTAAAGGCGTTTAGAAGGCCAATCACATCTCCGATGGGGTCGCCTTTGTATCATAGTTATGTTTAAATTCTGGGTAAATTACAAGTCCAAAAGTATGTCCTTTTATTTTATGGTCAGATTCCAATTCAAGGCAGTAATGAAACCGTTCAGATGTGTTCATTCTACTCTTAGGGACAACAGACCATCTCTACCACACAAAATGGGGTGACTTGTCCACGATGAAATAGTTTACAGTATCATTAGCAGATGAATTCCAATTAACTGGCGCCTTGAAGTTCTTTTTCAGCCTTTAAAAATAGATTTATCCCCATTCTCTGGTTTTAAGGGGAACCGTATTTCAAATTGCAGCTGGGGCGTTAAAGCAGCATGCCGCCGTGCTTATAACCCCTCCATGCTGAAGGGGGGAGCAAGGAAAAGGTCAAAGGCCTCAGCAGTTAAACAACCCCTCCCCAGTGACAAAGACCTCTAAGCACCTCTCAGTTTTCATCGATTCCGATTACAGTTTTATTAGTGTGGGATCCTATCAATACGCTCAAAGATGAATTTTGATTTTTCAGGTTTTTAAAATTATATGTGTCACTTATTTTACAGAAATTTACTTTCTAAGTTAGAGATGGCTTTAACCCAATCTTTTTTTTTTCCCTCTCTTCTTATCAGAGGAGAATTCTGTTGACTCAAGTACAATTAAAATAGCTCACACATCATTGAGTAATTCAAATCACAACCAAGGATAACCAAAATAGAAGGTGTCTGAAATTACCTGAAATTAATCACGGGCCTTGTTAAGTGAGGCCATTAAGAGTCAATAAAAGTACTTTTAAAAAACGTCTAAAGAAATGCAGATCCTACGCTCATGACGAAGCTGAATAAGATGTGTAATTGGCGTGAAAAGAGTATTCTCTCCTTGGTGTCTGAGCGTTTCTCCCCAAGCGGGAGCTTCCCTTGCTGGGGACATTACCCAAAAGGCCCGCAGGGGGCCGGGGGGGGGCGGGGGGGGGCTTGCGCTCTGGGGAGCGTCTGGCTGTAGCTTTAAAGATGGACAAGAGACGAAGAGTGACTAAGAGAAAGTGGCAGGCGATGGACCGTTTGTCGCGTTTTGTGACATTCTCTTCGAAACGCCTCAAATCTTTGATAAATCATTAAGTTCATCAAATTCTGGAGAAAATTGACATTTTCCTGAAAAATGAGGAAGAGGCCAAGGGGTGGGTCTGGGTGCTAGAGTGTAAATAAGAGACATGGAGTTAGAATGAAGACACTGGCGACTGAACAGAAACAAACTTTTGAGTCATTTCCAGGACTCGTGGGGAAGACTCCGGACTCTGAGAGAATGGGCTAGTCGGTTGGGGGTGATCAGGTTTAACAAATCTCGGAGGAGTAGAAAAGCTTCAACTTGTCATCAGCGTTGCAGACACAATCCACACGGGGCCGCAGAGCCCAGGGATGGAGAAAGAGGCAGACAGGCAAGCGATGGACCGAACATGAACACCCCCCGCCCCCCTGCAGGGCTGCACCTGCACAGTAAAGGTGGCCTGAAGAAGGGCTCGCTTATCCCTCACTGGGACGCAGGCAGGTGTCACAGGGGAGGTGGCATTTTCGGTAGGTTTTGCAGGGTGAGCATGAGCAGTCAAATGATTTTGAAGGCTCAAGTATGTATCTCTTCAATTTCCTAAAAGGAAGCTGAGCAAAGTTCGAGAAGGCGCGGGGCTCCCCACGCAGCGGGCAGAGCATGGCGAAGCTGGCCAGGCCTCGCGCTGGTCGCCGGAGCGCGGAGAGGTGCTGGCTGTGCGGCCGGGGAAGCCCGCGCTCCTCAGAGACACGGGGACAGAAAGGCGCGCTCTCTCAAGAACGAGGCCGCAGCACGCCCGTCTCTACGCTGCCAACGATCGATCGTAAGCGTTTCCAACGCTGTGTCATGACTCAGACCGTCATGTGTTTCCCCGTGTTATCCCTCCACCAGCTGATAGGAAACTGCTGTGACTAGGAGCCGCCTTCGCAGCTCAGAGCAGGGAATTCTGCAGCGACTGTTCTTCAAGGACACGAACACAGCTGTACACGCAGGTGACACACAGACAGGCTTCATCTTTTGGTCTTACTTAGGCTTTTAATCATTTAATTCACAATGGTTGTTCCTGGGGTCCAATGGCAAGTTCAGCTACATTTGCCAGCCTTCAACGTCCATGTTGGCAAAAACAAATTGCCATTATAAGCATCACAATTGGTTCCTTTCTTACCTGACCAGGATATAGAGGAAAGCACAATTTTTTTAGTAGTAGCTTATGATTCAAAGACATTTCCTGCCAAATGCCAACTAATATCATTTTTAACTTCTACAATGTAAATAATGTTTTGATTCGTAATATTAACTTTTTTAGACACTTAAGCTTTAAATATGAAATAAAACAAAGTAGCTTTGCTATCTATCAATTATTTGTCGGTAATGAAGAACTTCGATATACCACTAGTTGTCTCTTTAAATTTATTTGGAATTTAATTTCTTAATTAGAACTTCACAATGAATAAGAAATTGCCTTACGGATGAGAGAATTCCTAACAGCCCATTCCTGACGACTATATTCCAAGAGCAGCCCGTAACAGGTTAAAGGGATCTGTGAGCCCTCTTGGCAGCTCCATGCCAACAAGGAGGACTTCGATGATTCACTAAGTCACGCATTCATTCATTATTTCAGCAAATATAGAACCCTAACCACATAGCCAGGACTGTGCTAGTTTGGAACACAGTGACAGTCATTGATTAAAAGGAATTTTTTTCTAGTGGGAGCACAAAATTGCAATACAATCTGTAAAATAACACTAGCTGCTTTACTGAAAAAACTAAGCAGGCAACAGGAGCAATTATCAGGAGAATGACCATTTTAGATGAAACAGTAACAACCCCTGAAGGTGGGGACATTTGGGCAGACCCCCCCCCCCCTGCTCACCAGGTGCTCCGTGAGTGGCCGCATGGCAGGAAAGGGAGAGCAAAGGCCGGGGTGGCAGATGGGTGCTTTGGGGGGAGAGGGGAGGTTCATAAATCATGTAAATGCTTAACCATTGGGCTGTACACCTGAAACTAATTGAAAAAAAAAAAAAAAGGCCTGGGGTGGGAACCGCCTCACAAGGTCAAGGGGCCGCAAGGTCAGTGTACGAGGTCTGAGGCTAAAACCTTTGCTAAACACGGAATTTAGTTGCAGAACAACAGGAAACCGAGAGGAAGTATTACATTTTGAGAGATACGCAAATAACTAGGCAGGACTAGAGAAGAGTATGTTTTGAGCAACCTCTTTGCTTTTTAATGGTAATTACTTTTTGTCAAGGTGGACCTTGAAGGAAGGTTAATGATGAACATGTCATGGGGCCCCAGGGTCCAACCGTTGTGAAGCAGCTTCACGGCCCCAAATAACTTTAAGTCTACTTCATCCCTCGTGCTCAGAAACCATTTCTGTACCCAAGATGGGGGACCGGTTTGGAGATTCATGAAAAGTTTCTTCACTAATTAACCATTTAGCCCTTTGGCTCTGAGGGACAGCTATCTTCTAAGTGACCTTGCATATTTCATAAAAGGAATTCAAATATGTTTCTTATTCTCTTTCCAGGAAGTAAGCAAAGCCTTATTTGCCTATTTTTGCTTAGGCCTGCAAAGTAATATCCATTTGGATATCCTAATTTCTCAGAAAATTGTTATTTCTTTGTGAAATGTTTAATGCTTACATTGTAGGGGTTTTTTCCTTCTAAAATCCACACACACTTATAGTAACCCCGCCAAGACAGCTGTGTAATTTAAAATCTGTTTTTCTTCTTGGTTCTGAGAAGTGGAAACTTAATAATCCAAGCTCGGGAACTGCACTTCAAGGCGACATACATAAGACGAATTCTTAGCTGTGTAAGAGGGAACTCATGATATATGAGTTATTTATCTATTTATAATTTTGAAATTATTAAAATAATGAGATTATGATAAATACTCAATAAATGGAGAAATATGTAATTAGATGAAAGAGTATTTTCTGAAATATTACATATCTAATAAAATAGTAATGAATCTAATGAAGCAATGTAAAAGTCCATAATATGATGGGAAATATAATTAAGATTTGAAAAATATGATGTATGTAAACTCTTAGCACATACTCTGATCACATATAGGAAAAAGGATGAAAACATTAATGTCTGAGTGCACTTATGAATATTTTTTCTATTTTCCACAAAATTGTGTAGTGTTATAATTCTAGCGCTTGCTCTTTCTGTCTTCTGGTTATTTTATTCATCCGTAAGATAAGCTGTTATTACATAGACTTGTGCCTCCCGCAGGGCGCATCTTCGTCCATGTGTCAAAATTACTATGAACAGAAACCGCCACAGTCCACCTTCATGAAGATGAGTGTGAGTATTTCCCTTAACGAAATATTCCAGAGTATTTTTTACCAAGTTAAAGACAGATGGAAGGAAATAGCTAAAATAGTATATGTAAAGGCATTTAATGTCTGGAACTGCACGAAAGATTGTTTCAAGGTCAAGGATATCCGATACTTTTCTAATACGAAGTTACCCCAAGGCATGTTTATTTTCAATATATGCCGAAGTTTAGCTACAGAGTCAGGGATCAAGTAAGATAAGTGAAGGTATTTAATTATTGTTTTTTTCCCTACATTCTCAACAGAATAATTGCTGACAAACTCTGTTGCCCAGAAAACGTCTACTGGAATTACTACGTACAAAAACATACAAAAGCTATTGAAAAAGGAAGATGTTTTATTTACATCCTATTTCAAAAACAATGCTTTTGTGCTATTATATGCCTTCGTGGACCTAATGTTACACATCTGCCTAAAAAGTTTAGAATCAATTTTTAAGTCTTCTTCTAACAAACACTGGTATATTTTGAAAATGGAGATTTTATTCATTTCCTAAAGAAGCATCTCATTATTCAGAATCTAGGTTTGCAGAACTAAACAGACTGAAGGAAACTTTAAAGAAATGATAGTTATCACTTTTGCGAGAAGCACCCGTCCCACAGCATCATGGGATTTCCCGCCGAGAAATTCGGGTTTACTTATTTTTATCATTCAGATAATTTATGTTCAGCGTATGTGTAAGATAGCAAGCCGATCTATGCGTAAGCAGACGCTTAACTCTAAAAGGAGACCTGTCTGGGTATGAGCATTAGAATTCATAATAATACCAGAGATATGTCACTTATTGAGTTCTTTATATAGCTCGTTTCATCTAATCCTGCAAATAACTATGTGACATATTTATTCCCACCTTACATAACACATTGACCAAAGTTTGCTAAGATTAGTTCATTTGTCCACAGCCACCCAGAGCATCACGTGTGGAGTCCGCGTGCGAGGCCGCGTGCCAGACCCGCAGCGTCCGCCCCTCCCGCGACCCGCGGTGCCGCCACTCTTCTCGTGGAAGCGGCAAATATCTTATTTTTGACATTTTCAGGAAATTTCTTATGATATCCAATCCAGCTTTGGTATGTGCTCCCTCCCTCAGGCACGTGTGCATGTGTGTAAGTGTGCGTGCCGGCGTGTGTGCGCAGCGCACACGTGGCGGGAGGATGCGTGGAGGAGACACGGAGTGACATTAACGCTTCCTTCCGGAGGTGGAAATCTGCGCGTTCTGCTTCGCGGCGCGCGCGCTCCACCCGCTCCGCGTCCGGGGAGCCCGCGGGTCCCAGGGGCGCGCACCTGCCCAGGCTGCGGGCGCGGGTGGCGGTGGGGCTGGCCGCGCGTGTCCTGGCGTGTGCCCACCTCCCATCCTCAGAAGCTACACGAGCGATTTTTTCCCTCAGGAACTCTTCTTCCCTCTCCTAATAAATTAACTACACTCCTCATCTCAGACTTCAACTATTTAGTTCCAATTTCTCTTTCATCTCCAGTATAACCTACCTCTATCGTTTATTTCACAGCTTGGCATTCCAGTTGTATATAAAAGCTTATTTGGATTCCCAAGTTAATGTAATCACCGCGCACGACCGGCCGCGGAGCTCCACTGCCAAGAATAACGTCTGTGCTCCTTGTGTTGACCGCGGAGGCCGCTTGATACGCGCAGTGGGTCTCTTTCCCAGCCTGTCATTCCTCTCCTCTACGTGCTGTTATGGGTTGATTTGTGTCCTCCCAAAAATCACGCTGCGGTCTTAACCCCGAGCAGAACGCGACCTGATTTGGAGACAGGGTAACAGGTCATCACCTAAACGTGGGGCCATCACGGTTGGGCATGGCTGCGGTCCCCATAAAAAGTAGAAATTTGGACACACAGGGAGAACGCCATGTAAGGTGAGACAGAGGTTGGGGTGACGCATCCACAAGCTAAGGGAACAAAGATCACTGATGGCCACCAAAAGTTTGCAGAGAGGCCTGGGACAGACCGCTCCTTTCTGCCCTCGGGGGGCCCCAAGCCTGCAGACACCCTGACTTCCAGCGTGCGCCGCCGGCGCAGAGCGCGCGCGCCGCTGCGGAGGCCCCTCGGTCGGTCCCCGGTACTTGCTTACAGCAGACACGCCGCGAACCGTGCTCAAAGAGGTCGGTCTGCTTTTCCGAACCGTGTCCTATGCTTTTCCAAATTCCATAGTCCAAATTTATTTGAAGTGACTTTTCTTTTCGTGTATGCCTAGAGAATTTCTCATGTACGTCTACAATCGCCATGAAAGTGATTTCCAATTAAATTCTCCAAAATCCCTACCTGGAAAGAATTTATTTCCTTTAAGCACCCTCTAGCACTTTATTTGTATCTTTATTATACATATTAATAAATTCTCCCCTGAATTGCTGCTATTTGCATGCATGTACATATATATGTGTATGTGTATATATCTGATATTCCTCTAATAGGTAAATCCTGTCCTTCGGGGCAAGGGCCATCTTGCTCTGCACAGAGAAGGCACTTCATAGTTATTTTGTAACTTGAATTGAAGGAGAAGCCCAGCTACTAAGAAAACTGTTGTAGCAAACTGTGTTCCTGCTTTTGTGATAAGAAGCTAAAGTACACTTTGGATTGTTTATTCTTCTCAACTTTTTGCAAATTATATGATCTTTCTGGATTTAGCCTACTGTTTTCCCTTTTCGTAATCAATACAGAGATTCAAGTCACAGTTCTGCCAAAAGATATCTGACTAATTCGTCAGTTAAATGGGAAAGGACTTCCCATCCACTCCTTTTCCACGCCAGCTCTTCATCCTCCGGCACCTGCCGCAGAGGCACATGTGCACCTGCACACGCAGGGGATTCTTATGTGCAGTTATTTCTGCCGATCTTCTGTGAATTATCTCCAAAGTTATTTATAAGAAGTCATGGCTGATATAGAGCATTTCCAAAAAGCTGTGAAAGGAAATTTTAAAACCTTTGCCAACATTTCCTCTTTAAAATTAAATGCCCAGCTGATTCCCAAAAAGGTCGTTCCTGCATTAATTCTCAATAAAAATTAATCAAACAAATTTTAAACGGGTTTACCAATTAATTCTTACAAGAAGACATTATCATCTGTTAAAGTGATATCTCTATCTATCATTTACTATTATAATTTTCTCACATCATTTCCAGCTTAAAGCTTTTAGACATGTGTCTCAAAACTGTATAGTTTGAATTTAATGCTTATTATATCACCATCTCACAAAGGCGCAAAGCCTTTGATTGCTTTAACTGGAATAAGAGGACATAAATTTCGGGGTATGAAAGAGAGAAAATGAAAGATTACATGGTAATAGTCATTCGATGATCGTCGTATGAATTTCTTGATTTGTAGTGCAGTCATTTCACACACTTCTACTCAAAACAATAAATTAAAATCATATAAATAAATATTAATCTTTTAATGTTTTCCTTAACATGACACCTCCCAAAGCGACTGAACCCGGGACTGACCTGCAGCGGTAGTGAAAGCTAAAGCTGAGAGCTCTGCGCTGTGTGAGAACGTGCAGTCTCCAGGCACTTCAGAGACTTCCTGTCACCGTAGGAACCAGTACCTGGTGCGCACTTGCAGAAGGATCAAGAGGAAAAGACTTTTCCAGGTGAGTTAAAAATACGGCTTATTGACATTGTTCTTTATATAACTTTGAGCCCGATACGCCGGGCCTAACTTAGGCGCCAACGATGTGTTTCTAGGATGGTGATACAACTTCGAATTACTTATAACAAGGTGTGATATAATGGGATGACACTCTGTGAAATTTGGAAGCACTTTAACACTTTATCAATTAGCATACGATACCTATCGAAGACTATCGCGTTGCTAAAATAAAAACACTGTAAATTATGACAAACGAGGAAGTCATTCACTACATGCCATTTTCTCTGGATGGAGATTCAGGTCTCCATGGAAATATATAACTCAATATGTTGAATTCAAGTCTTAAGATGTTATTATGTACCAAATTAGGTGAATTTTATTTTTGCAAATGTCACACATTATTTAATATACGAGACAGGACATTTCTATAATACTAAAGTTTTTATCTTGCATTCCTCTCATGAAGCTAAAGTGGAAAAAAGAACTGAGGGAGAAGACAATGCTCGCTCTTCCAGACTCAGGTGAAAACACGCGGTGTGTTGTGAACATCGGAGACAGTTAGCTCAGAGCAGCACCACTCTGCGGTGAAGGGAAAGACTTACGTACAGCTTTTAAAACAAGAACGGCCGACAGCGCCCCACTTCGATGGGAATGTGGAATTGAATTCCAGACAGTCATATTTATGGGGCAAATGGGCTCTTCAGAAATACTGTTGGAACGGTTGGATATAAATCGACTGTCCAAAATACCATCCTTAGTCTGACATTCCACAATTGGCAATTAATTTAAGTACTACATTCCTTTAAAAGGTAAACATATCAACCCAAGAACAATGTCTACCGAACACCAACCATATATTTAATGATATTTTAAGGCAGTGGTTAAATGAGCTGGCGTGGTGCCTTCTCAAGGCGCTTACTGTCCAGCCAAGACGGAGGAGCACACCACCACCAAAACGATCAAGGACACGATAAAATCATCCTTACCTAAACATTAAGAGTTGACATAAGGTTGATTAGTGTGCACCAGAGGAAATAAGTTACATATAGGAAGGGGATTCAATCTGCCTTTCAAAGAGCAGAGAGAGCTAGAGAGCCAATAAGGAGAATGCGGAATATTCCAGGTGAAAGAAATGGCATGAGCAAGGAATGTAGTGAGAATGAGCAAAGGGACCTCTTAAGGCCACAGGAGGCCAGGCTGCCATGCCCCCGCAGAGACGAATCTGTGTTTCTAATGGAGTCTATTAAAAGATCAGGAGCAGAACACACATGATGAATGTGATATTTTAGAAAAGTAGTCTGGCCATGTTATGTAAAATGGATTGAAATTTGGACCAGCCAACCTAGGTAATTACTTGCAAAACTCTATGCCTAATTTGGTGAGAGACAATTCTCAACCCTGAGAATGTGGCGGAGAACCCAACAGATATTTCAGAGGTGAGCCTCCCACACCCTGCCAAGCACAAGTCTTGGTGCAGGAGATCAGAATCCAAGAAGACAGAGGGGCCCGCTGAACCGGGGGAGGGGAGAAGGTGCCCAGCACCCCGCTTCTCGGACCCACCAGTTCGTCAGGAAGTGACGGGGAGAGGCAGCTTCCTGCAGAACCAGGACACGAAATGTTCTCAAAATTTCGCCTTGGTGGACTGACCAAGAGATGCTCAGTGCCAGTAAGTGCAGAGTCCTCAGCTTAGGTTCAGAAAACAATTGCACAAGTAAGAGAGCAGAGAAGGGACTCCACAAGATGTCAGACGGTGAAAAGAAGTATCAGGCACTTTAGTTATTGTTAAGAAGACAAATGAAAAACAAACAAAACGGCTGATAAAAATACTAAATTGATTTTGACTTATGAGCACAATTTAATTAAAGTGAGGGGCGTGACAGCTTTCTTTTTCTCAAAGCTGCTCAGATCAGCCCCACAGTACTGTGCTCAGTCGAGGGACCCGCCCTTTAAGACAGAGGTCGCAAACAGAAATGCTTGCAAAAAGTATTTTGAAGAGTAACTGGGATAATAAAATAGGGAGAACGTGGTGAAGCAAGGCCCTCAGAACTCTGTTTCCTCCCAAACACTCAAGGGTCAAAAACCCGACTGCAGGGCGGGGTCTGTGACTTCGGCATTGAGAGGAACGTGCCCGGAACGGAGAGCCCTCTGAGGGTGACAGGAGGCTTGTGGGCTCAAAGCTGTGTCGCACAGGACGGGAGGTGGACTGACAAGATCTATCCAGGAGAGGGCATATTTGAAAGCTCTTTTCAAATTTCTGAAGATTTCAAGTCACAATGAAATTAGATTCTCTCCTCATGATGCCTCCAGAGGGTACTACCAATATTTATGAGAAGAGGTTTCAGAGTTTTGAGCTTGCTACTTGGGGCAATTTTCCAACAGAGATGGCTATCAGTAAATCACACTGACTTGTGAGATATTGAGTTTCCTATTGCTGAAGGTACTCACACCAAGATTAAATGAACATTTTTGAAGATGCTACAGAGAAAATAATATATATTAGATGGGATGTTGGGTTAATAGCCTCTGAGATCCTTTGTGAATGTAAGATTCTAACGTTACATAACATCAACCTGTCAAGGAGGGAGAATGACAGAGAACACTGGCCCTGACAGAAGAGGAACAAGTTGATAAGAAAAAGCCCAACAGCTATTACCAAGCGTTGCTTTCAGGAAGATCAGTTTATTAGATACCGCCTTCCATGAAAGAATGAATTAAAATCTAGCGTCCTTCCTGCCAGGTCTGCTGAATGGGAAGAACCCCGAGTAAGAAAAAAGAAAATAAACCTAAATTTCTTCCCTATTTTCCTAAGGCTGGCTCCAAATATAGTTCTGATATCTTACTAATATTTAGAGACTTATGGTCATGTGTTTGTTTACTGCTCTGAGGCCGATGACATATTTTCCCCATATTCTCTTGGGCTACGTAACTGGTGCCAATTTATAAACACCTAGCAAGTGTTCTTATCTTTGATGAAATAAATACACTTCAGAGAGTTTGCACAAAGGAAGTAATGCAAAATATATAAAAAATGCTTTTGCACGAAGATGCACATCATGATATTGATCACTACGAATAGTTAGAAATGATCGAGCACAACGCACAGCCACTCGCTTCCGTCGGCTCGGGCCGCCCTAACCGAACCCCACGGGCTGGGTGGCTTCAGCAACGGAAATGTATTCCCCGTGGTTCTGGAGGACGGGAGACCCGGAGCCCGGGCCGGCCCATTCGGCCCGCGAAGGCGCTCCCCTCCAGGCCGCCGCTTGCGGGGCTTCGCATAACCCCTTTGTGTTCGCAGGAGAGAGAATGAGTCCCTGGTGGCTCTTCCCACAAGAGCACAAGTCATTCCAATGTAGGGAGGGGGCCCGAAAACCAAGTGTCCAACCACGCTGCACTCAGTCTGCGATGCGCTGCTGCCAGACTGGGACTCCCGCAGGACAAAGGAAGACTCCCGCTGGGGTTAGAGCACACCATTTGCCCCACCACTTGCCCCTGTTCATTCGCTCCCACCGAAAGCCGCAGGGGACCTACGGCACAGAGGCTGCCGGCGGCCTTCCCGCTGCTCCCCCAGCCCTTCCCGCCACACACCCGCGCCACCAAAGGAAGACAGACGAAAGGAGTCTTTACACTGTGATCCATAGAAACCGACAATGATATAAAAACTGGATTCCCCGAACGCTAGGGACCTGTCTGTCTGTTTCTCATTGTCTTTTCTCTCTCTCTGTCCTCAGCTGTTTCATTCTCTGTCAGAGAGGAGACCAGGCTCTGTCTGTGGAGAGTTATTCCTTGTCTAACGAACATTTCTTCATCTTTAACTCCGGCGTGCACTTGGATTCTTTCTTGCACTCAGTCCAGAGCTCCCCCCGCCCCCCGCCGCCTCGGTGCAGAACCCGAGTGCCCCCTCGGGGGGATTCGCCCGTCCTGCATCGTTTCTGGAGCAGAGCTCCGCCCTCACGACCCTGTCCGTCCCTCACACCTCCCCGAGAACCGTCTCCAAACACCATTACATTGAGGGTTTGCGCTTCGACGTATGAATTTGGGGGGAACACATTCAGTTCATAACACCGCCCAACGAGAAGTTTTACAAAATTATGTAATAAAGCAGAACACATTTTCGGTACAGTAAATAAAAAGGAGCATTCAGAGATTAACATGCACTATTATCAAAATCACGATGAGAAAAATATTTAAAAAGTCTTCAAAGAAAAATATCAGTATGCTAGCTGTGGTTGTGTTAGTGTGAATGGTTTCAGTTTTTTCTTTTCTCTTTTAAAACCTCTCTTTCCCAAGTTTTAATAAACAAGTGCAGAGAACTTTAAAATTGTGCTAAAAGAATTGTTTGTCGGAACACAGCTGCTAATCGGCTCATCAGGAACGGACTCGGAGTCTACCACCTGCGTCCCGCAAGGGCTCCGAGGAGCAGGAGACGCAGACAGCCAGGAGCCCGGCCGTCTGGACAGACATGGCCATAGGACAGAGCCGCAGCCCATGGGACACCAGGTTGACTCTCAGGAACTGTTTACTGAAAATGTCCTAGCAATGAAATAGTAGCAGCGGGGAAATTAGTGCCCATGTGTCCTAGTTAATAAGCCTTTTCTGTTTTCTCCTTGGAAGAATCCACTTTTGCCAAATGTGTGTATACTTGACTTGAAACACGTTATATTTATTGTGTTTTAAACCCTGTGTACTACTGAACGATTTAATAGACTTATTGCAATATGTATTTTATTTCCAAAAAATCGTGCAGTGAATCAAGTCACTCTGTCAGTGAAGCTCTGAGTAGAATTTCAGACCATCGGGCACACTGGGTAGGCATGGTTCAGCCCTTCGAAGGTCCACACCTGTAAATTAAATTACTTCGGCAAAGAATAAATCCGCTTTAAAAATTTAAGCTATTTTCATATATGCTAGCAAAGTACTGTAATATTTCATCTTAGATTAATGACTTAGGAATAATGACCTTTGAGGAGGAAATAGAGTGATTTCTCAAGATCTGAAGTAATTGTTCATAATTATGTAGTAATGTTAAGTACAAACTTCATAGCACTCATAATACTGGTCGAGGTACAGTTGTATAAAATAATAATTACCTCTTAATGCATATTTTTAGAAAATGAATTTGACAAGCGTGGTCTGTCTTCTCGTGAGTCTTTCCTCGCCGGCCCTGCGCGGGCGCGGCCCCCCGTCCGCCTTCTCTCCCCGGCTCTCTGAGCGGCGGGTCGGTGCCCATCGCCCACCAGCACAGTGGGCTGCATGTCACAGCGTGAAGGGGATGACCTGGGGGCATTCGGTCATCTTTTCTTTTCCCACTTATTTTTCTTGAGGAAGGACCGGGAAGTGGTTTATATGTGCGCCCCTGGACCCTCTCCCTCCAGCCGTACGCCAGCTTGGAGACCCCGCCGGCTCCGGAGCAGCCGCGCTCAGGGGCCGTGAGGAAATGGGGCATCTTTACCGAAGCGAGAGACGACATTTCCATTGTAGTCTTGGGTACACTGGGGTAATCCGCGATCCTTGCTGAAGCTACCCCAGCTTCCAAAGTCTGCTGCTGCTTTCACACGCCCCGAAGCCCCCACGTCCACTGGTTTCAACCCCTAGGAGCCAGTTTCTCTGTGACCCAAGGTCCCCCCCCATCATCCATTTACCATGGTTTTCCCCGAAATCATTTTTGCTCAAGTATATTTCCTTCAGAAACATGCTAAACAATGATCATATCTTCACAGCTGGATTGCTGGTGGTTTTGTTTTCTTCTTCATGCTTTTGCATATTCTGAGCTTTTACAGCAAATATGTCTTATTTAGCTAATAAAAAATACATATTATAAAAACTAAAATAAAAGATCATTTTTTTCTTAACACACATACTATTTTGAGCATATGCTACAGATGTCACCTTAAAAAAAAAAAAAAGATTTGCCAGTATGCCGTCAAATAGGTGTATTTTTAAAAAAGCTGTTATTATTTATTTTACACTCATGACCTCCCAGACTCATAGTGCTTTACTTGCATTTTCTCGTTTAAACTTTAATTTGCCCCTGTGAGGGGAATGTTTTCATAATTCTCATTTTAAAGATGAAGAAAATGAAACTGATAGAAGTAAAGGATGTTATCCTAAGTCACGAAGCTGACAAAAACAACGGGTGAGAATACACCATGGAAGGTACCCGTACTACTACCCCAAAGAGAGCCCGCATTTTTAAAAACTTTAATGATGTATCTTATTTAATCCTATGTATCCAAAATATTATAATTTCAACATACAATCAAAGAAAAATTATTGAGATTATTTTACATTTTCTTCATAGTAAGCCTTCATAACATGGTTTATTTTAAACTTCCAGTGCATTTCGAGGGCTGAATAGCTACATGTTGCTAGCGGCTACCTTATTAGACATTACAGTTCTAGCTCCAGATACTTTTCTACTCATAATTTTATATTATTTCCTACAACATCTTTCTTTGTTATTCTTTTTTAATTAAAAATTTTTCCAGCTTTATTGAGATATGAACATATATGTAAGTTTAAGTATATAAAACGATGATTTGATACCCATACACATTGTGAAATGGTTACCGCAGTAAGGTGAGTTAACACCTCCCACATCCATAATTAATTACTTTTCCTGTGTGTGACAACATATAAAAGCTACTCTTAACAACATTCGACCGCCACATAAGTGGAACATACAAGAGCCTGCACTTTTGCAGCACTTCAGTACAGTTTACAGAAGATTGTACTTATATTTTTGAGATAAGATTTCCATCCCAGCCACAGGGCCGGCATCATTATCTCTAGTCTAATGATGCACAGCCTAGAGTTTAGAGAGGTTAGCTGTTTCCCCCAAGGCCAGACATTTGGCGAATAGCGAAGTCTGGACCAGAAATAATGTCTTCAGGCTTTAAACCCAATTATGCGCTTTCTGCTACTTTACTTGATAGAGAAGGCTTACACAGACTTTGTGTTGTAAATAATATCTTTAAGAGAGAATGTGTTAGTACAACCTGGAAAGGTGGCAGAAGATGTTGAATTGGAGGTAATGCCTGTCATACATTAAGACGAGAGGTAATCTACTCATTAAAAAAGGAAGCAGAAATTAAGGTAAACGATTGCGAGGTAATTAGGGCTCTTGCATTGTGCAGATTTTCTACCATGTTCCCAAGGGAAGTAAAGTTAAATAACTGCATGTGTAGTTCAAAATCCGATTTAGACTAGCAAATCTGAAATATTTCAAAGATAATGGAAATTTTTTCTCTGGTTTTTAAAAATAATGTTTAAATGAGTTTCCCTTCCTTTTCATGTCCTCTAATCATGACTATTCTGAGGAAAAAAGTCAGTGCCTATAACTACTATAATAGTTTTCTTAAAAGATAAGTTTGAATTTTTATCTCTAAAGCTTACTTTTTATCTCTAAAGTAAACTCCATGTTAGGTCAGTGGCCCCTGAAGAGCTCCCAGATTTCTTGTGAAAGTAAGAAAAGATAAATAGGCCAGTAATATCAATGTGCCAAAGCAGTAAACTAAATTTTCATAAATAACAATAAGCTACATAATACTATTTTATTTTTTGTTATTTTGTTAATGCTGTGTATAGTGAGATGCTAAAATATTTATACAGAAACATTTCTAAAAATCAAATACTCTTTAATAATCAATTCCAAATTTAGCTGCATCATTTATACATTTTTGGGGGGGTCTGCAGCATAGAATTTAAAAAAAATTATAGCTCTACAAGGTAAAAATATTTGATGAAAGTGAAAGTTTACATTAAAATTATCAGTATATATTATTAATAAAATCAAGGCTACTCTGGTTTTTAAAAATCGAAGATGCAGATCAAGATTAGTGTGATAATTTTAGATGCTAAGTTCATGTTAAAAGATAAATGATGACTTAGAATGTTTTCTTCAATTCCATTTCTATATGCTCATTAATGTGCAAGAGAATTGAACATTTTAATTCCTTTGATTTTTAAGCCCAGAATCTCAAGCTAAAAATGAAATAAAATATTCTTTAAAAAATGGAAGGGAAAGCTCTATTGTTCTAACACCAATCAGAAAATTAAAATATGTTAACTCACCATCATTTTAACTAGCAAGAGCAAATGAATGCAGGATGTGTGAGCACTTCACCCAGCGATGCCAAATGCCTCTAATTACTTCTCGGAACATCTAACCCAAGTTCAGAAATTGAGAATTTGGATGGGTTGTTTATATGAGGCCGCCATGTGGAAGCAGAGGCATGATGACGTGTACGGTTTGGTTGAGTTCCCTATCACCTGTGCCAAATGGCTTGTGCTGTGTCCTCCCGACCCAGGGGCGCCCCTGTGCGCCTGGTGGAAAACAAAGCAGGAGACGAGCATGCACTCCTCACGCATCTGAAGATGATGTGACGTTGTCTTCAGGGTCGCCGTTAGTGTTTGGTTCCATACTGAACTGATTCTTTGTGAACGAGACTACTTAGAGCGGCCACGGAGCTGGAAGGAGGCGGTCCCCGCCACATGGCCACACACAGAGAGGAATGGGTGAGAGCCGGTGAAAGGCGGTACCGGCCTCGGGCGGCTGAGGGGCCACACCCCCAGACGTTTGCACGCACACCTGGCCCTGGGCTCCCCGTCTGAAAAACGGGCATGGCGATGATGGCGCCTCCCTCGGAGGACGGCTGCCACAAAGAGAAATTAATAAACGCGAAACCCTTAGAAATGTCGATGGCTCAATCAATCTAGGCCTGAGGATTCTCTAAAATGGCCAGATCATATCGACCCATAAGGTATCAATAAAAATTTTCTATACTCGATAACTAACTTCTGGTCTTTGATATCTATTATTAATTTCCACCTTTCATTCTGGGTGGTCATTCCTGCAAGCAAAACATTTATTTAACTGTTATCATCTATATGAATAGCCAAATGTAAGAACAAACTGTCTTACACAGTGATGATATCCTAGGAGAAACATGGCCAAGGTCAAGTTCTATATATTCAATAATCTTCAACCTGATGATTCTTACTAACTGATGACTTCCTCAGCTGAATCCTCACCCCTCAGGGTAAGCATCATATCACCTAGTCTTCGACTGTGTTTGATATGCAAATCTTGTCTAATTATAGTTAAAATTTCTGAGTGTTGACTTTTGTCCTTAATTCTCTTAAACTTCATAGACACCTTTAGGTTTGAAATCTGCATATCATCAAACAGCATAAAAACTCAGTGTATCCCAACAACACTATCTGATATATAAATTATTGCTATGTGAAAAGGAATTGAAAGTCACTCCCGAAATATGGCTTTCCGTATTTCATCCATTGGTAGAGGGTGAACCCATCTTTAATTAACATTAGACAAATAAGCTCCACCAGGTATGAAACGAGGGAAATCCTATACGTTTAATAGCCTAAGCTCGTGTCACCGAAGCATTAAATGGGCCAAGATGAAAGGTGTTCTGGCACTTCCAGAGTATTGCACACCCCACGTCTGTTTCTAATGAGGAGCTGTCAAAAACGGTCTCGCCTCAAGCTTTCTCCCCACCGTCAGCACGCCCCCACTACCGTGCATCCCCCAACATTTTACCTGACTGGAGATAATTATGAGAAAAGACTTCTCTAAAGTCTAAGATTTCTTCTAATTAAAACCAGCTTAAGACAAATGAGATTTTGATCATCAAGCAGCAAACTTTCTTCTGGGCTCAGACTGCTATAACCAGAGCTATAGATAGACTGTGTGGCTCAAAAATATAGACATTTATTTCTCTGGAGGCTCTGAAGTCCAAGATGAAGGTTCCAGTGGACTTAGTTCCTCGTGAGTAGATGGGAACAGGGGAGAGCTATGTTCTTCTTTTAATAAGCCCGCCCGCATGACGGAACTGGGACCCATCCTTATGATCTCACTTAGTCTTAATCATCTCCTAAGAGCCTGATCTCCAGATAACATCATATCAGAGTTAGGGACGCATGGATTTAGGGACACAAAATTCAACCTGTGGCCCTCTGAAAAGTCAAAGAGCTATTGTTATCTCGTGAACAGAAAGGAGGTGGAGAGAGAGCTTATTTTGAACTATATGGTCATGATTTTGCAGAGAGCTGAAGCTGGCAATCACTAACGAAGCTGTGCATGAATGCAGAGCAGAAACAAGCCCTGCACGCAACCCGATGGTCTAATTTCCTACTTCTAACTGGACTCACGCCGCATTTCTCTGGAATAAGTGAACAAGTTCAAAGAAATGTTGGAAAAGACTAAGGAGTCAATCTGAGGTCAGAATTTACTGAAGCCAAAACAAATACATGAAAGTATATCTTCTCACTCTAAATCTTTGACCAAGTAAGCTTTACATCCTTCGGCTCTTACTCCTGAATTTCTCAAATCCTGTGGTCAGGAAACTGTGTTTTTCCTCCAGTGGCAGGCTCCCCTGCCCAAGATAGATGTCTTTTTTGTCCTGCAGGAGAGCAAAGGAGACTACCAACTTCTCTCAAGAAGTTATTCATGAGTTAAAGATTCTTGAGTAGTTCAGTTTTCCCAACCTTCTCTGCCTTTTGTTCTGTTACTCTTCTTTGTAATTGTCTTTCAAACATTCTTCAAACCCTCCAGGCTCCCCTTGAGTCAAGGACCCAATACACTCAGCAGGGTCCCATTAATAATAAGCATATTGGCAAGATTCCCTCGATATGAGTGAGGTTAGCTGGAAATTTTTCAAAACGGAGAGGCACGATGATGCCTTACTTCACCTCAGCTGCTTTTTCTTATTCCAGGAGCATTTTTAACTAACCACAAAATTGCATTAACCACCAGTCTTCAATTATTCTCTCCTTGGAAATCATCTGTAACTGGAGTTTAAATTCTGAAGTGTTGATTATTGTACCTTAATTATCTTAAACTCCATAAATACACTGCCTCCATGGAATTGCTTAGTCCATGATATGCAAAATTCTCTGTAACACAACGGCACCATCATTAACAAGGCCAGTTTCTTTGAAAGACAGATTTTTTTTTTCCTGATTGACTCCAGCTTCTGAATATTTATCTGGAAGATATTTCTATTTTGCTCAAGATGCCTGAAAGAGAGACCAGCTTTCAGATTCAAGAGAATAAACCTGGAACAGATTTCAGGAAACTAGCCTAGAGGGAATGGACCTAAGATCTGGTGACATTTGAAACTGTAAATTTATTTTGAGATAGTCAAGTCCCCTGGAGACTCTTGCCTCGGCATCTGTGTCAAAACATTGAAATAAGTACTCATTGATTTCATTACTTCACAGTTGAACTTTCCACATTCTTGGTCTTGGGGGTAAAACCTTAGATGAGATGCCCCAAGGGTCTGTAAATCTACCCCGGCACCCATCTGTGAGATCCAGAAGTGGACATTTTATTTTACATAATAATATGGAGAGAGCCATTTCATCCACTATGTATATACAAACTCAAACTATGAGTCATTAGCACGACTGAAGAGAAGAGGTTAATACAACATAAAACACTTAAGTTCATTTAAAATTATGATTGACTAGTGTCTCCCCAGGAGCAATATTTAAAATTTAAAGTGGATGAATTACTATATGATGAGATGCCCAAGTAGACACCAGGGATATAGCTTAATGTCACTCTAATCTATCTTCAGATAGCTGCTTCGTTTACTCCCTCGAGCTGACATTTTATTTAAATTAAACTGAATACATGGACTATATTATCTATGTCTCTTGACTGAATAATGGAAAGCTTGCAGCTCTGACCTTTAAATTGTTATTTTTCTTTTTTTGATAGGAATCAGGAAAATGTTCTAACATGTTGAGTAAGGTAAAATCCTTTGAGCAAACACAAGGCATATCCATACTATTTTAAAAATTATTCTTAGAAGCAATCCTTTGAAAGTTCTTAATCGCATTTACCAATGCCTCTCTTTACGAGTCTGATGGGTCCCTGTAAGTTTAAAAAGAAACCCAACTGCCTCCGGGAGACTCAGAGTCAGTCTTCAAGGCCCTCATGCCCAGCTCCCACTCTGCGACCCTGGATGGTCCCTTGCCTGAACAGGGCTCTCTCTCCAGCATGGCTTGCTCTAGCTGAGCATCAAGGGTCCAGCCTCCGACAACGCCCATCTGCGCCTGGCAAATCATCTTGTAGTGATGCTGGTTCTTTAGCGCCTTTGCTCCCACCTGGAAACCATTCGCTAAACAAAGGTTTCTGCTGCTCTCAGCTCTGGTCCAAACATCCTAACTACCTCAGCTTCAGATACTTCACAGTTTCTCCTCAATTCTCGGGACTGCTTTCTCTTGAATTAGTGTGTGTATGTGTGTGTGTGTGTGTGTGTGCGCGCGCGCGCATGTGTGTGAGCACACACACACCCTTAGGTATTTTGTTACCAGCAGATGAATTAGAAACAATTATATATTAATAAATATTTAGCCACTACATTTCAAACAAACATTTTGAATTTTTAGGGATACTAACAAAAGTAACAACATGCAACTCTTTTAAATGATGGTACTTTTCAAAGGCAGACAGAAAATCACTATTGTAAATTTCCATATACAGGGTAATTTTTGAGAAACAAAGTACTATTTTTAAGTGATTTTTTCCCCTTAAGATACGAAAGTATTTTGCATAAAATATGCTCAACTTATGTTAATGTAGCCCTTTCTTTTGGTGATTATTTTGTGTAGCTAGGATCAACTTAGGAATTTCAAGAATTATAGCTCTAAAAATCATGCCTTCGCACTAAGTTGGAAGAACAAACTGAAGTGTGAATCCATGGGATGCTGGATGTTATGGCAAAAACGAAATGTCTTTTCTTTGAAGAAAAGGAGAACTCCGCCCAACAGCCCCTTGCCCTGGGTGCTGGGGACCCACTGGGTACGTTTGAGGACCGGAAGAGCTCGGAAGCGTCGCGGTCCCTCGGTCTCAGCCCGCCTCGCTTTGCATGTCCTCATGCCCAGGCCTCATGCCCTATGACGCAGCATGACACGAAACGTCCACAAATGTCCAACCAGACAACTCCCCAAGCGGGCGTCCTCCAGGCCCCTCCCGGAATCTGGCGCGAGCTCATGGCAACATCCCTTAATCGCTGTATTCAAGTCCAAAACGCAGCCTGCCCTCCTGTCTCCATGGATGACAACGATGTCCCTTGTCCCTTTCCGTGGAATAACAGGCGCCTCACATCCCCAGCTGGCCACATGGCTACCTTCCTTGCAGCTAGTTATGGCCGTGCACAAAAGAGAAACGTCACCTCTGCTCCGCACCCGCACATTATTGATGGACTACAACTTTTTCCCATCTGTCCTTCACAGAAAAGCCAGAATGATCCTTCTAGAACATGCTTCCATTACATCGCTCTTTTGCGCAGTCATCCGACGGCTCCCTGGGTCACTTAGCGTAGAATCCAAGGGCCTTATACGGGTCCGCGCGGCCTGGCGCGGCCTGGCCCTGCCCTGCCAGCCGCGGGCCTGATCCTCTTCTGCCCTCAGCGTCCCGGGCGCCAGCCCCTCGCCGCCTCTCCAGCACCTACCAGCTCGTCCGCCCGCCTCAGGGCCTTTGCCGATGCTGTGTCCCTGCCTGCACTTCTTCCGGTCCCCCTTCCGATGTGACCTTGCCGAAAGGGCTTTCTTGAACACTCTATAAAAAGACACTGTCCCCCTTACAGTCATGATTCTCTACCGCCCTAAGACGCTTTAAGACACGTAATAAGGCTGAGTTTTCCGGACACTGTGTGTATGCACGTGGATCTCCAGTGCTCCTGCCTGCCGCTTCCGGGCCACGGCTCCCACGAAGGCGAACCTGTGCTGTTTTATTGCTCTCCCAGCCTCGGCGCCTAAAAGGGGGCCGCACAGGGGGTCAATAAATAACCCAGTTTGAGGACCTCTCAGAAGGGGGCGGCTGCTCTCCCTGAGACATAGTGCGTGGTTAATGGAGTATAGGAAACTCCAAATACACAATAATTTTACTATATTTGGGGGCCAATATTATGGTTCTTTCTTTCACATGCAGCATTATCAAACATCTTACTCATGAGCACCACTACTTTACAGTTCTTTTCACTCATTAAAAAAACACCCTAATTGGAGAAATTTATATTCTTATTCATGTTCTTTTCACCTTTTTATGTGTGGCTTAGGCTCAGGTATAAACCTTTCTGTGCAGGAAGGCAGGGCTTGAAGCTGTGGCAAGAACCGGGTCCACGGGGATTTTATTACTGGCCATTATTCCTCCTGCATCTTAAATTTGTGACACTTCGATACAGAATCCTCCCCTGAAGAAAAATAAACTGAGAAAAATCTCATTCTGTATTATTAACAACTCAAATTTAAAACACACACACACACACACATTTCACCCTAATTATTATTTAAAACTCCCTTGAAGAGAACTGGGTAAAAAAATATATATGTATATATATATATCTTTCCAACCTCTAGTTTTTGAACTAAAACTTTAAATCTTTAATTTTGACTTAATTAATAGTGAATTTGTCATAATACTGGGAATAAAGTGATAGATCTTTCATTGAAATGTCAAAAACGAGAATAAATGAAACTGCAGTGCAAGATTAGCAATCCTAAGAAAACAGACTGGTTTAAAGGACTTTAGAAGGCTCTGTGTCACTGCAAGTTGTGATCTTTCTTGAGTATCATTGTTTCTCACGGGGAAAGCAACACTATCAATACTTTGTTGCCTGAATTTGAGTTTTATACTATGTATAAAACAAGACAAACAAAAAACTACATCTCGATTTTCTTTTAATTTACTACACATCAGAAAAGTTTTATATTATTTCAATAAGAATATTATGAAAAGAATATTCAAAAATATTCATAAAACAATATCCAATTGTTTATAGACAAGAAAAATAAAATAAAAACTAAAGGGAGAATTAAAGTAACTGTAGAATTTTACACTGAATATAGAAAGAATATTAGACTTTAGGATAAAAATCTGTTCTAAGGAATATGTTTTTTCCAAAATGTTAGTGGCTTATTATTATTAATAATAGAAATATATATTTTAAACTTAAAAATATTTTATTAAAATAGTTCTCAGTTATTCAAGTTTATCCATTTACTTACTCTGTTATTATACTCATTTTGGATGTCGACACCAGACGATCTCTTAAATACTGAGAATGTAAAAACAAGAAACACGGGCTTCGGGGCCTCAGGTGTGACGGGAGCACAGCCTCCGCACCGCTGCGTGGCTCGAGGCCCCTTGATGTGCTCGTCCACTTCTACTCACCATTGCTAAATTGTCAACACTTTCTTTAAACGCATTAGTAGCCAATGTTTCTGGAGTTGCAGAACGCTGAGGATGCAAAAATGGGTCAGGCTACAGGGAGCCCCGGGGGCTGGAGGCGGGGCCGGCGGGGGGCGGGGCCTGCACGCTGACTCTCTGGAGCTGTGTGACTGGAAGTTAGATCCTGAATTCACAATCCCTATGGAAATCACTTCTTCTCTCCATCCCTCCTTTTGACATAAAATTGAACCATTAATGGCTTCTGTAAGATCTAAATTAAAATCACCACCCTCTGAACCGTTACTATGCCCAGGCACAAAGCAAGCTCTTCATACACCTCATTTTACTGAGTCTTTTCAATAGTCTGCCATGGTAAAATACTTTTGGGGGAAAAACCAAAACAATGCTTCTAAGTTACTTGGAGGGATGGATATATATATATATATACACACACACACACACACACACACACACATATATGTATATATATGTGTATATATATACACACACATAAATATATACACACACATTAGTTATACACTAATTTTATACACTATTATTTGTCTACTAATATTAGTCCCTATTCCAAATAGATCAATGAAAATCACTGCAATATATTAGAAGAAAAAGTAAAAGAAAGTATCGAAACTATTTTTAGCATGGCGTCAATACCACAGCATCTGATGATGCTAAGACTATGGTTATAAACTCTAATGCATAATTTTTTGCATGTACTTAATTAAAGTATGTTATATTTATATTAGTAAAGGCAGGTCTTATTAAGACCACAAATTTGTTAAGTTTTTTCAATGTTAAAAAGTTTGAAACGTAAAAGAAATAGATTTAATTGTGCATAAACCAATTTTTAAGAAGAATATCAAAGTCTCACTATGATGTAGTTTGCTCAGGAAGACAGAGCTGTAGCAGTGCGTGTGGCAGTGTTCTGGAATACACTCGCTCGTATACCACAGTGATGAATAACCTCTGAACCCAGCCCCAGGGCCACCCAGGAAACTGCTAAGAGGGCTTCTCTAACAAATAAAGTTAAAGATCAAATATAAAGCTTGTAGATGCTTCCTTAGCAAAAGTGAATCCATAACTACTCTTAGTGAATCCATAACTGCTCTTAGGCCTTAGCGGACACATCTCACAAGTCACAAATTTTCAAAAAATTGCTGTCGTTATTAAAATACAGTATTATTAAGACAAGCTCATTCCCGGTAACCCGGCATACGTTAGGCAATCAGTAGGAACCTGCTGAACAAGAGGATAGAACCAGACCTTCGGTGGCGACCTTTTTTCCTTGCGAGACCATTGTAGCATCATAATTTTTTCCCTAAGTACTGATGCTAATGGATATTTAAAAACTGAATAACTACATTGGTATAAAGTGTCAAAGTTTTAGGAGTTCGGTAAATTACATTTTTCTCTTTTGAACATTTTTCCAACTAAAAAAGGGGGGAGGGTGAAAGCACAAATGAATGAAACTCACGGCTCATTTTTTCGGATGCTCCAGAATGTGGGCAAATTGATTTATTGCATCATCTCCCTAGTTGCCAAGAACGATAAATCCAGAGGGCTTCAGGGATCACTGAGCATTCATTCGACAACAAGGCATTCGCTCAGTGACCGTTTTGCGCTGCCGCGAGGCGTACTATCATGAATACGATGGGGGTCCCTGTCCTCAAGGGCCTCGTGCCCAAGGGGAAGTGATTAAGGAAATCGGGAAGGCAGAGCACATGGCGTGAGTGGCCCGGCGCTGGGCGGGAAGGGCTCGCCGGGGGAAGGGAGGCGCGAGGCGTGCGGAAAGGCATCGGCGGGCAGCGAGACTTCGTCTGGGCTTGCAGATCACAACGAATTTGGTAGGAAAGGGGGTTCAGTGTACTCCAGGCAGAACGAGGAGCATGAGCGAGCACAGTGTTTGGATAAATCCCCGGAAACGGTGAGCCCCTGGAGCGCCGGGGCAGGTACAGAGTCAGGGACAGGCGCGGCGGGGATGAGCTTGCACAGACGCTGCCATTGTAGGGTGAGTTTGTGGGGCCACGGAGTCGACGGCTTGTCAGGTGGACAGGTAACGTTATCTGGTCCATTTTTAAGATACATATTATTCTAGAATCAGCGATGAGGAGTGATGCACTTGAGGAAAAACCGGTAGCAGGGAGAAGACGGAAGAGGATGTTAAAGAGGACGCTCGAGCTGTTCGGCCGCCTCGATGAGGCGACAGCAGTGGCTGGACCGCGGGAGGGCGAGCCAAGGACAGGACCACATTTTGAGAATACAGCAGAAGCAGAGCAAGAAGTTTTCATTATTGTTTCCGCTCGTGCTCCTTGGGGATGAACGCGGCAGAATCCGAAGGAGTATGGGCTACGAACCTTTCCTTCTTTTAAAAATGCCAACGGAGTGTCTCCTAAAGGTAACTAAGGAGTTAACGTAATATTTAAGAACTTGCTTTATAGCAGATACTCATTTATTCCTCACAACCTCAGGAAAATAGTTCTATTTTCATTTTTAAGATGAAGAAAGTGAAGCTTACAGCGGTTAAATCTCTCTCCTCAAACTAGAGCGCCGCCGAGGCCCTGGCCGGGCTCCGTGATTGTCACAACTGGAACGCAGGTGCGGAGGAAGAGAGGGGCCTACACGCCGCGATGCTCGATGCTCGATGCTCACGGCATCTCGCAGAGCTAAGTGTGAAATCGGAGAAGGCGGCGGAGGTCAGGCCGCGCAGGGGAAGGCGACGGTCAGCAGGGGGAGTCCAGTTCCGGGCCACAGGAGACAGCCCGAGTTAGCAGTGGGAGGCTGCAGCAGAGGCAGGCTCTCTCTCCATTTCTCTCCCATGAGAGGGCGCGGTATTTTCGAGGGCAGGCATCGTGTCTTGCATTTCAGTGGAGAAAGGCTCCCTCTCATACGTATTTGCGCGTGTGCCTCTTCTCGGCCCCGTCTGTAAAGCATCCTCTCTCCTGACGCCCCGCCCCCACCCCGCGGCCTCGCTCCCTCCAGTGCCGTGCCTCAGGATGCTCACACTCTCACCACGCACCTGCTTTTCTTACTCACGCTTGTATCCCAACGCTCTCACTTAGAGCAGCGTTTCCTCACCCTGGCGCTCTGGACCTTTTGGTCTTGATAATTCCTTGTTGTGGAGGGGGATCCTGTGCATTTCAGGAATTTCCATCACCCCTGGCCTCTGCCCCCCACATGCCAGTAGCATTTATTCCCTCAGAGAAAAGGACAAAACACAGGTCCAGACGTGGCCCAGGGACCCCTATGGGGCAAAATCGTCCTGGTTGGGAAGCCCTGATTTAGATGACTAGGGTTTCGCATTGAGAAACGAAAAGTTCTGATCATCACGGTTTCCCTCTTTTAGGAAGTGGTTGGGAATTATCCGTGACAATTTTTGGTAACGCTTTGTCTTTCTTATATGTAAACTGAGGAGATTACCTTTCCCATAGGGCCACTGCGATGGTTAAATTAGGCAACCTGAAGTAACGGTGTGTGTTAGGGACTCCCGCAGCGACTGGGCCACAGCAGGGCCTGGCGCGTGTGGCGCAGTGGAGCAGATCAAATTGTGTCCGATGCTTCGCAGTGCGAATGGTTTAGTTTTAAATGGTCTGTATTAGCCGAGAACGTGCCCCAGAGGACGGCTTCCAGCACCGCCGCGATGACATTCTGTTTACAGCTCTGAGACAGGCTCTCAAATTTCCCTGTCTTTTATTCCAAATAGGAAGAAATGTATTGCAGCCAGAAGTTAAGAATATGCTCAGAGTCATAGGTAATGAGTGGAAGAAGAATATAAGTATAAGATTTTGTCCATTCTACTTGGTTTATTTGCCACACTGTTTCAATACTTGGTGGAAGTTTTAATTTAATGCAGTATTTGGAAATAAGCTGTATGTTCACATAGGTGAGGGCTGTTTCATTGATGATTCATCTTTTCCTATAGATCTACTTCCAGTGCATTTTCTATGTTGAAAATAGTCTTTTCAGTTGTTTAAGGCTAGAATTCATGCGTAGGTATTTCTAATTCTATCTTACAGAATGTCACTTGCAAAATATGTGATTCACTTTTTTTTTTTTCTTTTTAAAATGATCAAATTGCGGGCTATGCTTTTATGAGCATCGATCACAGCAACTTTCATATTGCAATGGCTTTGATAGATTTGAAATGAGGTATATTTCAAGAGTAGGGCAATGATGTTTGTGCCATTAATACAAGAAGTTGTTATTTAGTAAAATAAACAGCAGTTTACTTCTCTTTGTTCAATGTCCTCAAAGAAGATGTAAAGATGTTCGTTTTTCAAAAGCTTAAAGAGTAACAAAATTAAAAATACATATATCCAGTAGTAGCTAATATAATAAATACAGTGTTAACCAAACACACAATTTTATGCCAAAAAAATAAACTACAGAATTTGAACCAACAAAACTATCCCCTTTTATGAGAACCTAGGCGCCAACTTTGAAACTACAGTGTTAACTCGATTCTATAAAACATTTGAAATTTAATGCTGACAGTGGTGGAGAGCAGAAGACAAAATCAAGATCTCTGGGCACATTGAGGTTAAAAGGCCAATGAATTTCAACACATGAAAGCCTGATGTCAATGGATTTCCTTCAACTATTAGCTGAAATGTGACTGCACGTACAAGCTAAAGGGGGCAGCGGCAGAGACACGTGGTCCGGAGCACCGTACCCCACCTCGCCCCTGCCGCTGTGACCCTCGTCACGAGCCCGCTGGCTCTGCTGTGTCATTTTCTCCTCTGTTCCCATCAGGTGCGCAATTTGAATTTAAAATGAATATTTTAATGTTAGGCAAAACTTTGCTTTTCTTGGAGAATTTTTTCCAGATACCAAACTGTCTAACTAAATTTTGCTTTGTTGCCAAGAAACTTGCAGACACGTCTGAGGGTCGACGTTAGCAGCTGTGGGTCCTGGTCCCTCTCACTGTGACTGACACTTCTCTCTTGAGTCTCCTATTTTGTTTATATTTGTCCCGCCCTAATTTCCTATTTCATTTATAATTATTACATTTTAGTCTTAGTATAACCCACCTAAAATCTTTTTTTTGTTGTTAAAAGAGCAGAGTACAGCTATGTAAATAAAAATGAGGATAAAAATGCTTAAAAGAAAAAAACTAATAATGTAAAGAAAAATGTTTGAATATTGACATGGCCAAGTTAAATATGGAAATGTTCTTCATTTGATCATATTATTAATATTCCAATAAAGAAACATGATATGTTTTTAAAATCTCCCCCACATGGGAATATGATTTAGAAAGCCTAAATATCTTAAATTACTTTTTCCTGGAGGCACAAGATGGTGTCACGCTAACAGTGCAATTTAAATTCAAAGTGAAATTATACAACCGTTGAGAAGACCATTCTGTGTATGAGGGCTTATGCTGCTGTGATAAGATCATCAGATCAATTCGGACCATCTACTTTTTTTCTAACATGCAAGAGTGAAGCAACATGAAGCATATTGTCTTTAACTGAGTTTTACCCAGAAAAGTCAGGGACTTGGCAGTGAGGTAGATGGAGGCTTGGGAACAATTCAGGTTCCATGGAGTTTACCTGGGTGACGCATCACTGGGCTGGACAGCAGCAGTTTGGCAGAGTGCACTGTTTCTGCGCCAGACAAGTGTTTACAGCAGACTGTGGTACATCACATCTTTAAGTTTGTCCACGTGACTATAGCAATTGTTTAATGATAAAGCATCCCAATCAGGAATCCTTAGACTAGAATGCGTTCTTCACATGACAGGAACAGTATTTTAAGGAGGACAGGGAGGTAAAGAGCCTCAGGAAACCCAGCGTGAGCTGCTAACCAAAACGTTAGCTTTCTGGTCCTTTGACCTTGCCCAAACTCTTTAAAAATGATGCCCATCTTTCTGCTCCAGCAGAGAATAGCTGATACGGTCTCTGGGAAATTGCCATTTACTGCGCATTATTTTATGTATCTAGTTCATTGGCTAAGTTAGTTAGTTGCCAGCTTTGATATAATTTCATCTGCTAGTGTCTAAAATTAAAATGCATTTCAATTATTCATTCATTCATTTCACAAATTTTTAAAAATAATTTGTATTTGTTTAATTAATTGACCCACAATGTATTCACTTCAGATGTACAACATAGTGATTACACATTTATGTAACTTACGAAGTGATCACCCTGACAAACTTAGTACGCATGTGACACCACACGCACTCATTACGTTATTGACTACATTCCTTATGCTGTTCTTCGCAACCCCGTGACTATTTTGTAACTATCAATGCGTACTTCTTAATCCCTCCACCTTGTTCCTCCGTCACTCCCAACATCCCTCCCATCTGGCAGCCATCAAAATGTTCTCTGTCTCTGAGTTTGTTTCTTTGTTCTTTTGTTTTGTTTTTTAGGTTCCACATCTAAGTAGAATCATGTGGTATTTGTCTCTCTGTCTGACTTATTTAACTTAGCATAATACTATCTGGGTCCAGCCATGTTGTTACAGCAGATGGCAAGATTCCATTCTTTTTTATGGCTGAGTAACATTCCATTGTATATATGTATTACCACTTCTTTATCCATTCATCTATCAACGGACACTTACATTGCTTCCATATCTTGGCTATTTTAAATAATGCCGCAGTAAACACATGAATGCATGTGTCTTTTTGAAGTAGTGTTTGGGGTTTCTTCAGATAAATACCCAGAAATGGAATTACTGGGTCCTTTTTTGTCTCTCATTATAGCCTTTTATAAAACTATATTTTGTCTCATATTAAGTGTTGCTATATCAGCTGGGTGTTTTGTTTGTTTGTTTCTATTTTCATGGAATACCTTTTTCTATCTCCTTCTTTTCACTCTGTGTGTGACTTTTGCTCTGAAGTGAATCTCTTGTAGACAGCATAGGTAAGGGTCTTCCTTTCTTACTCATTCAGCCACAATATGTCTTTTGATAAGAACATTTAATAATCCTTTTACATTTAAAGTAATTGTTGATAGATATGTAGTTATAGTCATTGCCTTTTTATTATTCATATTTTTTATCTTTTTTTATTCAACTTACAGAAGTCTCTTTAACATTTCTTGTAATACTGGTTTGGTGTTGATAAACGCCTTTAGTCTTTTCTTATCTGTAAGACTCTATATCTGCCCTTCAATTCTAAATGATAGCTTTATTTGGTAGAGTGATCTTGGTTGTAGGTGCTTACTTTTCATCACTTTGAAGATTTTGTGCCAATCCTTTCTGCCCTACAAAGTTTCTGTTGAGAAATGAGCTGACAGTCTTATGAGAGCTCCCTTGTAGTTAACAAACTGCTTTTCTCTTGCTGCTTTTAAGATTCTCTCTTTGCCTTTAACTTCTGGCATTTTAATTATGTCTTGGTGTGGGCCTCTTTGGGCTCATCTTGTTTGAGTTTCTGTGCTTCCTGGGTTCGTATGTCTATTTATTTTGCCAGGTAGGGAAGTTTTCTGACATTATGTCTTCAAATAGGTTTTCAATTCCTCGCTCTCTGTCTTCTCCTTCTGGTACCCTATGATGTGAACATTGTCATGCTTGATATTGTCCCACGGGACCCTTAAACTATCTCCATTTTTAACTATCTTTTTTCTTGTTGCTGTTCTGATTGGATGTTTTCCGCTACCTTATCTTCTATTCGCTGATTAAATTATCTGCTTTGTCTGAACTACTGTTGATTGCCTCTAATGCATTCTTCATTTCTGTTATTGCAGTCTTCATTACTCACTAGTTCATTTTTATGTTTCTTACTTCCTGGCTGAAGTTCTCACCAAGATCACTGAGCATCCTTATAATCAGTGTTTTGAACTCTACACCTGGTAGATTGCTCGTCTTCGTTTCATTTAGTTCTTTTTCTGGAGGTTTGTTCTGATCTTTTATTAGAGAGTTATTTTCGTTGTTCCGTTTTGGCTACCTCCCTGTGTTTGTTTCTACATATTAGGTACAGCTGATATGACTCCAGTTGTTGGTAGAGTGGCCTTATTAAATAGGTGTCCTTTGGGGCCCAGTGGTGCAGTCTCTCTGGTCACCTGAGCCAGGTGCTTCAGGTGTGTCCTTTGTGTGGGTTATGTGTGTCCTCCTGCTGTAACTGAGCCTTGGCTGCTGTTGGCACATCAGTGGCTGGCGGTGGCCCTCAGGCTGATTGGTTGTGAGGACTGGCTGTGACCAGTGGAGGAGCTGTGATGCAGGGGCTGACTCTAAGGAGTAGGATTCACTTTAGTGGGGCGCTGATGCTTAAAGAGTCTGCCCTTTCAGTGAGTCATTTGTGGAGGTGGTTGGGTAGTGCTCTGGTATCATCTCAAGCCGTCCACCGATTGTACTGGTTCTGGGGCCCCTTGGGAGGGGTTCTGATGCAGGCCAGGGTCAGCCACTAGCTGCGCCTTGTCTAAGACTCTTGATATGAGTGTTAAAATGATCTGCAGAGGGTTGCCACTAGTGCTGGGCTTGAGGATGCCTGCAAGAGACCAAGCTGTGATCTGAGGCCAGCTGCTGCTAGTGCCAGGCTTGGGGCTACTTAGCAAGAGGTACGGGGCATACCAAGGCCAGATACTTCTTGTTTCTGGTGAAACTTTGAGAATTTTTGGGAAAGTCCACAGCATGAGCCAAGACAAGGCATTTGTAACAATGAAAAAGCCACTGAAAGTGGCTTAGGCAGGCCCGCGTGTTGGGTGGAGCAGGATCTCAGGGAATCACCAGGGTGGGGTGACCAATGTTGGCCAGATTGATGGAGACTCAGGCATGGCACCGTCTGCATCTGCACCCCAAGAATGGGGAGAGCTCAACAAAGGAACAACGGAGTCTTCCAGCACTTCTGTCTAGAAATAAGCTACCCCTTCAGCCCTTCCCCTGAAGCCAGACAACTCAGTTCCTCCCTGTGGGTCCCTGGTACCTTCTGAGCTGCTGCCCCAGTGCTGGAGCTCAGAGCGAGCGAGCCCATTGAGGCGCAGGTAGTGGTGAGTCCGCGTGCAGGCCCTTTAAGAGAACGCCTGGGATTCCAGCCGCCTTCCCATCTCACTCAGCCACCACCTCCACTGCTTTTCACAGCTAGGAGTTGTGAGGACTTCTCTCCCTGTCACTGGAGCCCTGGGCTGTGGAGCCTGGTGTGGGGCTGAGACCCCTCGCTGTTCTGGGGGGACCGCCACAGCAGAGATATCACTCCTGATTTTCAAACACCACATGTAGTTGTGGGACCAGCTCGATCCATGTCTCTGCCCTTCCTGCCAGTCTCAATATGGCTTGTGTGTGTCCTCAGCTATAGGACTTCCATTCGACTAGACTGCAGGTTTTTCTCAATTATGTTTGTTCTTTGGTTCCGTTGTACTTTTGGTCATGGGAGGAGGCAAGTGCAGCTGTTACCTACTCCACCATGTTTACACATACCTACACAATATCTTTAAGAGTGTAATATGACCTTGGATCCGTCCTTTTTTATGGGTAATTTTGTATTAGAACCTTTACATAAAGCGAAGGCCATGCTTCAATGGCACATCACTTCTTTGAAGAACCATCTTTTGGCCCATCCGCTACAGAGCTGTGGGGGTAACATCTGCCCTACGGGCCTCATTGTGCAGATATTTACTAAAGTTTAAGAATATGGTCCAAGCACGGGGAAGTCTAAAGAATATATACCTCTTGTTCCAAAATATTCACTCTCAAAAGTCAACACCAGGTGCTAGAGGAATGATAGGAACCGTAAGAGGTCTGTGTCAATAGTAAATGTCTATGATGAACATGTATATTTTGGGAGCCATCTGATGTATTAATATAAAATAATACAAATCTCCACAATGAACTCAGTATTACCAAGAGTATGTATTGTGTCTGTCCTGTAATAAATAGGATACATTATCTTTTTCATTAGATATTTAAAGTGAATCCTAACCAACTCTATGTCAGTGTTAAGGAATCCTTGTGGCTAAAGGCAATTATAAAGGCAAATGTAAAAAGTAGTAAAAAAATTGCCAAGTAAAATACGCTTAACCCGGTTTGCTTCAGACACTATTAATTTCCCTCTCACTAGCTGTTTCGTGTGGTAGCAATACAGTGAATTTCATAGATATTTTAATCTTTCTCTGCCCAGAAGCCAGACACTCGAGGACACAAGAAATTGCGAAAAAAGAAAAAGGCATTATACCATCTGAAAAGCTCTGCCCGAGGAGCTGACACGTGGCAGCCACTGAGGTCGGCGTGGACACGGCGCCTTGGGCATCTTCGGCTGCGCGAGTCGTGCTCGGCCCCCCCTAACCCCACCCCCCCGCCTCCCGTTTTCCCCCATAAAACCTGCTGCCTCAACGCCTTGGTTCCCCAATAAAGCCTGAACTCAGGTTCTTTATCTAGCCAATGCGTACATGATCATTGTAAGCTATTATCGTTATTACTAGTATTACCGAAGAGGTTTGGCAGGAATTGGCCAGATACTTTTATATTTAAAAACAGTTAATCTGGCTGTTGAGTGTAGAGTGGATTGAATAGGGACAAAAGTGGGAATGAGCAGATGATTTAGGGACAAATATAGAGGGCGAGGGAGGTGACATTTGACAGAAACAAAGGAAAATATTCAAGCAGTGGTTCTAAACCCCAGCTGGACGCCAGATCCATTTGAAGAGCTTTTTAAAAATTCCGAAGCCCCAGCTCTGCACCAGAGGTATGAACTTCATTTTGTGGGTACAGCTTGAGCAGTGAGTGTTGAGGACGCTGGGTCAGAGCTGAGCTCTGGAGGACACGATGGGTCAGATGTGGAGAGAAAAGTATCTCCTTCGACAATGAGATTTCTGGCACAAGCAGCTGGTTTAATTACGCCATTTATAGAGCTAGAGAAGATGGAGAACTGAGATTTTTATGTAAACTTTGGATTTTTTGATCAGGCGACTTCTTTTTTTTTTTTTCTTTTTAACACATGCATGTCACTTCTGTATGGGCCAAAAAAATCCTGCAAAATATACAAACTAAAATAGATCTAACATGTAGGTGACCAATTGTATCTTCTGCCTTAAATCAGGGAGGTTAACCTCTAAGTATGAATTTCAGAGTTACAGAATGTAGGAGCGAAATTCTTCGGAGACTCTTAGCATGACACTCATTACTACTTGATACCTCATTAAGAATAAAGGTGACCTTGTGTCCCTGGTGCCATTGCGACCTCATCATTTTCTTCCCCTTCCTCCCTCTCTGCTCCTTTCCTTTCTTCCAAATTAGGTAATTGTACTCTTTCTAAAAATATGGATAGAAATGATCCCCAAGATCACAGGTTAAGCAGTCAACCTAGGTCTCATATCGAATTAAGTCTCAGGTCGGCACCACCCAGATGTAGTTTTCAGCGAAGTTTCTTTTTTTTGGGGGGGGAGGGGTGTTAAGGGGGAGAGGCAGGGGTAGAGATGTTATGGAATTTCACTTTTGAAAGTACAATTTATATAGAGGGAAACTTTTCTACAAGCCAACCATATTTTGAATAACATTTAAAAAGTTGAATACAAGAGAGCGATGAATCTAATAACGAAGTATCCCGTTACCCCACACACCAGTCATCCGAGGAGTCTGAACTGGACTGAATTGGGAGCTTCAGGCTTGTATCTTATGTAATGTTCTAATTTCAGAACATTCCCTTCAAGAGAATTCATTCATTAAAAATCTGTCAAATACTGTATTTTTTGCTTTTACGTCATATTGATGTCACGATACACTAAGGGAGTAACTATCACTAAACCTTAGAGACCAAGGGATCATTAATTAATTAACATGTGTTGTCATTTAGTTTATAATTTGGAGCTAAGTTTCTCTAAGCTTGGGCTAATTTTGAATGAAAAAAAGTTTATATCTTTATGTTAGTATTTTAAACTATGGATATTACAGTTATAAACAAACCAGGGGATCAGTCTTACTACATATACTTCATTTCCATGGTGTTACAGACAAGCCCTATCATGTTAAGGACACATGAGCATAGAATTTCCCCTTTCTCCTGGAATTAATGCATTCTTAGTTGGTATTTATCACGTAACGAAGATGATCGGGGTCTTCTGAGACCTCATATGCTGTACTAGAAACACACACGTCGAAGGAGACAGAACACAGTCCATCTCTGACACACGTGTTTTGCTCCTCAGAACAAACCGCATCCTCAGAAGACGAGAACATGGTTGGGCACGCGCCACAGGGAGGATTCAAAAGACGGTGAGGAGCACAGTGCAGGTTCTGCACACCTGCCCCAGGCAGATCGGCAGACCAAGCACTGTGCTGCGTGCTGAACTTCCCTTGAAGAAAGAAACCAGGTGCCACGTCACCACGAAAGTCGACAATCAAACAAATAAAGAAGTTGGAAATAATTCCAAAACAAGATAGAAGACAAAGCAGGATACTGGATCACTAACTTGTGAGATGGCGTTTTAACTGGTAGATTTCGTAAACAGATTTATTCCAGTGTTTACCAAATGTGCTTCCTGAAGAACACCTTTCATGCCGCACACCTGTCTGCACCCTGCCGAGCACGTGATCCGAGCCGCTGCTGCGGAGGCGACTCGTGCGGCTGCCTCCGCACACGGAGCGCCCGCTGCGCGGTCCCTGTCATCTGGTCACAGGTCCTCGGTTTGAAACTTCCGGTAATAACACTGAGAGCAATTGACAAGGTCCTCCTTTAACATATACACACGAGGCACATACAAGGCACATTTATATGATCTGTACGAAGCTAGGTGTGGAGTTTTCCTCACAAGTTTTATAGCAAATATGCAAGAACCTGCTCGCTTTACTACTTCAGTGTGTTATCTCATGGCAACAAGTATTTGACGTTCACTTATTGTCATGTTCAATATTTACTGAAGTAACATAAATCAGGTCTTGGGTTGAAAAAAATAGACAGAACTCGGTTCTGCCTTCAAAAGACCCCAGTCCCATCAAATATGAAAGCTGGACACAGCTCATCCCCACGCAGGGTGCCAAGTACTAGTAATTGCCTGTCCATGGTGCAGAAGGGTGACAGAGATGGTGTCACCAAGCACAAGGTCTTTAAGCTGAGACAAAATGCTGAGCGGGGGAGTGTCAGATAGACCACGAGAGGCAGAGGCAGGAGGGAGGAGCATGTCTAGACAGCACGTTCAAATGGCACGTTCTGAGGGCTGCCACAGGGGCCTGTGACAATGTGAGGGACAGAGAACATATACAGTAGAAACGGCAGGACATCCTCGCATATATTTAAATTACTATAAATCTGTCCAACAGCACAAACAGCACCTGCCCTAATAATTGCATAGAATTTGAGCATTCTCCCCAAACCCTGTACACTCATTCTGGACCCACAGTCTCTCTGAGGTAGGACAGGGCGACTGTGGCTGAGGAGCTTGCCCAGGGCCATACGGGGCCTCGCGGAGCCTGGAGGCCGGGGTGGCGCCAGCCTCCCTCTGCCACAGGGAGAGCTGGGGGCGCCAGCACCCGGGCAGGGCGAAGGCAATGTGGCAGTTACTGTGTCTGCCCTGTTTCATGACACGCGGTTCCCGTGTGTGCTGCAGAGAGGTCTCCAGGCAAAGCAGGGTGCTTCCACTTCCCCCTCCTATTTCCAGTGTCGGGAATGCTACCATGGGTGGAGACAGACTGCGATTAGTCTCTATTTTTTCACTTTATGAGTTTTGATATTTTCAATAATAGACTTTTTTTTAAGCCATATTGCAGACATGGTTGGCTACTGTGTACTAGCCAGAAACAATGAAAAAAAAAAAAAAAACAGCCATTCTGCCTAAATCCAGCTGTGATCTGTAAACTTCCTCTGTGGACTTCATTATTGTATAAGAGCTTCTCTCGAGCCTCTTGGTCCTCACCTCTAAACACATCAGTACTTTGTAACTTTGTGGCCGTGGTGTGTGGATAAAGAAAGAGCTTCGATGTGGCTGAGAAGTTAGGATGCTATGTCTATTCAGATAGGGAGAGTAGGCCTGGAGATGGGAGATAAGCAGGTTTAATAATATAAAAAATGAAGAAACCTTGTTTATGACACATGGAGGATGGCTTATGTAAGAAAAAACCGCCTAACAGCCCTGTGGGTTTCTCCAGAGGATGAAAAATCGAGCTGCCGAGGCTGGAAAGACTGCAGAGAAGGTTGGCCCTGCTCCCTGCTCCCTCTTTTTTTCTCCTTTAAATTCCTGAAGTGAAACTGCTTAGACTCATCTCATCGTGAAGGTGAGCGAATGAGAAATCTCTTAGCCCCCAAATTGCCCTGCCCTCATGAAAGGAGACAGAAATTTATATTTTCATTGTTTTTCCAAACTATATGCATGCCACAGGCTTTCTGATACCTTACACCATATTAGAAACTGTTCGGGTTGAAAGAGGGGTGCTTGCTGGTGAAGGCAGCTCCTGCTACAAAAGCCCTCCACTTAGAGGCCCGCCTCGGGAGACGGTGCTCGGAAAACAAGCACAAGACACGAGACAAATCCAAGTGATGTGCAAGTTCTGTCGGTCCAGCTGCTTGACAAACTCCACTCATTATTACAGAAGAGAGCTTGTTAATGGGGTGGACCCCACACACAGAAGATTCTGCTGAAGTGTTACCCCAAAACCAAAACAAATAAACAAACCAAAATATCTCTGAGAAAGCTCATGGAAGAAAAGCTGGATAAGACATTTAAAAGAGCAACTGGTCTAACAGACTTCTAAGATGAGAAATCTATGCAGGAGTATTTATTTTTAGTGTATTTCCCAATTCTGTGAACACTTTGGTAATTCACAGAGTCCCACGCTTCACAGTCTATTTCAGCCGGTGCTGGACGCTGACATGCAGCCCAAGGGACGTAAACTCTGGGGCGAGGACACAGGTTTTATGAAGCTTTGGACCAAAGAACTCGAATGGGTGACTGACGGGAAGCCAGGGAGGGACCGCAGGCGGAGACAGAGGCAGAGGTAACGGCCCCTGCGGAGCCGACGGGCCAGGCGCCCACTCGCTCAGCCGCCTCGTGAAGCAGGCGTCACCGTCGCAGGTTACAAACGACGAGATTATTTTTTGAGAGGCCAATTCACTTCATACACATCGAGAAGTGACCTGAATTGTGATGGGAACCTATCTGACAGTTAAGTGATTTCCTTAAATAATTCTCAAACAGTAAGTAATATATAATTCTCAAACAGTAAGTAATATATAAACTGTAAAAATCTCAATGGCAAGCAAAGAAATCCTAATTTTAAAAAGTGACGCAGATTGCATTAGCTACAATTATAAATAATGAAATGCAAATGAGACTATTGGGGAAATAATAATCTCACACCTATGTTAAGAGTCTTTAAATATATTCATATCTTTGGACCTAGAAATCCCACTTACAAATTGCCCCAAGGGAATAATTCAAAATCGGAAAATGGTGAACTTAGGGAAATGTTCATTGCAGCATTATTCATAACAGTAAATAACAGAAACTACCTATGTATGTCACCGGGGCCATCTCGGAAAACGCTGGGACGTGAAGTTCACAGCATGTTACGTAGACATTGACTAAGTCGCAACATAGAGACTGATAAAGAAAGCGGTATATAAAATCGAACATTCTAATTATAAGTAGGTACAAAATATATATGTGACCAGAAAAAAAAAAAGTTGTACTAGGGTAGAGTACTCACTAATGCATTTTTAAAAATCTGAATCATATTCTCATTTAATTTAAAACATCACTCATTTAAAAGATCAATTGAAAATATAGACTCATAAACATGATATATTTGGAGTATGTGTTTACATGGTTAAATAGTTTTACTTAGTATGATATCAGGATAATGTATTTTAACATGAAAAAAATAAGGTTACCACGATAGGGAGATTTCCTGGCGTACTGCTTTTGAACAGGATTTTAAGGGACCCATGATCAACAGTCCCTCCCACGTCACGCCACAGCTTTCACCGCTCACATTTCCTCCACCCCATTTTTTAGGGAAAAAAAGCTAAAGAAGCTGGCCGAGCTGCAGATTCTCTCACATCTTCATTTTCTGCGTTAAGACGTTGCCCATGTCCCAGCAGGGTCTGCTCACCTCTGGGGAGACATTTGGTCTTTGGCTTTGAAGAAACGAAAGCCGAAAGCTGTATTGGGCTGGTTGTCCTGTCGCGTGCCGGGAGGGGCGGGCGCCCGCCGCGTCCTCTCCCCAGTCTCGGTCTCATTCCTGGCTTTAGGCAGGTCAGTTCCCGACACCTGCTGCTCCAATATACTTCCTGTCCCCTAGCCGTGAAGTGAAGGTGGGAAACCTACGGTTCTTGGAAAGCAAAGAAACTTCCTGAATTTATAAACCTCACGAATCATTAGAAATTCACAAACCACGTCCCCTGTCCCTTACTCTGAATGTGTTTATGTATCTGTGCATAAAAAGAAATGTAAAATTAAGTGTAATTCAGGTACTGTTCAATTTCTTTCGATAAGTGAGCCTCTCCATGAGACTTTCTTTCCCCACCTCCTTTCTTACCTTCCACACACACACACACACACACACACACGCGCGCGAACACACATGAGAAGGGGGAGGGCGCGTGGCCTCCCTAAGCTCAGGAACAGAAAACGATCATCTCCAGACATGACTGCATCTGCTCCCTCTGACCCCGGGGGCAGGCCCCCTCCCATCTGAGTGCCTGTGGGCCAGCTCGCATTGATAGCCAAGTCCGCCCCTGGGAAGCATGCCCTCGGCTTTTTCTTTACCTCTTTGGTCTGTTTAACTCAGGCTCATCTTGCCTTGTGCCAACAACGCGGCCCTTTACTCAGGTCCGGCTGTGACGCACATTCAGCCATGAGCGCTGCAGCTCTCAGGCCAAAATCATCTCACCCACAGGAGGACACTCCAGCCCCAGTGACATTCTCCAGCTCTCTCAGGGTCCTCCTGTGCCAGGACCAGAACCTAAGTTCCAGGGCTTCCCTCTGACCGACCAGGCTGCAATGCTAAGTCCACTGTGACGTCGGCAGATGGCTGCCTGTGGAACGGCTCCCTGCCTTGATACCTCATTTTCACCGTGCACCTCTCACCCGCTGGGCCAAAACTCCCAGAGGGAAAGGCGGGAGGCACATCGTAGCCGCCTGGCTTCCCTCCCTTCTGCTGTCATTCCTTTTTTGCAGAATCCTCAGACTTTGGGGGGAATTTTTTTTTCTTTCTCCATATCATATGCATAGTCTCTTCCCATCAGAGAACGAGCCAAGACGTAATAACTTAAAGGTTTTCATTTTTTTTCCTCACACAATGTGACTTGAGTTTCTGGGCATGGCTTTGATAGATTTTTTAAAAATCTAGAAAACTCCTTCTCAAAAACTAACCTGAATTTCCACTACAGCCATTCCAGAGTAATGAAGATGAAAGAGCCTACCTCCCCGGCACCCACGCCCACCAAACCAAACTGCACCGAATCGAACCAAATGAACCTTGGAAACTGGACAAAACAAATGAAATCACTGTTTTCGGGAACCGGACGACAGCGCTGTGATGGGTGACAGAAAGGAAACGCACATCTGGGCTCTGTGCTGGAAAGAGACTTGTCAAAGCGGGCAGAGGACGGGGCGCCAGGCAGAGGCCGGGGCGCCAGGCAGAGCCGGGCTGCCTTCCTGAGCTGCAGATGCGGCGACCAGAGTCTGGGAAGCCCGGCAAGCCTACGAAAAAGATGCTCGATGACACTGGTTATTAGGAAAATGCAAACTGAAACCACCTTAGCGGCATCCACCTTCGGGCGCCCCTGTCGCAAGAGCGCTGTAACCGGGCCTGGTGAACCCCGCGGCTCGCCCCGGCCTCGCCGGCTGCGCCCTGGCTCTCCGGGCTCCGAGCGCTCGGGTTCCCACGGCTACGACTAACGAGCAGGGAGAAACCCTGTATTTCTTGGGGGCTCGCCCAGGACCGCGAGAAGAGGGAAGCTTTCTTGCCGGCCTGCAGCCCTCACTCCCTGGACTCCGCGCCTCCAGGCCGCATCGGACCTGCTGAGTCCAACCCTGGCCGAGCGCACGGCGCGGCTGCGGTCGGGGGCTCCGAGGCCCGGCCGCCGTCGGGGGACTCCGAGGTCGGGCCGCCGTCGGGGGGCTCCGAGGTCCGGCTTTTCCGAGGGCCTGGCTGCCTCGGGCATCCCGCCGGCGCGTTGGCCTCATCCCGCGTCTTTTCGCAGAGGACTCCAGGTAACGCGCGTCCGTAAGGACCATCCGGGAACAACCGAGGGTCCTAACCGTGGGCCCGGAAGGTCCCCCCCAGCCTTTCTCGGTCCCCCAGCCTTCCTCGGCCGCCCGCCCGTCAGCACGTCCCTTTGCTAGGCCCCCTCCGTTGTTGTCCTTCTCTTTCCCACAATACCCTGTCCTCTGCGAGGTGACGGTCCAGGGCCTCCCCCGTCTGACCCCCTCCAACATCCACGCTCATCGTCCACTGACGCCAAACCTCTGTCACCTTCACCGTGAGAGACATGGATGCTATTCAGTACCAGACTGAACTGGCTCCTAAGGAACTCCTCTTTTCCCAACCTGCTACTGCATTTGCTAAACCCCATCAAGCCCTTTTTAGGGCCCTGAAAGATAGAAGGTCATGGCCCCGGTGCCGTTTCTGCCAGGCTTTCAAAATCTATAGCTGTTACGACAATTGCTCCTTTCCTCAGTTAGAACTCGTGTTCCAATCCCTAAGGCTAGAATATACCTGCCTAAGTCATCTAACCTCTTGCCAGGGGTCTGGTGATATCCTGGCAGAAAATTTTGGAACTTCTTTTTCCTAAAGGGCCGCATGGACCTACAACAAATTCTACCTGGAATATGGAGCCGACTAACTTTCCCTCTCCTGAGGGTTATTTAAAAGCTAAAACTGGGACAAGGTTCCATAGTGTAGTGGTCAGCCGTCTGCTTTACACGCAGAAGGTCCTGGGTTCGCACCCTGGTGGAGCCATAATCTATGGTCTATGGCCACGCCACCCTGAACAAGCCTGATCCCGTCTGATCTCGGAAGCTAAGCAGGGTCGGGCCTGGTTAGTACTTGGATGGGAGACCACCTAGGAAGACCAGGTGCTGTAGGCATAAGTATTAATAAAAAATAAATAAATAAAAGCTAAAAGTAAATAAATAAAAGCTAAAACAGTCCCTCGTCTCCAAAGTCCGGTTGTCCAGTTTCTAGTTCACACTGAGGACTGGTTTAAGTCCTGTTCAGGAAATTTCATAGGTGCCAAAGGCGGGGGTGACATCCTTCTACCACCCGACCCCTATCGTTGGCCACCCATCTTATTGAACAGATCCCAGTCAATTCAAAAAGAGTGAAAGGGGTCCACCCCGTGGACACGTAGCGTCAGGCCACAGGGGCGTGGGTGGTGCCAGGTAAGCCCAGCTCCTCCTGGCCACCCACGACCCCTCAGTTGCTGGCATCTGGTCGCACAGAGCGCCAGAACCTACAAGTCCAGGGACGCTTAGGACTCAGTGGCGGTGGGCAGAGGCAGTAAGGGAGGCCTTCTTTTCTGATGGGTAACGAACCCTCAACCGCCTGCGCCCCTTTGAGATGTATCCTGAAACACCGGGACCAGTTGGATCCTCTGTCCTTAAAGAAATGGCGCCCGATCTTCTGTTCAGATATGTGGCCAAGTACGTCTCGATGACGGGAGGGCTGGCCACCCGAGGGAAGTGTAAATTACGATGCCATCCACAGCTAGACCTCTTCCGCAGACAGGAGGGCAAGTGGTCAGAGGTGCCCTATACGCCACTTTTTTCCTTTTTTGGCTGGAGAGATAACACTCATGTCGAACCTGGAAAACTGCCCCCGCTCCTCCGGCTGCCATCTCCTGCCCTCCTTGCCAAACAAAGGCTTCATTAACAACTCGGCCACAAACAAACCCCAAATATCCAGAAAAGTCCGACCCAAAACATTCGACCCTCGCTTCAAGTGCCCCGCTGGCTCCACCAACCCGTCCCCCTTATCCGGGGTTCTCTGCTCTGCGGTCACCTAATAGGAGACCTCGTAAATGCAGACACGATCTGCTCCCACTACAAGGCATGTCTAGTGGATCTGGCACAAAGAGGGTCTAAGTCCCCTTCTCTCTTCAGGATCTTTGGGGGATCTGGACAAGTTTTCAGATGACCCAGAAAAATATATCGAAGCCTTCCAAGATCCGCCTCAGGTGTTTGAACGTTCTTGGGCAGATGCTACGCTGCTGCGGAACCAGACTTTGATGAGTTCCGAGGAACAAGGTGCTTCCGCCATTGGCTGAGAAGTGTGGAGATGCCCTATGCTCAGCATCCTGTGACGAGCGTTCCAGAGGAGATGATCTCCCTGGGCCCCTCTCCATGGGCAAACAGGCTGTGCCCGTCCATGATCCCCAGTGGGGTCCCAACGCCCCCATAGGCAAATGGCAACGAAGACACTTCCAGGCAGGTATCTTGGAGGACTGACAAGGTCAAGCCCCTTAATTATTCTAAGCTGTCGACCCTTGGCATTTTCAGAAAGGCTGAGAGAAGCCTTAGTCAAACACACTGCTCTCGCACCAGAAACCGTAGAAGGCGAACTAATTTTAAAGGACAAGTTTGTTACTCGATCCACCTTTGACATTCAGAAGAAACTACAGAAGTTGGCTGTAGGACCTGAAGGAACTCCAGATCGACTCCTCAAAGTCGCCACTTCAGTCTTTTATAATAGAGACCAAGAGGAGGCACAGGACCAGGAAAGGAAAATTAAGAAAAAGAGATATTAGTGGCAGCCTTACAAATGGCTTGGTGTCAGGGCACCCGGGGTCAAAATACCAGCCGTTACAGTTCCGGACAGCCAGACCAAAGGGGAAGAAGATCGCCCAGGATGGCAGGGACCACAGAGGAGACCCCTTGGGCCCGGTCCTATCTGCAGAGGTAATCACTGCAAAGCAGATTGTCCTCGAAGGCCTCTACCCTCGGGGCCAATTCTGGCAGCCCAGCAGACCCAACAGGACTGATGGGGCTGGGGGTCCTCTCTATGGCTCCTTTAACCCAGTGGTCCATAGGGACACCAGAGCCCCATGTGATCCTAGAGGTCGAAGGAAAGACCATCAATTTCCTTCTGGATTCAGGAGCCACTCTCTCTGTCCAGCTCTGTAATCCTGGAACCCCCTCCACCCGCTGTGTGACCATATGAGGAGTCACTGGGAAGCCAACTACTGAATTCTTTTCTCATCCTTGAGGCTATGTGTGCGGAGACTTTATATTCTCTCACTCCTTCCCAATCATGCCGGACAGCCCTACCTCGTTATTAGGGAGAGACATCATGACTGAATTAGGAATCGGCATTTTAGTGGCCCCAGGACAGACTCAAAACTGCCTTCCTTTAGTTGAAACCGACGTTAGCCTTAAGGCGTGGGCCACTCAAGGGTCCTATGGCTGAGCTTTGATCGCCATGTACGTTCACATTTATCCGAAGGACCCCGCCTTTTTTCTCTGCCAAAGCAATACTCTTTAAAACCTGAGCCATGGGAAGGTCTCATTAAAATAACAGAAAATTTAAAGGGAAGCGATTGTCCATGTAATGCTCCCATTTGGGGGAGTACAGAAACCGAATGGAGAATGGAGACTCATTCAAGACCTTCGTATTATTGACAAGGCAGGAGTTCCTATTACGCAGTAGTCCCCAACCCTTGTGCTGTACTTATCCAAATTCCTGAGGAAGCCAAATGGTTTACAGTACTAGGTCTTAAAGATGACTTTTTCTGCATTCCAGTGCACCCTAGCTGACCTGGCCTGAAATAAACAGAGCTCCCAACAATCAGTCTGTGACTGTTCCGTGTGCACACACAAGGGCCCAACGAGCGACACAGCTCATCGCCCTTCTTGACCACCTTGGCGTCCCCGCAGGGGTGGGCGCTGCCGGATCAGCCACCTCCCTCCCTTATTACCAGGGTCTGGCTAAAGGTCTACCTGGCAATTTAGATGACATATCCAAAAGCATCCTTAGTCTACAAAATCAATTAGACTCCTCAGCGGGCGTAGTTCTTCAAAACCGCAGGGGACTTGATTTTCTAACAGCTGAGAAAGGGGGACTCTTTCTTCTTAGAGGAAGGTTGCTGTTTTTATGTTAATCAATCGGTCTTAGTAAGGAATGTGGCTGAAAAGCTCACCGACAGGGCCTCAAGGATGTGCCAACAGTTGAGCGAATCATGGGGGCCCTGGTCTAAGACTGGGAACCGGGCATCCGGCTTCCTCCCTCTGCAGGGACCATACTGATAGCCCTGGCGTCCGAGACCTGTCTACTACGTCTTTTAACAAAGTTTGTTGCTTCTCGCCTAGAGGCCGTCAAGCTGCAAATGGTCCTCTATACTAAATTCCGAATGAACACAACCTTCTACTGTGGACCCTTAGGGAGACCCAGGACCACCCCTGACTGCGCTCCTTCTGACGCCCTCCTTAGCATGAAGCATCCAGGGGGCCCTCATCCCTTTACCTCATCCCCTCACCCCAACGGCAATCAGGGCTACGCGTTCAGAGGGGTGACTGAGATAGAACAGCTAGTAAATGTCAGGCGGAATAGGGCAGTCCACGGTAGGAACACCCAGTTGGGGGCCACACCCAGCCCCGTGCTGGCACCCTGGAGCATGAGGTGGAGACGTGCGAATTAGAAAAAACACACAGAGATGTTGGAGACGTGCCAACCAATAAGAATACACACACACACACACACACACACACACACACACAGACTTTTAAACCAATCAGAAAAAAACACAAAGAAACCTTGGAGACGTGCCAACCAATCAGAAAAAGAAAAAACCACGAAGATTTTTAAACCAACCAATCAGAAAAAAATACACAGAGACCTTGGAGCCATGACAACCAATCAGAGAAAAACACACAGAGACCTTTAAACCAACCAATCAGAAAGAGGCACATCCCATCAAACCACGTCTCTCCAAGCCGGACCCAGTAGCTAGCTTAAAAACCTGTAAAAGCAGCAGCGTTTTCCTGCTCGGGGGCATCCCACTTTCCGGGACCTCCTCTCGCAAGAGAGCTATTGACTGTGTGCTTTCAATAAAGCCCATCGCTTAAGAAAAAAGAGTGGCAAAGGAGAGACGGAGCTCTAAACCTCATACACAGCAGGCCCTCAAATCACACTGTTTTGTTCATTTCCTCATAACATTGATGGAATGCTGGAGAAACATGACTCTTGTTTACATCGATTGACCTGTGGTAAAACTGGTTTTACTGTACGTCATTCCGCTTAAAGTTGCAGAATTTATTGAAGACATCAAGCTAAGACTTAGCTGTACTGCTGGAGGGAAGGTAAAACAGTGTATCTAACGTGGGGAGGTTGCGAGAGAACTAAAAATGTTAATCAAGCCGCAACCGGAGACTGCAGCGTGCTGATCAGGCCTGCAGCCAGGCCTGGAGGACCCTGCAGAACACAGGGACATTTCCGCTGGGATCTCACAGGGACATTTCCGCTGGGATCTCTGCAGCGCATTCCCTAAGGGGACCCTAAGGCTTGGGAACTGCCGCAGGCCCTTCCTGCTATAACCTCTTCCTCTTCCTCACTGTATGTCCACATCAAAGGAAACGGGAGCTAAAGGATGACATAGCACCTGAATTCCCTGGTTACTCGGGGTCCCTCTCAGTGCTTCTCCTCTGTCTCTCTGTCTCTCTGTCCCTTTCGCTTTCCGCCTCTGACAGGAGACCACACCATCTGGGGAGCGTTACCCCTTTTCTAATCGACTCTCCTTTCGACTCCTCTTTGCCGTGCATGTTGAATTCTTTCCGCACTCTCCGCTGAGGCCCCTCCTTCTCTTGTGCAGGGCGTGGTCTCCCCTCTCGCACTTTGTAAATGACATTTACTATACAGTTAAAATATGCTTAATATATATGTGCATTTACACTCTTACTTATTTACCCAAGAGATAAAAGTACGTCTCTATACAAACTCATACATAAAGGTTCACAGCAACCTCATTCATAATTGCCCCAAACTGGAAAAAAAATGTCCATCAGACAGAATGGAGATGCAAACCTTGATATTTTCATACAACAGAAGAAAAAAAATGCAACGAAAAGGGATGAACTATGATAGTCTCGATACAATGTACAAAACATGCCGAGCGAAAGAAGCCAGACGCAAAAATACGTATTATGGGATTCCATTATTATGAAACTCGAGAAGACAAGAGCCTCGTGTATGGCCCGGAAAGCAGAGCAGTGCTTGCTTGGGGACGGAGTGGGGTGGGAACGAACTCGATGGGGTGACGCGCATGTCCTGTGACTGGACTTAGAAACCTGGCAAATGCGTTTAGCCTCATCCGAACACACACTTAAACAGGCGTTTGCTGTTGTTCATACAGTACATCTCAATATAGCTGATTAAAAAAAAAACCTTACCTGGCTTCTTATTCTTTTTTAATATCGAGATGAACTCTTAAAAATCTTATATTTATTTAAAAATTATTTTTTAATATCAAAATATTAATTTAGTTACATTAGGAAGCATTCGCACCTTGCATTTGCTTCAAAATAATCCAGTGTCTGTGGGGAAAGGGAGCCACACGGAAGAGGCGAGCTGGCTGCGAGCTGCCAATTACTGAGGCCAGGTGCTGGGTGTCGGGCGTTGATTGTGCTGCTCTGCCTAATTTCGACTGTGTCTGCGATTTTTGATTTAAACCATGTAAACACCTAGTGGATCGAACTTGTTTACGAAAACATCACCGTTAGCGTGTCAGCTGCCATCCGACGTCTGCTGTCACCTCCCCCCCGCACAGTCCCATCCCGACTGCGTGTACAGTTTTTCAGGGTGTTCTTTACATTTTCTCTGCTGTCCTTTACTTTTCCCTTTTATCTTTGTCAACAGAAGTTTTCATACTAGATCAACTTGCATGACATAGGTAAGTCAAGACATAGATAATTTGGAGAAGAATTAGTTAAACCCCTGAGGCTGGTTCTGTGACCATCGGTGATCCTGGCCTGGCAGCAGAGAGAGCCTTTTAGGGACAAATGACACAACGGAGTGTGGAGAAATAACGTTCTGTTGGGTGAAGTTGAATAACAGGTCTGCTTAACATTTTGATTGAAATAAACAGAACAAAGAAACCAATTCAGCACAATGAACACAAAGAAAGACAGTATAAAAAATTTTAACGGGAAAGGAAATTGGACTTAATTATCTTTATCCTACCTTTCCCTTTTAAGGCATCAAATTCTTGCTAACTTGAGGGAATGCTGGCTCCAGGCTCAGGGTCACATGAGCGGGGCTCAGGTCCAGAGTGCTGAGCCTGTTCCTGACTAACGCCAGTGAGGGCAGGTTCCACGCTGACAGAGCCTTTAGATTTTCCAGTGAGATTGAAGCTCAGGATGAAGTCAGAATAGAAACTGATTAAAAATGTAGAAGAAAGTGTTCAACTATGTAGGTAGGAATGCCCTTTAGAGCGGCTAATGTCCCCTTCAGTTTCTTAGTGTTGTATAAAATGGATAAGGCATTTCCTCCCTGATTCTATTGTCTCTAGAACTACCAGTTCTTTCTGTGACTAAGACCCCAAACTGCTTTCCTAATGAGCCAGAGCAGACAAAAAACATGTGCTAATTACCCACCAAGAACATAAGCTTCTGCAGTCACAGTCCGATATGATGGATCGGAATTCTGTTCTCTGGAAACCAGCACATGACAGATGAACTGGGAACTGTTCTCAGTGTTGAACTCAAACAATGAAACATCAGGACGCTGAAGAGGGCAAGCTGCAGGGGGCCGCGCAGCCCCCACCATGCAAGAGCTCCGCCGTCCATCAGAGGCAATTCCTTCACCTAACCACGTCGTCTTGCGAAATGTGCCACCTTAGAAATAAGAGATTAAAGCAGTGCAAGGAAAAAGAGTCTGACTATAGAACAAGGGTCGAAATATTCCCAGAACAAGGTCATATTCCATCTGCTTCTTTTCCAAGGTGTCCCGTATTCGGTCGTTCCGAAGCTCTCAGGTAGAGAGCATGACACGTGAGCTCTTTGTGGGAGAAACAGGAGTAGAAACCATCACTCCTGCCTCTGGGAAGTTTACACTCTCTTTCGGTCAAAGAGATAACTATGTCATGAGTAAAATGGTACAAATGATCTGTATGTTTATAACAGACACACATGATACAATATGATGCGGACACAGACATCTGTGTGTCTGTCTAATCTGTCCCATGTGGTGCTACATGTTACGGGCAGTGGGTACTCCATGTCCAGTAAGGAAGGAAAGATTCAGAAAGAAGGAAATGCTTCATGGGAGACTAGCTAAATCTGAAAATATAAATACAATACATAAAATAATAGAGGAGGGAAGTGCTTCAGGGACGGGGGACAGTAAAATCAGAGGCTAATAATGTGAAGGAAAGATGAAGAACGGTGCAGCTGTGCTATCGGAATCAGGCAGGAGCCGGGCAAGCCCTGGGCGCCGGTCTTCGGGAACTTGGACTCTGTCCTGAGAGCAGTGCGGAGTCACTGAAATGCTTTCAGTAGAAGACACGGGTCAGAGAGATGGTCCTTCCATGAAGGATTTTGGGAAGCAGTGCTTTTAGACAAAGGGCAAGAGTCAAATCAACATTTAGAAGTGCATTGACCTTAAGTGATGAATAAAGCACATTTCTAAGTAGTAGTAAACTCCTAATAAAAGGAGGTGCTTAGAGTCTGCGCGCATTGACAAATTTCAGAGCAATTCAACACAAAACACTTGCTGCACAGTGCTTTTAAGCCGCATGAGAAACACAGCAGGGTATGTCATGGAATTACAAAGCGCCAAGCAGATGGTATCGTCCTGGTCGGTGGTGGGAAGACAGAAAAGATGCCATGGGGAGAGCTGATCTATGAGCATCCTGCAGAGTGAGGCGGGGTTCGGACTGTGGGAGGCGTGAGAGGGGAGAATGGAGGGACTGTTCTTTGAGAAAAATAGTCCTCTCCTTGGAGCTGAAGTTTCCTCAGGAAGCTTTAAATTTTACGGTTTGATTCATGCTGACGCTGGATGATAACCACCCCGTCACTGCGGGTGTGGGAAGCAAAGGACCAGGGGCGGCGGTGCCGGCGGGAATCGTAGCAGACGAGGCCTTGATGGAGCTCGGGGTGCTGCAGCGTCCAGGGACAGAGCGACAGGCCGGACACAGAGATGAAGCTGGGCGCCCGGGGGCGGGTGCCCAGAACGTTGTAAGAAAACCATTTCACGAGACTTCTGTCGCGTAGGCGTCTGAGGTTAAGCTTTAGATTGCCAAAGCATACCCACGAAGACACCAGCTCGAATAAACATATTTCCAGATATAAACACATCTGCTAATAAAACACTACGTAAGAAACAAGCCGCGCCGCCCATGAGCTTCTTTTATTTCTTAATTTTTCAATTAGAATTAACATCCAACATTATTTTATACTAGCTTCAATTGCACGGCACCGGAGCCGCACCAGGACGTCGGTGCCATCCGCAGAGCGAGGCCCCCGCGGCCGGGCGCGCGCGGCATCATGCGCCGCGGTCACGGCACCGGCGGCTCTGTGCCCTGCCTGCTCGTCGCGTCCCCAGGGATATTTTGCAGTCGCCGATCCGTACTTCTTATCCCCTCACCTTTTCCGCCCAGCTCCCCACCCAGCCCACCCTTCTATCTGGCAATAAGCAGTTTGTTCTCTGTATATATGATTCTGTTTCTATTTTTAGTTGTTGTTTGTTTTTTTGTTTTTTGTTTTTTTCTTGCGAGGCAACCTGTGGTCGACCTCACAGATTGCAAGGACCTTGTCAGCTTACAATCCCTTATTTTTTATTTTTTATGCTTACAGCACCTGGTCTTCCTAGGTGGTCTCCCATCCAAGTACTAACCAGGCCCGACCCTGCTTGGCTTCTGAGGTCAGATGGGATCGGGCTTGTACAGGGCGGCACGGCGTAGACAGATTCTGTTTCAATTTTGTATGTTCGTTCATTTTGTTCCTTAGATTCCTCATGTAAGTGAAATTATATGATATTTGTCTTCCTCTGCCTGACTTATCTCACTAAGCATGATATCCTCTAGGTCTGCCCGTGTAGTTGCAAATTGTAAGATTTCATTTTTTATGGTCAAGTAATATTCCATCGCATATGTGAACCACAATTTCTTTATCCAAGCATCTACTGATTAGCACTTCGGTTGCTTCCATATCTTGGCTACTGTAAATAGCACTATAGTGAAAACAGAATCGCACATGTTTTGGTTTTCTTTGGCTAGATACCCAGCAGTGGAATTCCTGGGTCATAGGTAGTTCTACTTTTAATTTTTTGAGGAACCTCCAAGTTGTTTTCTGTAATGGCTGCACCAATTCGTAATCTTACCAGCAGTGCACAAGGGTTCCCTTTTCTCCATGTCCTCACCAACGCTTGTTTGTTGATTTATTGATGATGGCCATTCTGAAAGGCATGAAATGATGTCTCATCGTGGTTTTAATCTGCATTTCTCTGATGATTAGTGATGCTGAACAACTTTGCATGTCTATTGACCATCTATCTGTATGTCCTCTTTGGAGAAATATCTATTCAGGTCCTCTGCCTATTTTTTTTCTTTTTTAATTTTTTAATATATTTTTAAGTTACAGTTGACATACAGTGTTATATTTGTTTCAGGTGTACAACATAGTGATTAGACATTTATATAACTTGCGAAGCGATCATTCCCATAAATCCAGTACCCATCTACACCATACATAGTTATTACAATATTACTGACTATATTCCCTCTGCTGTAGTTCACATCACTACTGTTACTTTGTAACTACCACTTTGACTTCCTAGTCCTTTTCCTATTTTCATCCCTCCCCCCACACCCCCTTCCATCTGGCAACCATCAAAATATTCTCTGTATCTATGAGTTTTTTTCTGTTTGTTCATTTATTTTGTTCTTGAGATTTTACATATAAGTGAAATCATTTGCATTTTTCTTTCTCTGTTTGACTTACGCCACTCGGCACATTACCCTCTAGGTCTAGATGGCAAGATTTCATTCTTTTTCTATGGCTGAGTTATATTCTATTGTATATATGTACTACCTCTTCTTTATCCATTCATCCATCAATGGGAACCCAGTTTGCCTCCATATCATGGCTATTGTAAATAATGCTGCAATCATATAGAGATCTATATAATTCACAAAGTGATCACCCCACTAAATCTAGCACCCCTCTTGCCCCTTACATATTTATTACAATATTATTAATATTTTCCTTGTGCTACACTTTATATCTCCGTGTCTCTATTGTAACTATCCATTTGTGCTTCTTAATCCCTTTGCCCTTTTTCGCTGTCCCCCCCAAACCCCCTCCCATCTAGTAGCTCTCAGAATATTCTCTGTATCTGTGAGTTTATTTCTATTTTTGTTGTTGTTGTTGCTGTTGTTGTTGTTGATTTTGTTCTTTAGATTCCACATGTATGTGAAATCATGCAATATATGTCTTCCTCTATCTGACTTACTACATTCAGCACATTATCTTCTAGGTCCATCATAAAATATCTTTTTCTATCCTCTTCCTTTTAGTCTGTGTGAGTCTTTTAATCTGAAGCAAGTCTCTTGTAGCAGCATATGTAGGGGTCTTGTTTTCTTATCCATTCAGCCACTCTATCTTTTGGTTGGAGCACTTAACTCTTTTCCATTTGTGGTACTTGTTGATAGAATTGAGGTACTTGTAGTTATTACCATTCTTTATTCATGTTTTTGATACATGCTTTTTTTCTTCTTAAAGAAGTCCTTCCAGCATTTCCTGTAACACTACCTTGGTGTTGATAAATTCCTTTAGCTTATTTTTGTCTGGAAAGTTCTTTATCTGTCTTTCGACTCCAAAAGATAGGTTTACTGGATAAAGTATTCTTGGTTGCAGATCCTGGGTTTTCATCACGTGGACTATTTTGTGCCAAGCCCTTCTGTCCTGCATAGTTTCTTTTGAGAAATCAGCTGCCAGTCTTATGGGTAACTAACTGCTTTTCTCTTGCTGCTTTTAAGATTCTCTCTCTGTATTTGACCTTTGGCATTTTAATTACGATGTGTCTTGGTGTGGGCTTCTTTGGGTTCATCTTTCTTGGGACTCTCTGAGCTTCCTGGGGTTGTATGTCTATTTCCTTCGCCAGGTTAAGGAAGTTTTCCATCATCATTTCTTCAAATATATTTAAAACTTTTTGTTCTCCCTCTTTAGGTCCCCCTATGACACAGACGTTGTTACCCTTAATTTTTTCCCATAGGCTCCTTAAGTTATTATTATATTCTTGGTTTCTTCTTACTTGCCGTTCTGATTGGGCGACCTTGGTTTCCCCATCCTCTATATTGGTGGTTCTACCTCTTCTTCATCCACCGTTGATTCTACTATACTCTTCATCTCAGATAATGTGTTCTTCATGTCTGACCGGTTCTCTTTTATAAGTTCCATTTCCATTTTTATGTTTTTTATCTCTTTGTTAAAGTTCTCATTGACTTAATCTACACTTCCCCTATTAGGATCCAATAAGTAATAATCAACTGGCTAACTAATGGATACAGAAGTTAGCACGTTTTGGCACTTCGAAGTTGCTTAGTTATAAAAAGTATCTGCGCATCCGCATAGCTTCTCCAAAAACGATTCCGCCAGCCTCGAAGCTTGGAGGGCGTACGAGTCTCACACCCGCTATGGGCCGTCGTTTGTCCAGTTCAACCCCTTCAGCCTCCGTGGCTGTTCTTCCTGCTGCTTGGTGTTTGCAGGTATGAATTCCTACATCTTCCATTTCAAATCCTCTGTTTCCATACATGTCCCCTGCTCCGTATGTCTCTGGACAGGAGAGACTTTTCTCCCTCCCCTCCAGGTGAGCCCCTGCCTGTCAAGCCCGGATCCTGCTACCTCAGTTGTTCCCAAGGGTTTTAATAAGCGCGGCCTTTTTCTTGTGTGCTCCTTGCCACCCCGCCCCCCACCCGCCCAAAGACCCAGCAGTCTCATCTCATGTCACCTGACACTCTGTCTCTCTCCTCTGTGGCCTCTAGATCCTTTTTCTCCCAAGAGACTTTCTACTCTGATGCACACGTTCTGTGGACACCTGAGCTGCCCACCGTAGGCGCCACAAGGCGCTTGTGGTTACTGAGCACTTGAAATGGAACTAGTGAGATTTGAAGTAATGAATTTTTCTTTGCGTTTAATTTCGAGTTAAAATTCATATACAGCAAATGCTATGATACTGAAAGATCAGTGGACTTTCTCAAGCATAGTTTCTCATTTGAGCAACAGAACACAGACAAGTATTTGAATGTTTTCCAAATGTATTTTCTATTTCAAAAGAATCGAAATAGCTTCTCGATTCTCCCCTAATTCCTGATGCCTGGAAGAGAGGTTACTTCTTATGAGATGGACACCTAAGCGCATTAGGACTTGAATTCCCTCTGCTTAGGTAACTGAAGTCTTTCCTCCTGCCCACTGAAAGAGGAAGTCCAAACATCTGTCATTCGCAAAGGCCATTGGCGTCTCTAAAAGGCAGCCCGTGCCTTTCTCCTTCCTGACTTCTGCCTATGCTGCCATCGGGCCGAGCGCTGTCCTCAGAAAGCTACTCTTACTTTTTACATTTTCGCCCGACGTGCTGCTTTATCCTCGGCCTCGCACATCCCTCTCCCTCTCTATACCCACCAAGCTGTACGGTCTCTTCTCGGCTTCTCTGAGAATCTTCCATAGACCAAATCAGCCTATGAAAATTGGAATCCTTCAGTATCTTTCTTTTAAATATATACTGAAGTCGAACTATATTCCAGGCAAACGTTAAAAATAGTGGTTAATAATGACAATAATAATAATAATAGATTAATATTTGTTGACACCTTATGTGCCAGTCTTTATTTTTTGTTATAAGTGTACCTGAGTCATTTCTTCTCATAAGTAACCAATGAGTGAGATATCACTATTATATAAATATTACAGATGGATCTGAGGCACATAAGAGTCAAACGCCGGGGTCTCAGGACCAACAAATGCCAGCGAGCTCTCACTCCTGCAGGAATTATCTCACAGTGGTTGCCAGTTCTTATTCCTCATCGGTACTAAAGAATTCCTAAGTTGTATACCTTTTAATTTTGGTTTCTTTGTTGTCATTACCCTTTGTTTCATTATTACCATTTTGTTACTTAACATCTCACAGATGTTGACCTTTCCTTCCCAGTCACGGTCCCTATGTTAGGGTGTCTGTCCCCTTATGTCCCGTAAGCACCTAACATCATATTGTAGGCAATGGTCTTTAAACTACAGCTATGAGCCATTTGTAGGTTCTGAAATCAGTTTACTATTTACTTCACTCACGATGCACTATTTCAGTGAAATGGAATGCAGTAGTATCAAACTGTGGTCCATTTATACAATGGGATGTTATTCCGCAATGACAACAAAGAATGAGCTTTCACAAACATTTTGGAAATAGTAAAATAATGGAGGCAGGAAGATGGTCAGTGACCGCCGAGGACTCACGGGGAGGCAGGAGTGAGCGATGAGCAGATAGAACACAGGAGATCTTGAGGGCAGTGAAACTTTCATATGATAGTGTCGGTGGACACATGTTACACAGTTGTCAAAATCTATAGAATGTACAACGCCCCCTCCTTAGCCACGATTTAGCTAACGTAGTTTCAGCTGCCTGTGGTCAACGGCGGTCTGAAAACATTAAATGGAAAATTCCAGCAATAAACAATTCATAAGTTTTAAGTCGCATACCATTCCGAGGAGTATGATGAAAGCTCACACTGTCCTGCGTTGTCTGGCCAGGGACGGGGACCACCCTCGTGCCCGGCATCTCCAGGCCACATGCAGGTCCGACGGCTGGTCACTCAGCCGCCCTCTGGGCCGTCAGACCAGTGGTCGAGGGAAAGAGAGCGCGCGCTCACAGAACTTTCACTAGAGTATATTGTTGCAATTGTTCTATTTTATCATTAGTTATTAGTGTTAATCTCTTCGCGTGCCTAATTTATATTTTAAACTTTATTGTAGGTGTTTACATGTAGGAAAAAAAAACAGTACGATTTGGTACTATCGACAGTTTCAGGCATCTGTTGGGGTTCTTGGACACAGCCCACATTTGAGGAGGCATGACTACGCAAAACGAAGACGGAACCTCCACGTACACTTGGATTTATTTAGTGTTAACTAAAGATGAATCAGTACTTGTTTAATAATTGTAACAAATGCGCCTCACTAATGCAAGGCGTTAATCATAAGAGAAACCCGGGGAGAAGGGAGGTGAGGAGAGGGGTGAACAGGAATCTCCATAGTCCCTGTTCAGTTTTCTGCAAACCCAAAACTACCTTAAAGAATAAAGTCTTTTAATGAAAAAAATAAAATATTCTCAGCATGCCATGCATTGTGAGAATAAATATCGTTTCAGGAAACGTTTGTTCCAGTTTTAGATACCTATGTGGCCCGCATGGACGCACTGGTCCCAATACATATATATGATGTATGTCTTATTGTGGATAAGAAGTCAAAAATTTTAAAAGCCACCATTTCAGAGATTATCATAGCTACACTATATCTATTTGCTGATTGAAAAGCCATCTTGGGATGTCCGCAGCGACCGTCGGCCGGCCGTCTGCACGGGGGGGCGCGGCCTTCGCCGCAGACGCCGGCAGGTGCAAGGTGCGAAGGCGATGCTCGGCCTGCTTCTCAGGTGGCCGCGCGCACAGGGCTGAGCCGCCTGTGAAAGCCTCTGACGGTGGGTGTAATCGCACCGGTCCAGAAGGTGGAGACGGCGGCACCGATTCTCTCAGGACGTTTGTCGGTCTTCCCGATTTAAGCTTCGTGAAATATTGGGAGTATCTTGATTTTTCTTCTTAGCGCCGCAGAACTGCGTCGCAGCCTCAAGACAACGTCAGACCAGGTTCTTAGGAAATGTTTGAAATGACCCATGAACACGGAGACTGACCACTGCTGTCCCCTCGCCGTGCTCAGGAGCGAGGCTCAATGAGACGCAAGTCTAGTTTTTGACTGATTTCTAGCTTTCTGCAATCGTCATTAGTAAAGCGTAGATGTGTTTATTTGATCGATTTTGTTTTGTTGTTGTTTGGTTGTTTTCTCTTTTTTCTTTCTTTCCGTTGTTTGGATTTTTGTTCACTTTTTATTTATTTTTTATCTATCTATCTATCTATCTATCCATCCATCCATCTATCTATCTATTTATTTATGTTCACCTGAATTCCTGTGTCTGGGAGGAAGTCAGGGCCGGCGGCGTCCTGGCGCGGGGCCCGGTCTGCCTGACCTCTGCTTCCTGTCTTTTCGTGGCCCCTGTTAGGCTCTTCCTGTTTCTTCTGTCCTTTTTCAATACAGGTCACTTTTATCTCAGAGCTTTGACTGTTATCTCAGCAAACTTAGGAGGACATCGAGAGTTAACACAGTGAATTTTGTCAACGGTTTGCTAACCCCCCGAATCCGATATAAGTCACATTCAACACACTCACTTTCCCTGCTGCACATCCCAGGAGAGGGAAACGTGACTGCTCCCCTGTGCAAATACACCGAAGGTGACCTTGGCATGCATCTACGCCGCAACCGTCCACGGATGGGATCGTAGGGAAAGGAAGGATGTACGGTAGTAAATTAATTTCTAGTTTACTACCTATTTGTAGGACTATTTATGTTTTTAAGGAAGAATAAATAAAACTAAAGCTGTGTATATGAGATTTGCATATGAAACAACAAGCTAATTTTACATTTGGGGCAGGAATTAAGCAATGCAAATTTACTCTTAAAGTTCGTGTGGTGCCAATCAAAATGTATCTGTTTAACAGTTTATTAGTTGAAACCAGCTCTTTCCACTGGAAGACTTCAATATTCCTATAGAGACTTTTTGTAAAAATACAGATTCCCGGATCCTACCTCGGGCCACTTGAATTAGAATCTCTGGAAATGGTACCCAGAAATCTTTTTCTTTAAAGAAATCTCTGGAGAATTTTGATGATTTAACCAGTGGGATACAATCTTGGGTGGGAAGTGAAAATCATTTAAATATCAAAACAGTCTTCTAAAATATACGTAACACTTTAAAAATCAACTTATTTTTTTCTCAGTCGCGAAATCAGGTTTCATAAATGTGACACGCAAATCTACCTCCTAGGTCTCCCTTCCAGCCCCGTACAGAACTGTAAGCTACCCACACATTACAAACTAGTGTCATTTAAAAAATATACTCATGACATCATAAAGCACTTTATCGTTGCCTATAAATATGTACAGAGTTCTTTATTTCAAACCCACAGTGCAACTCAGCCCATCTCTGCTAGCTCATGTACATAGCCTGGGAAGGAAAGTAGCTTTTATTCTATGTTTGATTTATCACTGATTCAACAGTATCAAAGCATTTTTTAAATTCCTACTGCGTGTGGCCCTGTTCTTTACGCTCTGCATGCGAGTTGCAGGCACACTGGTCTCGTTTCCTTAGAACTAACAGACCTTCTGTATATATCCAAAATACTTTCCAAACATTTTCATTTTTTATTCTGTGCAGTGGAGAAGACAATTACCCTTGTCCATTTGGCTGAGGGCCCTGTAGGTTTAGCAGATTTGTCTTATTCCTCGACCCCTCGTCTTCAGCCTCTCCTCTCCTCAGCCATCTGGGCTCCTCTTCCTCCTCACGCTCCTGTGCAGACTTCTGCGAGTCCCTTGAGGCCACGCGAGGCACCTTGTCCAGGCCCCTCTTTGCCGCCCTCTCTGATATGCCAGCCTCTGCCTCCCCTTCACCCTCTGCTGGCCTCCCCCGTTGCCTCCTCCTCACCCCTTCTGTCTGGCCCTGGGCTTTCTCGGTCGCCCTCCTGGAAGTTCTCTTTCCAGCTATCAGTGTCATGAGACATTGCTGGAGAGCTCCACAGCCGTGCAGACAAGGTCCCCGGAAAGGGCCGTCTGCCTCTCAGCACACTCCTCTTGGCCTTTCATGATCCCTAGTTTGCTCTTCACGGCGGCTTTGCCGGAGGTCACCCTCATTTTGTGCCCCTAATTCTGTACATGTCCTGCCATCCAGAGGTCTCTCGGAACACTCACCTCTTGCTTTTCTGAGCATCCCGGAGTTCACACAGGTGCCGGCCAGTCCTCTGCGGCATGTCGGTCCCTGGCCCTCTCCTCCTGTCGCCCACTCTGTCTTAGAGAAGAAACTAGGACACTCGCTCCCTTCAACTAGGACAGTCACTCCTCTACCTGGACTCTCTTTGTCTCGTCACAAGAAAATGCATTTTTTTTTGTAACTACGGCAACAGATGTTAACTTGACTATTGTGGTTATCATTTTGCAATATTTACAAATATCAAATCATTATGTTATATACCTGCAACTAATATAATGTTATATGTCAATTATGCCTCAATAAATTAACATTCTTTTCTTCAAAAATGTAAAATCCTTTTGACCTCGCCTCTCAGTCTTCTTTTCACTCGTAGAGAAGCCCGGGGGCCACGGCGTGCCTGGCGCGGTCCTCCAGGAGCACGTTTCCGGCTGTCCGGCCCCTGCCAGGCGCATGCGCATCGCTGGCCCCCCCCCCCCAGGTCCCCTCTCATTTTAATTAACGATTTTGCTTTCTGCTCCTTAATTACCCTGAAGTATTGGTCCTAAAGGTTACTGGTGAACCCTTATTTTTCTTAAACTAAGCTCTTTCCCCCAGTTTTTCTACCTGAAAACTTCTTAGAATATGGGGCACTTGTTACCTAGTTCTTGACATTGCCACTGACACTACTTCAGGATCCTTGTGTTCTTCCACATTCTCTTGCTGCTTCCTGGGTTTGGACTGGGTTTTCCACCTCTTGCCTCCTGAAATAGTTGCTCCGTAAGACTCAGTTTGCTTCTCTTCTTTTACACTCTTCCCTTCCCGGCCTGCAGCTCCCTGTCTCTCAAACCACTTCTGCAGCTATGACGTAGTCGGGTCATCTTTGTATTTTAACTTTTCACCCACCTCTGCAGAGCCTGGTTTCTGTGTTGCTGATTGTTTATAGAGCTGAATGAGCTGCCCTCACACCAAACCCATCGTCTCTAAGACTCAGATCTACTTACTGTCTTTCTGAAAATTCATACATGTGCACATATGCTTCCTTTCCCTTTTATCTTAAAGGAATTAGTATTCTCCTGATCCTTTTGCCTTGTGAAATATGTGCATAATCTCCTTTTTGCTTCACATTCAGTCATTTGAGGAGTCGTTTTGAGACCGGACTGGCCCTTGTTGTTCTTAGGATGAATGCAGGATGCACCTAAGCCAAGACCATCAGGGAACTTTTAAGAACAAGATTCATTGCTCACAGGCCCGGAGGGCTCACAGCAAATTTCAGAGTAAAGAGAAAAGGGTGACCTGAGGCTCTGCCTTTTTGGGGGTCTGATGGTGGGGTCCCTAGGGTTTCAGAAGTTCACTCTATTGACAATTTTAAACATGAGAGTGAGAGTTAGGGTGCAGGAAGGGAAAAGCAGAGTCACTCAAGTGGTCAGTGATTTGGGTCACCTGGGACTTGCTAAAAAAGGAGCTTTATTTAAGGGGCCTCAGGAATAGCATCAAGCATAACATCCCTTGCATCACAGGAGTACAAGAAGGAGGAGAGAGAGGGCAAGGGACAGAGACTTATTTGAGGAGATAATGATGGAAAACTTCTCTAACCCGGTGCAGAAAATAGAAAAACAAGTTCAAGAAGGACAGAGTCCAAACAAGACATGGCACAATTAAAACATGGCAAAGGTTAAAGATAGACTCCCAAAAGCAGCAAGAAGACAGCATCTAGGTACTTACAGGAGAACTCCCAGAAACCATAAACCGCTCAGAAGAAAACATAGGTGGCAAACTCTCTGACATTGCTCCGTAATATTTTTTTTCTGCTATATTTTGTCAGGCAAGGGAAACAAAAGAAAAAAATAAACAAATTGGACTATGTCAAATTAAAAAGGTGTTGTACAGCAAAAGAAACCATCAACAAAACCGAAAAGACAACATACTGAATGTGACATTTGGCTATGATCCATCTGATAAGGGTTAATATCCAAGGTTTATAAAATAATCATACAACTCAACACCAGTACAATTGGAAAATGGTGGCCCTGGAGGGGCACAGGCTTGGCTTGCAGCTGAACCCCTCTCAGGGTGTGCCACTGGACAACTACTATACACAGCCACACTAATGAGACCTGGAGACTGAGGAGCTTTGCTTAGACACAGAAAGACAGCCAAAATGGGAAGACAAAGAAGCAGAAACCATATGAGAGAACAGAACAGAGATCCAGGAAGAACGGAGTCAAGCAACCTAACAAATGCAGAGTTCAAAACACTAGTTATAAAGATATTCGGTGAACTTAGGGGAAGTGTAGATTAAGTGAATGAGAACTTTAACAAAGAGATAAAAAACATAAAATTGGAATTTTTATATCCATATTCAATCTATTAGTTAGTAGGAGAAATAAAAACTATTTGCAAATCTAGTATAAATAGTATCAGAAATGTGCAGTGACTCATGCAGAGGAAGCCCTTGGTAAAGCTATGGATTTACTTTATAATTATAAACTCATTTCTTTGTTTGAAATCCAAAGAGTTAATCATGCATCAGAATAAGATAATAAACCTTAAGAGTTGGTCTTAACTATATGTTGGATATTTAAGGATTAATCTAGGAACTTTTTCTTATTTGAGAGAACTATAAATAGAGCATATACACAATGTTAAATTAAAATTAACAAAGGGGCACAGAGTAGACACTTAAAAATAACGCCATAAAATACATTTCATTGTTCTCAGTTTTTCAGGAATTATGAAATAACGGACTTGTCAGAATAAAAAGGTAAATCTCGTAATTTCTCTCCAAGGAACACAGAGGAAAGGATATGGATATACTAGTGAAATCAGGGACGAAGAAGGCTCATCAAGCAACTAAGGGCAGTGAAGACAGATTAGATATTTTTATTGTGATTTTGCTTTGTTTGAAAAGACAACCTACCAATATAAACATTTCTGAGGTCTAATGTCTTACCTGTTCATACCACATCAAACTGATTTCTCATGAAATTAGAACCTAAATATAATTCTGACCAAGAGGGAAAATGTTATAGTATAAAAAGGCAATGAACGAAGAGAGGGGATTCTCATGTGAGTGTTCTGGTAATAATCTCCACACAGAGACCACACAGGCTAATGACTTTTCCGTGTGGAACCATTAGGCCTGAGAGCTGAGCCAGTCACCTGGTTCTGCAAGGAAGAAGCCCGGCAGGAGCTCGATTATGTCTCGGTGGCTCTCAGTTTATCCAAAACATTCCAAATTGAGCACACTAGTATTCGAGGGTATCGTTTCTATTTTCCTCAAAATCCTTGGGTAAAACTGGATAGATTTGTAACAGCAATGACATAGAAAGAGCGCTGAGACATTTTAGGTATTTCAGCTTCTCTTCACGCCCCACCGTCAAAGGACTGTTTCCAAACTAATTTTATCCACTATAATGTCAATAGATAGAATTGTAATGGATTTGAAATGGAATATACACATAAATTTAAATATACCGAGTATAAATGTTCATATAAATATATCTATTGGTTTTTGTTGTGAAAGTCCCTTTTTTATTTTTAGACTAAGTCCTTTGTCTTAGTTATAGAATTAGAATATTCTTTCCTTTTCTTAAAAATGTGGGCAGCAAAAATTAGTTGCATTTTTTAAATGCTCCCCATTTTCAAAATCAAAAATTCATAATTCTCTATAGTCTTCTAATCTATTTTAAAATCCTAAAATTTGAGAATCATTGCTACAAAAGAAAATAACTCTGATGTATATGATCATCGAAACATTTCAAAGGGTATGTCTTTTAGAAAGAAAATAGAGAAGTTATGAGAAGAAAGTATGATTACTTAGAATAAAGTAATTTTTATACCAAAAAAAGGTTTTTAGTAACAGGTTGTTGCTGTTGTTGTTGCTTTTTTCTTTTTTAACTTGCGTTAATAATATTTATTCATTAGGGAGAGTTTGAAAATATAAAAAATAAAACGTTAAAAAATCACTTAAAATCCCAATATCAAATTTTTATATCGTTTTTCTTTGCATTTTCTTAATATTTGTTTTTACAAGGCATTAAATCAATTGTTTCATTTCATATTACTTGGGAAGCTTTTGTAAAGACTGTCCATTTAGAAATGTCTTCTTGAACTGTTCCAGAGAAGGTATTTCAGGATTACACGAATATCGTACCTGATCGTGCAGGTTAATGAACGGACTTTCAAAAAGATCAGGTGGGCACCGAGCTCTGAGAGTAAATGAAATGAAGTGGCGGCTCCTCAGTCTAAAGAATTCTGCCGAGCGCAGAAGCGTGCACGAGGCATCTTAAACATGTTTAATTTTGCACTCCACGAAAATATCTTGAAACTAAAGAGCTCAACAAGCCTTTGCTAGAAAGGCAGGGATAGAGAAAAGTATGATTACCGCCTCCATTCAACAGATGGAAAAATCCATCTCAGCCAACAGTCCGGGAGGTCAAAGAAGGCATCAGAGTTTGTGACGCAGTCTTGAGCTCTATTGTTAGATCTTGCAAATTATTGTAAGAAACAAGAAAGTTCGACTTTGCTTGACCTTTTGGCCTGCAAAAAACACGAAAGTAGGCTGACATTTTGGCTACAAATTTTGCAGCTGTGTAATCATGGGGCCTGGGAGATCTTACTATACTTGGTTTGGCTCTTGAACGCCTTTTGAGATCAAGACAATTGAACTTATAATTAGCAAACTACCATAAGTCTCAGAGTATGACACATGAATAGAATTCTTCCTTTTTCTCTTTTCCTGCACAGGGATGTAAAAATAGAACAAGTAACCAGCACGTTACTTCTACTCAAACCAATTTTTAAAAATATATTAACATATGGGACTTGGCGACAGCACTGCCCAGTACGAAGGGAATGATTTTATTTTGCGCTAACGTCGGGGCTTCTTGCTGACGTGAACGTGTCAGCCTGCACCTACCGAAAGGCATTCATTCGAGCAGCACTTTCCGGTCCCCGTGCTACACACCCAGCTCTGGGCCTTATGACTTTTTCTGGGCCATGAAAATATCTTCCCTGAAGTAATCTCCCTACTTATTCCTAATTTAAACTCATGGACAGATGCCAGATAAATATTCTGAAACACATCCTGATCCTTTCGGTTTATGACGAGCCACGGAAGAGAAATGAGCAAGTGACCAGTGAAGTCCTCCAAACGCCGTCCCCACGGACCTGTGCGACCTACCCCGCTCCAACCCTTTCGACCTGGAGTTCCCAGGATGGGTTCTTTTCCCTTCCTTCATGCATTTCCAGCTTTCCTGGCTCTGATTTTTTCTTGCGTGACTTTCTCCAAGAAGACTGCAACTCCGTCTCCAGATTCCGCTGCCCGCGGGCCAGCCGCACACGGCTTCCCTCCCAGAAGCCTGCGGACGCCCCCAGCGCTCCATTCCTCCTGCTGGTCCTGAGCTCTCCTGGCCTGCTTGCTCAAGTCTGTCTTCCTCTTCAAATACATGTGTCTCGGTTTCCACAGAGACAAGGTAAAGAGCAGACTGCTTAAGTATCCCTTGTATGTCTAGATCACTTTTTAAAAGCAGGCTTTCTGGAATCTGCATACAGAGGCCTCTGTTTCTGAGGACAGAACTGATTTACCCTCAACCCCACCTTCTCTCTTCCTGTCGATGGGGGAATGGCCAGACCTGTCCTCACACCAGGCTTTAGTGTAAGTGATGCAATTCAGTACCTTACTTACTTAACCTCTCATCTTAGGATGACTCTTCCTAATCACTAATTGTACACAATAGCTCTTTACAATGCTGTCTTATAAACCACTTGCCTTGACTTTCGCAACTCTGTGAGGTTGGCAGATGTGATCCCCCCAGCACTGAGGAGGAAAACAAGGCTCAGAGAGGTTAGGCGGCTTGTCAGTAGCAATGTAAGTAGAAACTTCTAGTGGCAGAAGAAAACTCAGAAAAATTATCAGGTCTGTTTGTACGTCCACACTGAGTATAGGATTGGGAAGCACAGAGTTCGGTCACCATGCTCATCTTTCTTTCTCACTCTTTCCTTTCCCCCTCTCGGCAGAAAAGAAATAATAAAAATAGCTAAGGTTTACTTAATGCTTACTAAAGGGCAGGCACAACACACACTATCCTGTCCGCCTCACACAATCGCACTAATGAAGGGCCCATAATTACAGGCACAGATGATGAACCAGATCTGAAAGTTAGACTGCCTGAAGTAAAATGGGAATTTGAATCCAGATCAACTTGCATTTCTCATTCCCGCGCCAGAACTTCTTGCATTTTAACTTATGGTTTCACGTGAGCCACCTGGAGACTCGTTTACTGAGAGATGAATTTAGCAGGGCTTGAGGGATCTGAAATTCTGTATTTACAACAAGTTCCCAGGTGACTTTGATGGCCCATAGACCACACTTACGTACCAGATTCATTATACTCTCCTCAGAAGGGGCAAGAGTTAGTTCTCAAGTCACTAATGTCCCAATTCTGGGGGCCAGCCAGGGGCAGAGGATGGAGAAAGGAGGGAGAACCCTGGCTCCGCCTCAGCCAAGGCTACTGCTTAGTCCTCTTTGACCACCCCTTCGCTGTCCCCTGTGCCACCCTCCCTCAGCTCCAGCTTCAGATCTCGCCTGCCCTGTCCTCACATAAGAATATTTTCATTCTGAAGCATATACGACATCACTTCGGGTAATACTTAACGGCTCCGTCTTGCACCATAACATGCTATCGACACCTACACAGCACGCATTTTACAATTCCTCCTTTTGTTCTTTAATTTGACACATCAACTCAAAAAAAAATTCCCGAGTTTATCTAGCTTTCCATCGTTAAGCATCATTTTGTGTTATAGTTGTTCATAAAGAAACTAGTGCACTGTGTTGGCTACTTTTTCTGAGATGGAGATCTCGTACGTGATGTATACACTTTCCGCATGGGGTCCGCGTTCATTCATTCACTCTCATCCCGCAGCAGCTGCAGCGCACCACTTTTATTCCGTTTAGAAATCAAAACACAAAATATACATTTTTAATACACTACTTTGATATTATATGCACAAAATTTAGTATTTTAATTAAATAGTATTGTAACTGACTTGGTTTCAACTGCTTTGCATGCCCATCCGAACGCTCAGATGTAATATGGCAATTGACGTCACGTCCCAACATGAAATCGCATTGCGCTTGGGAAGCCCCTGCAGTATTTTCTCTGAAATGTGCCCAGGCACACACGCAACCTCCTCTCACCTTCGCTGAAGTGAAAACGAATCAAGTTTTATTAAACTCATCGGCTTCAAAGGCAAGGCTCACCCTTGGCCACATTACCAGGCTTCAGTTGGCTTCTGCTCTGTTACAAATTCAGTTGATAAAACTTGCCTTCAGATCACAAATCACTTTCCCCCAGTCTTCTTTAGAAAGTTACCCATCTTTGGCTTCCCGCTGACGATCGCTCACATTTCTTTTTTCTCTTTTACACACACCTGCTGTAGGTTTGGAAATTTATGTGCGATTTGTGGCAGGCATAGTGACGTCCCATTTTACGGATGGAACGGAAGGCTCAGAATGGTGAATGACAGCCGCTACCTGACTGGGCGGGGCACTCGAGCGGGCGGTTCGGCCCTACGGACTTTACGATGGTCTCATCGACTGCTTGTCTCGCAGACAAACAGGGTCCCCTTCAATCTCCATGTTATACCAGAGGCGCCCAGGCAGGAAGGGCCTCATGCCTGACCAGGGTGACGCAGCCAGTTAGTGAGGGGACGGGGTCATCGCACGGGAGTCCCGGCCAGAGCTTAGTGCTTACCCCCAGCGGCTAACATGATGGAGGTTCTGCAGCTGAAAGAAGGTGACAGAGCCAGGGCACAGGGGTTAGTCACTGTGCGCAGAGCCGGCTTTCCGCAGAGCCATCCTTCTAAATCCAGAGGACAAGTTTCAATCTGTATCTTATTTTTATTCAAGGGAGCACAGGGCCCTGCTGCCATGCCCCTCAGAGCTGAGGGGGAAGAACGAACCATTAATTGCAGAACTGCTTCCCTTTCTGACCACCATTGTGCACCCAGCACCGGCATCTGCGACCACGGACTCGGCCTTCGCGCCCCGTGCTCTCGGCTGTCTCCCTCCCACCCATTCGCGGTCTCCCCGCCTTAGGCCTTCTCACTGTCGCCCACCGTCAGCTGGTTCCTCTTTCCTGAATTACATCCACTCTTTCACAGGTTCTACATCTCCTGGCTTATGAAAGCTCTCACCTGGCCACAGGTGCCGCGTCTTCTCTCTGGACCAGAAGCACCCCCCACGTTTCTGCCCCCTGAAAGACCAAGCTCGGTGCCTCGGTCTCCATTCCTCGCCTCCTGCCGTTTTAACCCCATGTCCTATCCGGCTTACATTTTCCCGACTGCGTGTGTTTCTAGAATAAACATTACACTAGCTCATAACCAAAATATCTACGGTCGTGAATCAGTATTAAGTTATATGCACTGCACACGCGCGCGCCTCATGATGAAAATACTGCGGCTCATTGAAACTGCTTGCGCTTGTCCATGTTATACCTCGAATTCCTGAATAGCACACATTTCTGTGCCGATCTTGCCCTTTCCTCGTTCTGGAGACTGAAAACCCTTCTTTTCTCGAGGCTTCTTCCTGAAGATGCCCGGCAGCTGCGGGTGCAGGCGGCCGGCAGCCCGGCGGCCTCTGGGCCCCGCGGCCTCTGGGCCCCGCGCGCAGCCCGCCGGCTCCTGCTCCCGCCCCCCCCCCCGCCCCCGCATCTGCGTTTGAGCGTTCCCTGCAGTGCGTCATGTTCCCTTTTGCTTTCTCCTCTTCAAACTTCCCTATCCTGCTGTCTCACTCAAGTGGAGGAGGCCAGAGGGCCGGCCGGCCGCTCGGCGGGCCGATTCCGACGTCGCGCCGCGGGCCTCTGTGGCCATCCGTGCCAGGCCCAGGCGCAGAGCGACGCGCGCCCCTCCCGCCAGGCCACGCACGGGGCGGCGTGGAGGTCAGGACGCGAGCGCACAGCTAATGGGGAATGAAAACCTCGAAGACAGAGGCTCCCGACGAGCACGTGGCGGAAAGCTAGTTTAGAGCTGGGGAGAAAGGGTCAAGAAGGGCCTCCCTGCGCACGCCTGGGCGACCGGGGACATCACGGCTAAGCCGCGCTGCAGCCGCGGAGCCTGCGGGAGCGGCGGGCGCGGCCGGGCGCCTTAGGGCCTTTCATTACGGGTAGCCAGCGCGGGGAAGGAAACGCGAGAACGAAGTTTGAGAACTGGGAAAAAATCTAATCATATGCTACGAAAGCTAGTTTTTTTGTTGTTTGTTTGTTACTTTTGTTTTTTTAAAGTCCATGGGAGTTTGATTATTTCAAACAATGAAATGGTCAGAATGTATCGAGGGATTACAACATACCGTTTATTATCTTCACAACAATCTGTGAGGCGGGCGCTGCTTTTTTTTTTTTTTTTTTTTTATTTTATAGATAAGAAAACTAAGAGCCATGGACGTTAAGTAACGAGGAAGTCACCGCCGGGAGGTGGCGCAGTTTGAAGTATGATCAGAGCGTCATTCCAGAAAGACAAAGGGGCGCGTCCAGCCCCCGGCGGGCGCCTGCGCCGAGCACACCGGGCTCGCAGGGAGGCGGAGGAGGGGGGCGGGAGGGCCGCGGGGCTCGCTGCCGGCGTGCTGGTTCGGGGCGTGCTGGTTCGGGGCGTGCCGGTTCGGGGCGTGCCGGTTCGGGGCGTGCCGGTTCGGGGCGTGCCGATTCGGGGCGTGCTGGTTCGGGGCGCGCGGCGAAGCACGTGGGGCTGTCCAGCTGGACACGCAGCCGCGCACCAGGGGAGGCGCCCGGGCGGCAGGCACCGTTGTGACTCGCTGGTCACCGTTCGAGCGTGGAAGTAAAGTGGATGAGGGAGAAAAGCATTCGGGACCAAGCTCCGGGCGCGGGACAGGGCTTTACTGAGCAGTGGGCAGCAGTGGAAGGAAGGCGGGGGGCTGGGAGGGAGGGGGGTGCTGACCGACAGTGAGGGGGGCCGTGTGGAGAGGTTCCAGCGAAGGGAGAGCCGTTGGCATCCAAGGAGACAGAATTTCAAAAGGGCCAGAGATAACAAGATGGCAGAGAAGTCAGGGTTAAGGATCAGAACGTCTTGGGGTTTACTGACGAGGAGGCCTTTGCTCGTTGTCGCAACTGTGGCTCTGGCAAAGTGGCCAAATCAGAGGCCAAAGCGCGCGGGTTGGAGAGCGTCAGGGAGATGCAGGAGCGGAACGCGCGGGGCGGGCAGTGGGGAGGAGCGGGGGCGGGCGGGCCCGGAGAGACGCTCGGCGCGGCGCTGTGTGTTTCTTCGCGGGTGGAGCCCGCTGCACACTGCCACGTGCGAGGCAAATCGTCCAAGTCCCCAAACGCCGTGACGCCCCTGGGTGCTCCGGTACGCGCCTGACGCAGGGGGAGGCCGAGCGGGCCTCGGCGGCTCCGAGCCGGCCTTTCCGCACCCCCGCGGGCGGTTTCCTCTCTAAGTCGTTAACCTCCCTTTTCCTGATTAAACTTATCCGTCTATTTTCCAGCTTCGGTCCAGTTCCACATAGTATTGCCCAGTCAGTTTTCCTCATGTTATTGTCCTGCTCCTACCGTTTGTGTTATTCGGTTAGTTTTAGGACAAAATCCAGGCTCCTTTGACAACACGAAGTCCTCCTCCGGATCTTACGCAGCACCCCCGTGCCCCACGCCCTCCCCCCCCCCCCCTGCTCCACACTAGAGTTCTGGTGCCCTCACCCGCGATCTGCCTCCTACCTATGATCTCCGCAGGGCCCTCTGGTTTCTTTCTGCCCATATCAATCCTACCCTTTCTCGAGTATCATATGCCGCCTTTTCTTCTAGAGAGGCCCTTGAAGCCATATGAATATTTCCTTTTCTTCTACCTTGGCATGTTATCAATACAGCAGAAATATGTTCCAGTAGCTTATATATACTTATTTATCACATATATATTCATCACTTATATATATTCATCACTTATATATATTTATCATGTTTGAACATGAAGGTACCAACATGCTCAAGACACAGCCCATGACGACAATGGGGTTGCGATCCGCTTGGTACGTAAACTACTTGGTTACGTTACCTTTATATGTCTCATATTTAACACTTATAACATGAGGACGATATCTGAGCAGCTCGTCATCGAAACTGGGCTGCAAGCCCGAGGACAGGAGCTGTGTACACAAACGTAAGCCCAGATAGCCGAGGGTCTCTGCCCCAGGACCAGTGGGCGGGACTTGAATAACCATTCTGCCGAAAGGAAAACTGGATAGAGTTCGCAGTGTCGGAAGAATAAGAAACTGCATATGGAATTCTCCCTTTTTCCTACGAGAGGCTAGAATGTGAGTGCCGCACGTCCACGGCGTGTGCCTCTTGTCACCTGACGAGGTACTTCTCAAGACTTTCTTCCGCGCTTCGCATTCACCTCTCACAGTCGCAGGCGCGCCGAGTGCCGTTGGGGGCCGGAACGGTGCCTGTCATCGTGACGTTTGTTTCTACGGTGTTTTCATTATGAGCCTACGAGCTGACTCGGTTCACTTGAAGTGTAGCTTAACTAACCCACGTGACAGAGCTGTGTCGAAACCCTCTTTTAGTAAAAAGTAGAACCTACCAACTCCAAAACTGGACTTTTGTGAAATTAGTCCCTTCTATTACTTTGCCCGACGGCTAGGGCTTCCTACCGCTGCTCTTTTAGGTTTTTATAGTCATCCCGTGAGATTTATTTTTGATGTCCATATTCTGATAATATTTTTCTGTTTACTTTATATTCTGTGATATATTTTGATAATGTAATCAACTTATTTTGATTATTTTCCCATTTTTTTTCTTCTGTGCATAGCATGATATGGATATTTGTTTCCCAAATAAATACTGTCTATGATTCTGTTTTATTTTGCTCCTGATTTGGATTTTTTGTTTCCTTTTAGTTTAAATGTTCCCCTGAAAATGTCAGCATATTTTTAGTGCATTGCTTTCATCTAGGCCCTTTCTGAAATCTTTAATTCGTCTTTTAATCTTTCCCTCTATACTGTATTACAACCTTGCTACAGAACTATTAGATTTACCACTTCCGCCTCACGCGCCTTTTGAACCTAATTGTAGGGCTTCCCACACGCTGATGCCGGAGGCCCTGTGTGGCCAGCAGGCCGGGGTCGGGCGCCAGTCCTCAGAGGCGAGTGCGGCTGGCCCCCACCGGTGCTGAGCTCCAGGTCTCCCAGACCACGAGTGCAGTGGGGACACTGCCACCTGCCGCTCCTCCACAATGCGACGGGCAAGCCGAGGTGGGCTCCACCGCCTTGGGCTCCACCGCCTGGACATCCAGCTCGGTGCCCAGACACGGGCTGTGCTGCTGTCCCTCATGGACGAGGGCTGTGAGCTGGTGGAGGCACTAATGGGGTAGGTGACCGAGGGGCGCAGCGCGGAACTGGGAAGAATACAGGGCGCGAAGGATCCAGGCTGGGGCTTTCTGGGGGCGAGGACGACTCTCCACAGCAGGCTACGTCTCTGTCCTCATCTAAAGCAGTGGCTTCTGTCTAGTTCTACTCCGAGCCCAAGGCCATGGGGGCCCTGTCCCTCAGAGCAGCACGGGCCTCACCTGGGACCACTTCGGAAAGGCGAAAGCTCAGGCCCACCTCAGCCCTTCTGAATCGAAGACTGCATTGGGATAGGCGACGGCATAACGTTCTACTGAAGGAGCACCGCAGCAGGGGGCCCCCTCTGGCCTTCCTCTGGCCCTGACGCTCTACGAGGAAATGCCACGATGCATTGGGTTCCTTCCTGACCAAGTGACACGTACTGAGATCCCCAGAATCCACTGCCCAAAGGCCCGAGGCTGCTCACTTCTAGAGCATCTCTTTACCAGGCACATCTCTGGTGTGCCCCCATGGGTGGCCAACGGACAGCCAGGACACAGCACGGAGGAGGTATGTAAACTTCTGGCTGAGTCCACGTGCACTCTCCGGGAGTGAGGCCCGTGGGGAGCGGCAAAGAGCCAGGAGTGGACAGGTCCTCCGATCGGACCTTTGCTCCTGGTTCCACAGACAGGACCAGGCTCACTCCTGCTCGTTTGCTGGCCCCTTTCCAGTGGGGTATGAGCTACGTGCGAGGTGACAGCTACGCAAAAGGTGTGCTTCCCTCAAATTTTTAAGGTACTTGATACTCAAAAGCTAGGTTAAATTCCAAAACCATTTGCCTTATCCTAGGGAATTTAAATAATTACATTTGTCAGTGAAAGAAAGTAATGGCTGTCAGGCTCTTCAAATATTATTTCAAATGGAGGAAACTTATGCATGACTATGAAGTAGGTTTTAAATGTTTTATCATCTACTTCTTATAAAGCATCACACACAGTGACTGCCAGGCACGGGTGGGGACACCACTGGTCACCATTTCCAATGTGACACCAGATCTAAGAAGAAGTTACATGTGAATTTATATTTCTCACTAAGATATTCAAAAATATTTGGAAATGTTATGTAAATTCAATACTTAGTATTCTTCCTAAAACTTTTTATTTTCTCCCCTTCTAATAGTCAGAATGTGTATTGAATGTTTTCACAAAATTCCATATGGATGCTCCCAGAGTCTATCTAATTTACCCGTGAACCAATCAAGTATCATATGCTCACGGTGAAGTGGATAAATGCGCGTCTGGTCGATGAAGAAGAAAGAGCTGTGGCGCCCCAGCCAGGCGAGGGGCACCCCGCCCCACGCGGCAGCGAGGCTGTGGACCGCGGTGCTATTGCTTCTGACTTTGATTAGACGTATATCCTTTAATAAAGCGGATTTCTTTCCTTAGCACAATTTTTAAAAACAGGTTTTTTTTTTCTTTTCGACAGATCAGCTTTAAACTTTTTCTTTCTTTAACATTTTCCTAACATATAATTATCATTTCCCAAAGACCCAAAAGTGCTGTCAATGTGACTGAAATAAGAATGTAAATATTTTATAAACAGCTGTCGAATCTCAATTGGCAGGAAACAAAAAGCCCCGAATCGCTGTAATCTAACCCCGAGGCTACATCATTTAACTGACAAATGAGACGTTTTTCTAGTTTCCATTTTCCCCATCAGCATTTTAATCCGTTCGCAGGGGCTGCCATTCTACGTAGCTGTGACAATTTACTCGAAGATGGAATGATCTGAAGTGTGCTGGGGAGCTGCCTGGAGCAGGGCTTGGGTTCTTTCCGCGGGACGTTTTTCACACTTGCTGTACATGGAACACCTGTGAGTAACAGGCACTGGATATTGGTACCAGGAGAACATTTTCATGCCCATTTTTATTAAAAGGCAAAATTTTCCCCCTGGTAGTTTAATACTTTCATCATTTCTTTCTTTCGAGCCTTCATTCAACACACATTTCTGGTCACTACGTGGCAGCCCCGAGCCTTGGAGCTGTTGCCCCGAGCCTTGGAGCTGTTGCTCAGAAACGCCACGCATGAAACCACCTGGGAGGCCAGTCCCTCCCGAGGACTGATGGCTCCTCTCACGGGCACTGCTGTCTGTCTCTCTTCCCGGAATTTCTGTTTTTACCTTTTCCTCTATTTCTTTCCCTTTTGGGCTAAGCAACAGACATGTCAGGGACATCTAGAAGCGTGGATTAATTTCTTTGGGGGACATTTGGCATTTTCTTCCTCTGCATTCCTTCACTCAGTGAATAGGTCTCACGGGGTGAGGAGGCAAACAAGGCCTTGCCCTTAGATCACACGGTGATGATCAACGACAAACTAAAATCAAAAGCGGCCGAATTCTTCAAGTCTCGCCTAAACCCCTTAAGCTACATATGTATTGTTTCCATATGGAGGTATGTTACTATGTCTTAAAAAGTGAAAGCGCTAGTTCTCAAAGGTTAATCTGAGTGCCAGAGACACGCCCATTTTGAGAGAGTGGTCACTGAAGGCCACTGAGCTCCGAAGGAAGGGCCAGGGACAGAACGCTGCAGTGCCCGGCCCCGGGGAAAGAATGCAGGCAAACACATCTCCGGGGGACAGACGCGAGGACGGGGTCCCCAGGGTGCGGCGGCGGCGAGGGCCGACAGTCACAAGAGGGACCGCACTGTAGGGCCTGTGAGTTGTGCCGGTGCGTTTGGGCTTCACCCTAACTGTGGAGCGCGGCGGCGGGAGGCGTGAGTACGTCACACAGGAGAGTAACAGGATGTGGTCTGCGTCCCCGAACGCTGGCTTTTGGACACTGACGGCCTCGGTATGGCGAGAAGGGACCCCGGGAGACCGCCAGGAAACTTGTGCAGTTGCCCAGGTGAGACGGGATGATGCACCTGACACAGGGTCAGAGCAGAAGACACAGGAAGAAGTGAAGAGATTCGGGGCGAACTTGACAGAAGAAAGGACAATGAAAATAATGGGCAACTTGCGGCTTCGATGGCCAGAGAGGGAACGTCGGCTTGAATAGAGCGTTTCCCTGCGTGAGCGAAGGAGACCCAAAGGGTAAGCTGTTAGTTTATCCTCAGAGAACGTCAGAAATCTACACCTTCGATGTACGAATAAAGAACGAGAGCTCAGAGAGGCGGAGTCGCTCGTCGGGCCTCGGAGGAGCTGGCCGTCGCTTGCATGTCCTGCCTCACGTGTTCCAACCCACAGATCTTTCTATCATCCGGCACCTCCTGCCTGGCTCGGCTTCGCACCTGTTCCAGATCGTGCATGGTTTTCTCTGAAAAGCATTTTCATTGTATAATTTATCTTTGACCTGCATTTTTTCCAAACCTAACAAGTACAAGTGAAGTCATGGAGGTTGTTAGGGGGACGCTGTGTAACCCTGAGGCCGTAGGGGGAAAGCTGAGTGCCGGTGGCCATTCCGAGATCATCGTTTCTAAACTTTTTTTTTTAGTTAAAAGGAAAGTTTATTAGAAAAGGGGTAACACTGCACAGACAGTGAGGTTTCCTCTCAGAGGCAGAGAGTGAGAGGACAGAGAGAGGGACAGAGAGAGGGACAGAGTAAAGGCACTGAGGAGGACCTCTCAACGTTTAAAGAACAAAAACACAAACAATCTTGAAGTTAATGTTTCCTTCACCTGCTTTCGTAGGCAATTCCACTTCACCCCGATTCCCCCAAATCACGATTTTCTGTTCTGTCGTTTATAACATGAACAGTCTCGGTCCACTCAGGGTTATAAACAGATAATGACGAAAACTCTGTGTTCCCGAAGAGCACTGAAAGGTTTAGTGAACTGCCGACGTGCTAGCGAGCACCCTCAGCGCCGTGCGGGCTGGAGCTCCGGGCCCCCCATCGGGACAGCGCCGGGCCCCCCGTCGGCACAGCTCCGGGCCCCCCGTCGGGACAGCTCTAGGCCCCCCGTCGGGACAGCGCCGGGCCCCCCGTCAGCACAGCTCCGGGCCCCCCCATCGGGACAGCTCCGGGCTCCCCATCGGGACAGCGCCAAGCGGGGAGCGGACAGGGATGGCTCACGCCTTGGCTCTACCGGCTGCAATCATGGATCACCTGCTCCGCATGTCCGAGCACTGGCTTTGCGTCTGCACTACGGGCACAGCTCTGTGAGGGGAACTGAGGCACGGAGCATGTCCAATGCGACAAACGCCCAGACATGAATGCCAGCAACACAGCTATGTCAGAGTTCTCGCTGAGCCTCAAAGACCCACCAAGTTGGGGCGCATTGATTCACTGGGGTGTGCTGGCTGGCTCACGGGACCTGCTCCGACTCTCTGGTTGTGGCTTCTGTCCTTGTGATTACAAGATGGGGCTGTGCTTCTTATTAATTACATTTTTTATTTTCTTATTTTATGACGCTCTGATACAGTAAGATCTTGCTGGCCAGGGAGAGGCTGCCCCTCCCATGATAGCCAAGGGCCTGGCTGAGAGCATATCTCTCATATATAAACCTAAATCTATAGTCCCAGCCACAGACTTATCTAACTGTCACACCCCGAACCGATATCCCTAACTCACCCAGAGCCAGGCACCAGCAAGCAGAGCCCAGCCAGCAGCCCAGGGCCCTGGGCCTTGTTCTCACCGGCCTGCCCGGGGAGCTTCCCAACAGCTGGCGCTTCCTGGCAGACTCGCAGCACGGACTCTGACTCGGACGCGTCCTTCACTCCGTCTTCCGCCTCTGACCAAACCCGGCACTTCCCCAGGGGGCCCGGGCGACACAGAGAGCCCCCTCCTCTCAGGAAACGTCACTAATAAACTCTTCTCTCAGCGGTCACTGCTTAGTCACTCCCGTAAATTAAAATCTCACGGCTACAAATTTTAAAACAGCTTTCCAGGTAGGAAGATGGGGTAATAACAAAGGATAATGTTCCCAAAATAGTATCCTCTTGAAGCCCTGCTCTTTTAGTTCGGGCAGGGGACTCCTCCCCAGGGCCACCTCCCAGAACCCTCTGCCAGAACTGGGCCACGTGGCCTCGGTGAGGGAATGTGGGAGGCAAAGATTTGGAAAACGGGCACTCTCCTGTCCTTCAGAACATCGGGCATTTTAAGAAGAAAGGCAGGAGGACAGATACTAAGTGGCCTATCAGTGCCGTCTGCGGAATAGAGGATAACTAACCGAAACATTTAAGGAGGATCGAGCTTTTTCACAACGTCCCTATCTTTATATTCACAATCAGATTTCTTACGGCATTCTGAATAAGGCAGTGTAAACCAAGGAATAATATTTAAGCTTCTATGAATGTGATAAGCTACGAGGTCCCGCATTTGCCAAAAATTCGAACACCTGGCACTACGGTCACACGCCACTTAAGGACAGTGACACCTTCTGAGAAACCCGCCGTCAGGCGACCTCCCGCGCTGCGCACCTCGGCCCCGAGCCCATGCAGCACGCTGCTGTGCCCAGTCCTGCGGGCAACGGTAACACATGCTATTTGTCTATTGGAACATTTCTAAACACAGAAAAGGTACAGTCAAAATGTGGTATAAAAGAGAAAAAATGGTACCTGGTGCTCACCACGAACGGGACTCCCAGGACTGGACGCTGCTCTGTGTGCGTCGGCGAGTGCGCGGGGCGAAGGCGAGGGCATGACCGTGCAGCGGGGACCCTGCACACGCTGCCCCGCGGGCCCACCCTGCTTCCGCGGGGGCAGAAAAGCACCCGGGAGCTGTCGGTGCTGCTGGCGAACAGAGACGGGGCCGGGACCGGTCAGGGATACGGAGGAGGAACTGGCTGGGCGAGGCAGGGATCACCTGCAGCCGGGCTGTCGGGAGGGGCTGAAAGGTGGCCTGAGGCCTGGGAGGAGCAAGAAATCAAGACGGAAGGGTGAAGGGACACGGGATTGTCGTGGCAGCGTGGTTTTGGTTACTGCATGGTGGAGCAGTGGCCAGCTTCAGGAGCTTTACAGTTTTCATTAAAAAAAGGGGTTTCTTTAACATGGAGGGTGGAGAGCCGAGGACTCGGCACTGGACTTTGGAAATGTGTTCGCGGTTCCACTGACCCAGTCTGGCACCAAGGCCCTCTCTGGCATGGACGCGAAGGAAGAAATGAAAGTCACGTGTGCGTCGTGCCATCGCGGCCTGAAGACGTGCCACAGAAAGCCCGGGCTGCAGCGGCCCCGAGCGCCCGTGAAGGCGGCTCCCGTGGTCTGCGTCCTCTGAATGAGGGATTGACAGCCATGGACTGTGAAGGCCCTCGGGCCAGCTCTAGGAGGGGTGCGGCACCCTCTGAATGGGTGGTGCCGGGGGGTGGGGACGGGCTCCTCTGTGCTGAACCGGGTCAGCGGATGATGGACTGGGACGTCGTCCGTGCACTCAGAGCCGAGGTGCTCTGAGTGGGAGGGACTCCACCGCCAAGCCCCACTGACATTGCTCCTGCCAGAGGAAAACAAATCCTCCTAATCACAACCCTTCTGCTTCCTGCAGGACATCCGGCTCCATGGCAGTTCGTGGGACCACTGTCACACGACGGTCCGCCGATGACGTAGACAATAGACGACAAATGACTCAGACTGCTCCGGGCGAGATGCAAATAAGCGTTTGGAATCGTATCAACTTTTTTTATACTTCAACAAACACAACTTCTACGTAATTTTAAATCTGATGATCAAAGTAACAAAAAAAAATATCTTTATTAAGACATAAAAATTGAGCATGGCTATATTAGTTACATTAGGAGGCACACAGTAACAATGACAAATCGTTTTGAAGAGCACCAACTCGGAAATTCCTATTCCTCATTAACCTGTTCTCTAAGATCAAGCCCTAACCTCCCTTTTCAAAGCAAAGAACTCAAATTAAAAATAGGTCTTACCTGATGGCGCGTCAGCGGAAGTTCTGCGTGTCGTTCATGTGGCCTCTGATCGGAACGCGGATGCTGGAAGGGAACAAGGAAACGGGGTCAGCGCGTGGCAAGGACGCGGGAAGAGGCCGCGCCAGATGAGTCGAGGAAGCGTGGGAAAATCACAGACGTCTCTATCGAAAGTAATCCCCTAGGTCACGTGACCAGCGAGGACACAGGTGGTCAGAGCTGAGCTACCTGTCATCGGTCGACTTCCTGCAAAGCGCTCCTCTTGCAGCCGCGGTCCTCATACCTGCCGAAGCCCCAGCCACACCGGAGAGAGAAGGAGGGGGAGCAGGGGAGGCCGCCCACCGCCCCGTCCCGCGTCAGCAAAGGCGCTGCCCGCGCTCGGCACGCGAGGTGGCCCGGCCCGCTCCCAAAGAGAAGTCACGGGGTGACGCCTGCGGCCTCGCCACCGCCGCTTTCCCCCGGACACCCCGAAAACGCGCGTGCAATTGTCTAACGATTAGTCCAATTCTTACACGGGGATAGAACCAAATCTGAAAAAAATCCCCTCACTCCATTTTGGACACGGATGTTCACATTTTTAAAGTGCACAGAGCCTGGCATTTCAGCCAAAAAAGCACGTCTCAGGAAAGGACGCCTCTCAGAAGGTCGGTCTAGAGAAAGAAAAGGTGGCGCTGAGGCCCGCGGGCCGAGGACGAGGGATGTGAAGGAGGGCCGTGGGACAGCGGGCCGGGCCGGGCCGGGAGAGGGACGCTGAGGACCACACCTGGTAAGGCGTTGCTGGGTTTTTAAAAGGAGGACCTTGCAGTGTCCAGAGCGCTGAGGGTGCGGTCAGCTGACGCGAGGGGCAGTGAGGGAGGGGAGGGGGGTCCGGGCTGCGTGTGGGGGTCCCCTCGGGGGTCCCCCTCTGAGTGCAGCCTCCAAGAGCACGGCCTGTGACAAGGTGAGTGCAGGACTGAAGAGAAATGTGTCATTAAATAGGTTTCTTTTTCTTTTCTTTTAAGTGTCAATCTGCCAAGGATTGGGAAAAAAGAACAGAAGCCATGGGCCCTCCGTCGCTCTGAGAAGGGCTCTCCTCGGGAATGGCGGCCACTGCGCTGCTCAGGCTCCCTTCCCCCTCCTCTCGGGGCCCTCCGTTGGCCACCGCTCGCGGTGCGGGACAGTCGATCAAGGGCTCTCTTCCATCTTCAGCAAAAGGGGAGAATCTGGCCCTTGTGAGCACCGCTAGCCAGCTCCTGTCCCAAGAACCCCAGTCTGAGTGGTGTGTCCTCGGGAAGAAACTGGCCGGAGCGGATCGTGTCAGGAGACCCATTCATTACACATGGGGAAACTGAGGCTGAGACGCCGCCTGCATCCAGGCAGTCCGAGTCTTCCCGCCAACTGCCTGGCCTCCTTCAGATGTGAGAAATCTCCTCAGGAAATACCATCTGTACAACTGCAACTTCAACGGAAAACTCGAGCGGGTTAACACCCCATTCCTGCTAGAGGCAGTGACGGGCCAGGCATCAGACAGTACCCTGGAGAAGGACAGAGCCTTTTCCGCCCCTCGTCTCTATTTGACAGACAGACATTTTCTGCAATGTGGGGCAAGTCAGTGAGCCTAGAATTCATCTTTCACTGTAGAAATCGAATAAACCGTAGGGCGAGTGCCCAGTGAATCCACTGAGGCAGGCGTCAGTCCTCTCACAGTACCTACTAAGTGTCTTGCACACAGTAGTTACTCAATAAGTATGTGTTCTATGAAGATTATCATAAAAATTAATAACTACCCAGAAAGCATTTGCCTAATTTATAGCTGGTAGCCCAAACATGAATGCATACTGAGATTCCCATGAGTTTAAATAAGCAAATGCATCTCTCAACAATATAAAATTTAGGTGCACCATTAATGATAAAACAGAAAAAAAAACTATTTAATCATTAAAGTGTCTGCTAATAAAATATCGTGTTCACTAAATGAACTATAGAACAATGACTGAGATCAAACGCCCTGAAGTGTTTCTGACTATGTTTCTCTATTGTTCGACTCAGGAAAGCATTCATTTTGAAAACAAGCAAGGCAACTGGCTTTCATCCTAGTCTCAAATTCTCTCTATTGAAAAACAATTGTATGTGGGATGTATTTAGGAACCAGCTTCAAATCTCTGAGTTTAGATGACACGCTCCTCCGAAGTCCAGTGAACATGGCTGACAAAGTGGTTATTCCATAGACTACTGTCAAACTCGTGCAGTTAGCCCCGCGAAGAGGAAAACAGAGCCAGAGATGCAACTTCTTTCAACAGGCCAAAATGTGCTGCGATTTTGGATGCGTACTGAGAAATATGGGCTCTTCTGTTAATACCTTCAAAGGAGTGGCTTCTTCTGTCGGATCACCGGTGTTTATGGAGGCGACTCTGAGAAGAGCCTCAATGAGGAAGCCATTTTGGACTTTCAGTATAATAACCTGGTCTAATTTCCTTAAAACTTTTCCTAAAAATCATATTTGCCTACTTTCTAATTATTTTGAGCATGCGTGCTTCTCTTACCACTAGGAAGACTCAAACATTTCAGTGGATATTTGCAATCTGAGTGGATGATAAATCCGTAGTGATGTGGCTTGCACAGTTTTATACCTGCTCACGGGCTTGAAATAAATAAGCTTCATTAACTAATTTAACTTCTTGTATTCAGCTGAAATGAGATCCTAGCCTCTCAGAGAGGACCTAAAATATTGCCCTTTTTAACTTCACAATGTATCCTTAGTTTTTTTAATTAATAATAATTTTTAAAAATTTTTCAGTTATAGTTGGCACAATACTATATTCATTTCAGGTGCACGACACAGTGATTGAACATTTATATAACTCACAAGGTGATCACCCCAATAAGTCTGGTGGCCCTCTAACACTGTACATAGTTATTACAATATTTTTGGCTAAATGCCTTATACTATACTCTGTCTCCATGAAGATTATGTAACTACCAATTTGTACGTCTTAATCTCTTCCCCCTTTTCACTGACCCCCCCCCACCTCCATCCCATCTGGTAACCCTCAAAATGTTTTCTGTATCTATGAGTTTGTCTGTCTTCTGTGTTTTCTGTATCTATGAGTTTGTTGGTCTTCTGTTTGTTTATTTTGTTCTTTAGATTCCACGTATACATGCAATCATATGGCATCTGTCTTCTTCTATCTGACTTACTCCACTTCGCACACTAATTTTTAGGTCCATCATGAAATATGTTTTTCCATCCTGTTATTTTTAGTCTCTGTGTGTCTTTTAATCTGAAGTGAGTGTCTTACAGGTAGCGCATGTAAGGGTCTTGTTTTCTTATCCATTCAGCCATCCTATCTTTTGACTGGAGCTTTTTTTTTTTCATTTGAAGTATTTGCTGATATATATGTAGTTATTGCCATTCTTTATTTAGACTTTTGATATGTATTTTTTCTTCTTATTAAAGAAGTCCCTCTGACATTTCCTGTAAAAATGGATTGATGGTAATGAACTCCTTTAGCTTTTTCTTGTCTGCGAAGCTCTTTATCTGTCCTTTGATTCTAAACAACTTTGTTGGGTAAAGTAATCTTGGTTAGAGGGTCCTGGGTTTTCATCATTTTGAATATTTTTGTGCCAAGCCCTTCTGTCCTGCAAAATTTCTGTTGGAAAAGCAATTGACAGTCTTATGGGCATCCCCTTGTATGTAACTCATTGCTTTTCTCTTGCTGCCTTTAGGATTCTCTCTTTGACTTTATCCATTGGCACTTCCGTTATGATGTGTCTTGATATGGGCCTCTCTGGAGTCATCTGGTCTTGACTCCGTGAACTTCCAGGGGTTGCATGTCTCTTTCTCTCGCCAGGTTAGGGAAGTTTCCCATCATTATGCCTTCAAACAGGTTTTCAATTCTTTGCTCTCACGCTTCTCCTTCTGGTGCCGCTATGATGCGAATGTCGTTACCTTGGTATTGTCCCAGAGGCTTCTCAAACTGTCTTCATTTTTCGTATTCTTTCTTCTCGTTGCTGTTCTGACCGGGTGGTCTCACCTACCCCGGCCTCTAGCCACTGATTCAACCATCCATTTCATCCACTCTGTGGATTCCCCTAATGTGCTCTTCACCTCAGATATTATAGTCTTCATTTCTGACCGGCTCCCTATCATGTTTTCCATCTCCAATTTTCTGTTTTTTTTTTTTTTTTTATCTCTTTGTTAAAGTTCTCACTGAGTTCATCTACTTTTCGGCTAAGTTCCTTTAGCATCCTTATAACCAGTGTTTTGAACTCTGCATCTGGTAGATTGCTTGTCTCCATTTTGGTGAATTTTTTTTTGGAGCCTTGTTTGTTTTTTCATGTGGGACATGTTTTTTTTTTTTTTTCTTTTGTCTCCCCATTTTGGCTTCCTCCTTATGTCTTTTTACATATTAGGTAGGTCTCCTAGGTCTTCCGGTCTTAGTAGAGTGGCTTTATGTAGTAGGCTTGCTCTGGATCCTTTGGCACAGATTTAGGAGGGGTCCAACTGTAGGCCAAGTTCAGCCTTATCTCCAGAGCCACCTGGTAAGAGTCGTCAAGCAATCCACAGTGGCTGCCACCCTGGCTTATAGGTGTCTGGAGGGGTCAAGTCTGAAACCAAAGCTGGCTGCCACTACTGCAGGCCTTAGGGCTGCTCAGCAAGAGGTACAGGGAACACCGAGGCCACATGCTGCTTCTCTGGGATTTGTGAGCCTCTGAGAGATTTTATGAAAGTTCTCAGCAGGAGCCAGGACAGCCCGTTTGTATGGAACAAGTCACTGAAGCGGTTCAGGTGGGCCCACCACCTGGGAGAGGCGGGGTCTCAAGGAAGCCCCTGGGCAGAGCGACCTGTGTTACCAGTTGATGGCACCTGTGTCCGTAGGCTGGGAAGGGGGAGGGCTCAACGAAGAAACAACGGCCTCTGCCTGTACCTCTGACGACGCCCCTCCAGCCCTCGGCCTGAAGCTCAGGGTCGGGGCCTCCTGGCCTGTCCCTGGCGCCCCGCGCGGGTGGCGCTCAGAGCGAGTGCGTCCGGGCAGCGACTCCGCCGCGCTGTAAGAGGAAGGTCAGCGCCTCTGGGCTCTGCTCATCGCACCCAGCGGAGCGCTGCGGGTTCTCACGGCCGCAGGTGGGGGGGGGGGGTGACTCCTCTCCCCGGCACCGGACCCCGGGCCGGGGAGTCCGGTGTGCGGCGGGACCCCTCGCTCCTGGGGTGGGGATAGGAGGCTCTGCGGGCGAGGCGGCCCCCCAGTCTCACCGCCGCACGCGGTTGTGGGCCCCCGCGGTTTCCGTCTCCGCCTCGCCCACCGTGTCGAGGCGACCTGGTCGCGGGGTCTCGGCCGGGCCGCTGGCGACCCGCGCGCTGGTGGCTCTGCGGCCCTGTCACGGCGTCGCTGTGGTGGCTGTGGCGCGGCCTCTGCCTTCTGCGCCGTCTCGAATCCTCCCATATGTCTTTAGTTTTTAATCTGCCTTATCGAAAGCTAAAAGTAACAAGCACTTGGACGAAGTTGAGCCTGACAGCCTGGTTCGCGGGAATAGGATGGAAATAGAAAATGCAGCTTCAAAGCGTATACGTTATGCTAAGCCTGGTTTGCAGTAAGTCCTTATTCAAACAGCACTAAGTCCCCAGCCGCTCAGGTGTCCCCCGGCTTCCTCTGCCCCCTGCAGCGCGGTCGCCTCATTGTCACCTCATTTTCGGCCACTCCGTCTGGAGCGGGGAGAACTAACAGAAGCGCGGCAGTTACTGTGAATTAAATCCTGCGGTCCTTCACTATTATTCCCAATTTGTAGATGAGGCTCAGGCATGTAATAGCGTCTCAGAGCTGCACAGTAAGCGATCGGTAAAGGTGACATATACGCCTGGACCTGTTTTATTTCGAGTCCCACACAATAGTAACAACAGCAACGACACAGTTTACAGAACCCTCCCCACATTCCAGGAGCTGTCCCAAGGCCTCCGCGTACACCTGGCCACTCACTCGCCGCCAGCCTTCCCACCCACGGTCGCCCGCGCCCCGCGGCCCGCCTTCCGCGGGCACCGCCGCCCTGCGCTGCCCGCTCCTGTCACGCGGGTAACAGAATTACCCCAACTCCTGGTTTGAATGCATAAAGGTCGCGTTGGCCCAGCAATGGCCACGGCGTTTTGGAGGAGTGGCGTGAGCTGCCTGACGTCCAGGGCCTTGGCCAGAGCAGCGCTGGTCTCGTGGCCGCTGGGCACAGGCAGCCTGGTCTTCCTGGGGGCACAGCCCGGGAGGTAAGAGGCCGCGATGGGAACCGTGGTCTGTGGCTACAGAAAATCACTCACTCTGGGGGCTCGTTGTCAAGGGATGTTGCCAGCACGCCTCACTGAGGTGTCTGAGATGTCGCTGGGCCGGGCGGATTGGTGAGGACCCAGCATCAGAAGTCTTCCCGGGATCTCCGCACTTGTCATTGGGACAGCAGCAGACTCTGCTGCGTAGGAGCCAGGAGACTGCAGCCAGGGGCGGGCGCGGGGTGGATTCAGTTCTGAGGGTGGACTGGAGGTCGGGAAGCAGAGCCTTCAGAGCAGGGGCGCTGGGGTGGGGTGGGGGGCTTCAAATAAGAATGAGGACAGCAAACTACGATTCGAGGAAGATGAACTATAAACACTGACTCCCCAAGGCCCTTCCAGACCTCTCGGAGGTCACACGACCCTAGAAACCACCAACTGGAGGGGACACATCTTTTCTGACAGAGATGGCGCCGCTGAGCTTCGCACGTGATAGTTTTCATTCTAACAGCTCCCCGAGCCTGAGGCCTGTGAAAGTGGGTACTCAGAGTCTTACGAAGTCTCATCATACCAAAAGTTCTAGAATTCAAGGCAGTCTCAAAGACAATTAAGTGAAAAGAAAAGTACTGCTCCGCATGCGGCTTTGGCAGAGAGCAGTGTGGGAGAGAAGCCGGCCTCCCCCCGCGGGAGCCGGCTGCCTGTCAGTCAGCTTCAGCAGAACTAATCTCACACTGCTGAGACAAACGCTGGGGGCTACATTCAGCCAGACGCACAAAACGGTGGGAAAAGCATGACTTGAACACTGTAATTTCTCGCTTTGCTCCGTATTTACAGAAAACTGGCTGAAAGTAACTTCACCAGGAATGTTGTTGGCTCATTGTGTAATTAGATGTAGTTTTAGCATTTTTCTATATTTTATTTTTTATAAATCAGAAAAATAAAATATATTTAACTAGTAACTAATATTTCTAAAGTGCCTATTAAATAAAAAAAACTGATTTCTTGCATCTCTCTGAGGTTTAACTACTTCTTTCAACATTAAGCTATTTTAAAGCAAAATAAAAAAAAGAGACAGTATTATTACTTTTTAAAAAGATATGTATATACTTTACATAATAAGTTAAATATAAAGACATTTTAACAATTTCATAAAAAAATGTATGACCTTATAAAATTGGACTCCGTAGTTTATGCCTACTGGCCGGCGTAAGTGGTTAAATGTCACCACAATGTATTGCATGGAAAACTTGGAAAGGAGAAACAGCATAAAATATATACAACTTTAGCATCCTTTAAGATTCTATGCTTATCTCCTTCCTGTTATGGACTGAACTGTGTCCCCTTCAAATTCATAGGTTAAAGCTCCAACCCCCAATGTGACTATTTGGAGATGCAGCCTTTCAAGGATTAAACAAGGTCATAGGGTTGTGAGACTCTAATTTGACAGGACTGGTGTCCTTAGAAGAGGCAGAGACACCCCGGCTCTCTCTCATGCATGTGTTTTCCCTCCCGAGCCCTCTTTCTTGCTTGTGCACAGATAACAGGCCACGCGATGGCACGATGGGAAGGCCCCATCTGCAGACCTCCCCACAGACCAACGCTACCGGCATCTTGACCGTGGACCGCCAGCCTCTAGAGCTGTGAGCGAAGAAATTTCTGCTGTTCAAGTTGCCCATTCTGGTGTTTAAAGATAGCAGCCTGAACAGATCAGTACACTCCCAATTTGATGCTCAATTCCACAGTGAACAAATCTCCTGGAAGTGATCTCCAGCTCTATCTGTAGTTTTGGGTTTTATTTTTTTTTTTTTTAAATCATAAAATCATAGAATGTTGAAGCTGAAAAAAATTAAAGAATCACTTAGCCCAAGTCCTACCATTTCTGAATTTTGTACTTTGGTTTTAAGTGATAGATTTAAAATGAAATTTGAACTGTAAGTAAAATATGTGCGATATATCTTTCAGTATAAGGAGAAAAACAGACCAATCCCGAAACCTTACTTGCCTTTAGAGTATAGTTTATTTAAAGGGACTTCATAGCGACAGGCATTATGGGGGCCTATAACTCAATTAAAGAGTGAAACGGTCGTTTATTGCATGTGATGCATCACAACATTTCTAAAGCTTGTGAGGTAGGTTGGTCAAAAGGAATAAATCTGTGTTACACGCAGAAATGAGGTGGGAAGGAAGAGAAGCCATGTGTGTTCACTTTTCCTTTTATACAGAAAACTGTTATTTTCTACCATTTTCCCCCCATTAAATTTAGAGCTTGTTATCAGTTGTGTTTGGGTTTGGGGCAGGAGCCAAGTAGACTAACTCATCTGTAATTCAAGGCCCATGGGAAAGGAGCAGGAAGCCAGAAGGTGGGCAGGAGGCCTCCGTTCACACCGGCTCTGCCTTTCGCCTTAGTTCTTGGGCCTTGATCTCTGTCAGAGCAGATTCCAGGCAAGCTCTCCATTTAGGAACATTCATACATAACAAATAATAAAACGTTTTCTTTTTTTGATTATAAAGTAATAGAGCTCATTTAATAAACCAAATGATACCTGTTACTTACGGGGAAAAAAAAACGAATGATTTTTTTCTTCCTCGTTCTCACCACAAATTCAATCCCATATCCTGAGCGTTAGCAGTTTGATGTTTCTCGTTCCCTGATCTGTCTCGTCATTCACATACACCCATCTCCTTGACCGTTGCTCTGCCATTCGCGCTGTAATGCCGAAGCTCCTCTCACTGAACGGCACAGCACGTGTTTGCATCGTTCTGCGTAGACCTGACTCGCCGCCGTGAGGGCAGGCAAACCCCCTCAGCGTGGAGCTCAACCCT